>NC_072800.1:83770984-84074015 GCF_028583425.1 Eublepharis macularius
TTAATGCTTACACCCTGGAAATCTAGCTGGCCTCTAAGGTGCTACTGGACCCAAATCTTGCTCTTCTTTCAAAGGAGTCCATATTACCTTCCTCCTCTGGCTCCTCATTTTTACTTCTTTTTCAGTGAGAACATAATGGAAGTTAGAGCTTGAAAAGGCTTTGTGGGGGGAAAAACATGTTTAACAATGTGCTGATGCTGTGTGTATGAACACATCTCCAAGATGTGACAGTCTATTAGAAGCCTCAATAGGCCATTGTTCTGGGACATATCACACTGTAGAAATTTCAACAATTTATCGCCTGTAGCATTTGTGACCCAGAGAAAAAAAGAATAAAGAAGGGTTACTTTAAAAAGTGAAATAGATTCCTAAGGATCCCTATAAGCTCAAAACATCTTTCTACTTTAGCAATGTTTACGGGGGGGCGGGGGGAGATTGCTATGGAAATCTCTGTATTTCTCCTGAGACTCTTAAGACTCCCAGCAGGTAGCAAAACTGTCTTTCATATTTAAGGCTGAGGGATAACTTTACTTTCCTTGACAAAGATAGCCATTTCATTTTCTTGAACTATAAACACGCAAAGGTACTTTATGTGAGCCAAAGGACTGGACGTGCCCAGTAGGATTTTCAGTGCTCTCTATTGAACATCACCATTCCAAGCAATATCAGAAGTTGCTTTCAAAAGTCCCCTTAAGTTTTCAACTGTTATGGAGGGGCTGTTTTGAGATGCGTAAACCAAAATCCCCATTGGGTATACAGAACCACTGTAATGTTTCTTAAATCCCCCCTTTCCATGTTCTGCCTCACCAAAAACACTACTGTAAAGGAAACAGAAAGAGGAAATGTAACAAATAAACATTTCCCAGAAGGATTGCCATCCAGTTTTTCAAATTTCTGGGTTTGTACCAGAACTGGATTGCTGTCCATCTTCTCACTTCCAAGATTTACTTCTCATTGCAGAAATGGCAAATGACAATTCTGCCATTAGATTGCATCACATTTTTTATGTTTGTTTCCAAACTAAACACAAAAATTTAACAATAAAAACAGTGCTATTTATTTATTTATTTATTATTGGACTTATGGTCCGCTCTCCCCACGATACAGGCTTAGAGCGGATCACATCCCGATTAAAACACAATACAATATACAATAAATATTCAGCTAAAACAATTAAAACTGGCAGCGAAATTTAAGACAGACAGCAGATTTCACAGTCCTGCATGATCATTGGGTCTATGGAGGCTGGTGCACACAATTAACTAAAAATGAGGAAGGGGGCTTTCCCCCCCCCCTTGGTAGAAAGCCAAGAGGAGGCCCACCCGCATCAACCACCAAAAGCCTGGCAGAACATCTCTGCCTTACAGGCCCAGCAGAATGCTATGTATGACATTCTGGTAAGCAGGGCTTTTTTTCTGGGAAAAGAGGTGGTGGAACTCAGTGGGTTGCCCTCGGAGAAAATGGTCACATGGCTAGTGGCCCCACCCCCTGATCTCCAGACAGAGGAGAGTTGAGATTGCCCTCCACGCTGCTCAGCGGCGCGGAGGGCAATCTTAACTCCCCTCTGTCTGGAGATCAGGAGGCGGGGCCACCAGCCATGTGACCATTTTCAAGAGGTTCCAGAACTCCGTTGCACTGCGTTCCCGCTGAAAAAAAGCCCTGCTGGTAAGGATTCATGTAAAATAATATAAGGATATGTGAATTAAAAGTTTTCAGTACAGCATTACTTTCAATAAAATTATTTAATACTCTTCTAAGATACAGCCAATAAATGGAAGAAAGCTGAACTAGAAAATAAAAGAAAGGCAGGGTGATGCTCAGGTCATGTAGCCAGAATAGATAGATAACAGATTGGAACAGATAATCTTGGATCAGATATAGAGCAGAGAACATGCCACAGAGTGACTGAAATGTCAATGTGTGTGCAATGAAGCAGTGCGCACCTCCTGCGCCTGCAGGGAAAGAGATTTGACTCTTGTTCTTTTTCTAAATCATCAAAGGAATATGCAGACACACACAACATCCAAGAATGCCCTCTAAGTGATCGTTTTTGCTTCCTTTGGGGGTTTCTCTCAAGTGGAAGACTGTACATTTGCCTTCAAAATTTACTTCTGGCAAAATTCAGCAGCGTCTCTCGTTCCACATGAAGTCGTCAAGTTTGCATATCCCCTGCTGCCTTTCATCACCTGCTTCACCCGTTTTATTAGGACCAACCCAAGCTGACCGCTCAAAAAGGGATTCTGAGTTTTACTGGTTTGGGGAGACATTAGACACATTTGTTGCACTTCACAGCAAAAAATTCCTTGTATTTATGTTCATAATTTGTGTACTTTTTAATGGGAATAAATATATATATAGAAGAAACATTTGTTACACTTGTTTTTTGCTATGAAGAGTAATTAGTTGATTGTCTTTTGTGCCAAGTTACTTGAAACCTTGGATCTCAGTGAGAAAGGTGGACTATAAACAAGCAAACAAACCAGCTCCATTTGAGTCAGCTCTACATCTAACATACAATGCAGGCATCACGCTGTACAGCAGCAACAATTCAAAAACAACGTCAGCAAAGCATCTACAGCAAATGCTGGTATGTCCAGGTTTTAAGAACGTGACCTGAAAAATCTTCCTTCAACTTTTTTGAAGTTCTAGGAAGAAGAATCGAATACTGGAGGTTCATCTCATTTGAGAAAAACAGAGTCCAGAGCAGTCCAAATGTCACCCCAAATGCATGTGTTCTTTTTGCAGCCTATGTGTCATTGGATCGGTCCTAATAAATTACATTGACTCTTTTCTTGTGTTTGTTTTTATTTTGCTTTTGGACAGAAAGGACTGTAAACAACATCTTAGAAAACAATTTTATGGCAAAGAAAAACAAACTTGGAAGAATAAAGCTCAGAAGAGTCATGTCCAAAGGTTTTAAAATCCGGTCACTGATTTCTGTCACACAGTCATGGGATAGTCTAACAGACCCTCATGTGATGTGTCCATTACCTTTCATTTATTATTATTATTACGGTTCATAACCAGCACGTAGCGATTTAAAAAAATTATACTGGAGAAGAACAATAGTGAAATTTCAAGACATGAGTATGAAAACATTATAAGTTTAAAAACAAGGCTCAAGAATAGGAAATAAAACATAGGCCGTGGGGAACTCTCGTTTCATGAATCTAATAGCTTCTGTAATCGTTCCTTGCGAATTCTATAAGCTACAAGGCAAGAAAAGCTCATAGAGCCTTGTTCTGCCATGATTCTCTCTGTTTGTTTTTGAATTCTATAAGCTACAGCAAAAAATCTGGTACAAGCCAATGAAAGCTGAGGAATTCCGTCAGATAAAAACTTCTTAGTGATATCCAAAGGAAGGTATTTAGACAATCTTCTAAGCAAGGGTTGTAGGACCTTCAGAGGAGCGTCCTGATAAAAACAGCAATGAAGCAGGATGTGCTCGATTGTCTCGACCTTGCCTACGCCGCAAGGGCAGACCCTTTCTGCCATTGGGACCTTTTTATATCATCCCTCAACAACTGCAGAGGGGAAAATGTTCCATCTGGCCACGGAGAAAGCCCTGCGATGGGACGGAATCTCTAATAGCGACAAATAAGCTGCTGGGGTTACAACATATCTCATTTTCATAGGGGCCAAAAAGTGAGGAACTCTGTCGATATCTCCCTGCCGTTCATGTCCATTGCCTTAAAACAGCTGCATGGAAACAAATCATTTTTGGGGCTGAATTAAAACAACACATTTACATCTAAAATCGCAGTACTGTAGTTAAGTGAATCTTCCCACTAATATTCACTTTTCACAGGACCCAGCCTTCTGATTTAGGGGGAAATTGTAAGTTCATTTTTTGTTCCCTGGTTCAGTGTGAAAACCTTGTATTCTCAAGCCAGTAATCACTCAGTGTTTTAGTTAAAAGCTTTATTTAAAAATAAGCTAATAACTCTAGATATAATTAGATAGAAGGTTATTAGTGGCACATAGAAGGCACTGGCATAGATAAAGGCAATTAAAATTATATGAGCATACATGACATTCCTACTTTACCTAAATTGGATTTCAGAATGAATTTGAATTTTTAAGCCTTTTACCCCTGAGCCTTTACAAAAAAGAGAGGAAGCAGCTTCCAGATCAAAGACATTCCTACATCATAGCTTTCTAACAACTTATATAGGGTGTGGTTACATGGGAAAGCTCACACCTCTACTGAGTCGTCTAATTTTTCATCATCCAGATGATGACATTTTTCTGAGCACGCATATGATACTCTAAGTTAAACACAAGTAACCATTCACAATGCTTTTCGTTCTGTGGTTTATTTTGGCAGAAGACCAACCACTCGTAAGAAACAACAAACTGTTTTGTTTGTTTTTTGCAGGCTGAGTGACTCCCCACTCTCATTCTAGGGACCGGTTTGGGTTGATTGGCGTTGGATTGGTGAATCTCCACTTTATTCTTGCTGTTCTACCTCTGTCACAACATTGGGAAAGGGGTTTTTGGCACTGGGCATGGATCCTTTTAGGGGGGGAACAGGACCACGATCTCAGTTTCCCCATCCTTGGGGATCCTCTTAAAGGATCTTGAGGGTGAGGCATTGCAGTGACAGGCCCAGGTGGAGGCTGTTGGGGCATTCTCACTCCCAGGTGGCAGGGGATCCATGCATAGGCTTGCGCCCAGGTGGAATCCCACAACCTGTCAGCCCACCGTGTCCCCCTTCAGGTGGTGCCCTGAGGGGGGTGGTCATCGGCCAGCAGGTGGGTCAGTAGATGCTTTGATCCATGCCCTATGCACACCAAGGCTTCCTAAGCTGTAACCAATAAAGTTGTGGCCTTTTATAACCCAGCAAGTTTTCTGTGTCTTCTGAAAAGTCCATTGGACAGCAGTCGGAGAGCCATGCTGCAAGACCAGGATGCCTACATTTCCCATCAAAACTTGAGGGAAGCTGACAAGTGTCCAACCTGTGTCAGGCGTCACTTGTAGCTTGGCCCTGAGTCTCTCTCTCTCTCTCTCTCTCTCTCTCTCTCTCTCTCTCTCTCTCTCTCTCTCTCTCTCTCTCTCTCTCTCAAGAATGTTATTTCTGTCCACTAGGACAGTGAGAAAATCTGTGCTTGGAACTTTTTCAAGGAATATCACCGGTTGAATCTATGAGCCTTTGTAATGTGAAGCATACTTATACTGACTTAATGAAAACAAACCTGTGAAAAGCATTCTATACAGCAAACATGATTGACATTAAATTCCACAACAATCACACATGCCAGCCAGACTAAAGATGTTCCCAACGGCTGTGCAACTGCATTATTTCAAGCACAACAACCTTGGCATTCTTCATCATGATTTACTCTTAGCGGAACTATTGTGCTTCAACAACTCTTTGTAACTCAGGCTGTTGTGCATTCAATATCATGGAACTGTAGAAAGATGGGATGAACATATACTTGGATAAGCCAGGCTCGAGTCCAGTTGCCATGCTATAAATGCACATAAAGTAGCTAAGATGTTCTTCCTTTACAATGGGATTAAATATTAAATGCTGGCAGTGGCATTAGTAGGGATTTTGAAGAAGTATTCACTTGCTGGTTGGTGAGTTTTCCACAGTTCTTGCTAAGATGTTAATTTAGCTGTTTACATTACCCTCGCTTGCGTCTATTAATTGCGTTCCCCAGCCCAGAAGCCATGCTCATTAGGTTCTTTATCACTGCATTGGGAAAGGGCTGCTGCCCATAGGAAGACACAGACTCCAGATTTTAACGGATACAAATTAAATGTTTTATTGAGGCTCGATGCATAACACTACAAAAGCACAATGATTAAAACGAGGATATATGATAAACAAAAAGATATAGATCACTACAGAAAACAATAACAGCATCCACACTCAGTTTCCCTCAGTGACCCACTGCATTGCCAAATTTCTCTTGCTATGTAGCATTGGGACAGTATTTCATGCACTCTGACCGGGATAGACCACGCAAGTTTGACCTCACCAGCTCTAGGAAGCTTAGCAGGGTTGGCTTTGGCTAGTAATTGGATGGGAGACTTTCAACAAAGACCAGAGTTGCAGAGACAGGCAAGGGCAAACCACCCCTGTTAGTCTCTTGCCTTGAAAACCCCAGTAAGGTTCACCATAAGTTGGCTATGTCTTGAGAGCACTTTCCACCCCCAGTATCTCATGTACCATTCCTTCCTTCCTTCCTTCCTTCCTTCCTTCCTTCCTTCCTTCCTTCCTTCCTTCCTTCCTTCCTTCCTTCCTTCCTTCCTTCCTTCCTTCCTTCCTTCCATATTTTGCTGTGTGATCCCTGTTTGTGTAGGATCATCTATGAGGCTAACATTGCAATACTAAGCATGCATGTGAGTGTAAAGTGTCGTCAAGTCACAATTGACTTATGGCGACCCCAGCAAGGAGCTTTCAAGGCAGGTGAGAAGCAGAGGTGGTTTGCCAGTGCCTTCCTTTTCAGAACCTTCCTTAGTGGTCTCCCATTCAAGTACTGACCTTACTTAGTTTTTGAGATTGGGCTATACCATGCCTCCTCACCTCCTATTAAAAGTATATACAACTGTAATTAAAACATATGGCAGGAAGACGGGGTCACTGGGGGAACACCAAGTGAAACAAAACAAAAAAAACCACTGGAGGAAGATGGTGACCAAAGTAGTCAAATGAATAGGGAGGGAATTCTGTATTTTTGGTGCCATGTCCCCAAAGGCCCTCTCTTCGGTGGTCATCTGCCTAATCTCAGAAGGCAGGGGCATCTGACGCCAGGCCTCAGAAAACGACCTTAGAGGTTGGGCAGGTTCTTAGGAGAGTAGCCAGCCCTTTATTGGCCGGCTGCTCCCTGCCTTTCTGTCACGAGTCACGAGAGCCACATCACAGCAATGGAATGCTGCAAATTTTGCCACAAACCTTTCCAACCGTCGAACTTGCTATGTTCATCTGGGACAATCAGACACGAGCTGATCATTGAGTCTATTTGGTTCACAATGAGCAATCTGAATACCTGTTGAACAGGCTTGCACTGATGTTATGCTTTAATTGCTATTATTTCATTTTTGATGCTTAGAAGTGTGTCCCGTTGGGGAGTCTGTATTCTGTTGCTGGGCGGACTAGAGACTCTACCCTGAAACAGAAAGGCCGAGTAAAGAGCCCGTTTGCGGGGAGGGCAGGCTATAAATAAGTAAATAGATAAATAAAGAGAGAGAGAGGCTGTAAGAGTAGGGTTGCCAACTTTAGTTTGGGAAATTCCTGGATATTTGGGGTTGGGTCCTGGTGAGGATGGGGTTTGGGAGGGGAAGGACCTCAGTGGGGTATAATATCATAGACTTCATCCTCCAAAGCTGCCATTTTCTCCAGGGGAAGTGATGTCTGAAGTCAGGCAATCAGTTGTAATACTGGAACATCTCCAGGCCTCACCTGGAGGCTGGCAAGACTATACGGTAGAGGGACAGAAGAATAAAATCTGATGTTAAGAATTCTGCCTCATGTTGTCTCCTTGCCTACATTAGAGTACAAAAATAGATTCCCCCCCCCCGCTCTCTGTGCATGCTCTCTCTGTGCATGCTCAAAAATGCTGTCTATCCAAACAGCCATTAATGTCACTAAAGCCACTTAGAGGAATGCCAAACAGGCATTTTTTATTCACAGTGTTTATTGATGAGTGATTGATTCGCAACTTATTTAACTGTCTCTTTTAAAAACACTGACAGTGGATTGAGCGATTGAGTTGGAGTGGGCTTCTCATCTATCTTCACTCCCTAAAAATCATTGTTTGGACGGGGGGCGGGGGTGAGATTGAGATGCTGCAAATGTACAGATCAGAAGCCTTGATCTCCAACTTTGCTATGGCCATTTCCACACGTCCTTAAAGGCAGCTTTCCCTCTTGACTGCAGATGTCTCTGTTTTCAAAACAGTTGCAGGCTGTTTGGCTTCTGCCTTTTAGGCGTTTCTTCTGTGACCGCACGTTGCCGGTCTTTTCTTTTGCTGTGGCTTAATGGAGTGCTTTTTCTTCATTCTTATCATAGAATCATAGAATCATAGAGTCAGAAGGGGCCATACAGACCATCTAGTCCAACCCCCTGCCCAGTGCAGGATCAGCCTAAAGCATCTCCGACAAGTATTCTTGGGCATGTGGATGGTAAAAGCGCTCCGAGGAATCCTTTGTTCGCCACCCAGCTCCTCCCCTCAAGCTCTCAGAATGCAATTGTGCATGTGCAGAGCAAAAAAAAAATTGAAAGGGAGGTGGGCGACGGTGACAAAAGTGCCCGACCTCCCCTTCAAACCCACTCTTTATAGGAGCTGCTGAGGATGTCTGCAACAACAAAGCGCAAGGTAAACGCTTTTTGGAAGTGTGTGTGGAGGCTGAGTTTTCAGAACAACTCAGCAAAACACACATAATAAGCAGGACAAGGGCGGGAAAGACTGGCTTTGCAGAAAAGGCCTATGTCTTGTCCTACCAATTGTGTGTGTGTGTGTGTGTGTGTGTTTCAGAAGCTACTCCTAGATGAGCCGACAGTGGCCTTCCCATTTGATTGAGCCAGGGCCTTAGAGCCAAGCTACAAGTGACGCCTGACACAGGTTGGACACTTGTCAGCTTCCCTCAAGTTTTGATGGGAAATGTAGGCGTCCTGGTCTTGCAGCTGTAATGGAGAGCCAAGCTGTAAAACCAGAACGCCTACATTTCCCATCAAAACTTGAGGGAAGCTGACAAGTGTCCAACCTGTGTCAGGCGTCACTTGTAGCTTGGCTCTGAGTCCAATTCACACCGGCAGAGAATGTTACAAGTTTTACCCTAAGCACATTTGCTAACAGGGTGGCAAATTTGGCTGTTGACTCTGTGCTACTTCGGACTTTATAGCTTCTAGGCTTCCCCCCCCCCCTTTTTCAGGTTAAGATTTTGCCATTTTGCTGCATGAATGGTTCAGAAAACAGTTTCCCACCTTATAGAGTTGTAAACTGTAATGATGTTCTCCGTATTGTCCGTTTCCATTCTGTTGCTTCCAGTTTTATTCCCCGCCATGAGTTAGCCCCTGGGGAGTAAAGAATCAATTGTAATTTTCTGGGACACCAAAACAGCTAATAAGATTATTAAAGGTTATCTCTCTGCAAATGAAATGGAGTAATGTTTGGCTATTTGGTCATATATGGGGGGAAAGGGCTTAAAAACAACGACGATGCTAACGTTGATTTTTTCCCACAATGATCATAAATTTCTGGACAAACCCTAAATAAATATTTCTCTATATTTTATCTGCAGTTTTAGCCAACATGCAAAACAGTATTTCGTTGATGTAAAGACCAGTGGGATGTGACAGAATCCTGGATCAACTTGCTCGTCTCTGCCAGTGACTGGACACACACTTTTAAGATTGGAGAAAAAGAGTTGATGACATTTCCCACTGCATCTTTGTTGGCCTGATATAGTCTGTGGTTTGCTGATTGATGATGAGCGATGGGTGTAGGACTTTAGATAACCTTCACTGTGGCACCTCCTTCTTCTCAAGAAGGGAGACTTCTGCAATTTCACTTTGAGCTGATGCAGAGAGGTCCTGCTCCTGATATGCATTCTCAGGTCATTGGCTCACTTCCTTGCACTTTTCTCTACCCTTTGGACTGGTCTCTACCTATGCTAATGCTGCCCTGCCGTGCGGGGGTTTGGGCTCAAGAAAAGACCGTAATGTTTATGATTCATCTATCCCACTTGATTCTTTTCTTCCACCAATGGGTGCAGACTTTTTCTGTTTCATCTTGTGTTCCCTTACTCACTCTACTTTTTCTTTTTAATTGCTGGTTGGTTTGAATATTATTATTTTTTTATTATTTACACAGTGTAAATCAATGCAATCAATGGGATGAGATATCCAATAAGCAATGTAATAGAACTAGGATTGTAGAAATCTGAAACGAAACAGAAGTCTTACTTGTTTATTTACAAATAAATAAATCTAAACAAAGTGTAAGTATTAAATAAGCAATGTTAAACAAGCAGTAAATCGTATTACATAAGTAGAAATACAATGTACCGAGAACAACATAATGCATACAGCAACAAATAACACATACCATACACAGAAGTAAAATCCACAAATTGGTACTGGAAATTGTTTGACACCGTAAGGACCCCAAATTGGGCAGAAATGCAGGATACAAATGTTTTAACAAATATTTTAAATTTTTTAAATGACTTGCTTTAAATACGTGTTTTTATCTGCTACCTGTGCTTCATGCTGTCTTATGTCAGTCCTGGAATCGCTTATGTTCTGTTTCAGCGTTTCTTCAACTCTGTATTGGATTCTTGCTAATGTGATATCTTTATAAACTTGTACCTATTTGCCCTATGGCATTGTTTATGAAAATATCCTTGATACTGACTGTACTAATCTCACACTATGTAATCCACCTTGAGTCTCAGTGAGAAAGGTGGACTATAAATAACATAAATAAATAACAAAATCTATACAAATTCTTTATCTTGAGAAAAACATGAAAATAAGGCTCGGCTGAGAGAGGAAGGTTGTATTCAAGAACATTGAGATCACTGTGGAAAGTGTCCCTTATTTTAACATTACAGGAGATCACAGTGAAGTGAGAGAAAGCGTTTACCTACACAAGTAAGAGTAATGGATGGTCTGAGGATTTGCACTTTCTCTGTAACCAGTCCATAAGCATTACCAACAAAGGAGCTTGAAAGTGATCCCTTAAACAGCAAACATGGTTAACAGGGCTTTTTTTCAGCTGGAATGCGGTGGAACAGATTTCCGGAACCTCTTGAAAATGGTCACATGGCTGGTGGCCCGGAGGGCAATCTAAACTCCCCTCCATCTGGAGATCAGGGGGCGGGGCCACCAGCCATGTGACCATTTTCTTCGAGGGCAACCCACTGAGTTCCACCACCTCTTTTCCCAGAAAAAAAGCCCTGGTGATTAAGGATGTCTAAACACAGAACCATTGCTCCTGGAACCCAGTATCAGAAAAAGGGATTGCAGAATAAGAATACACAGCCGCCAACGGCCAAGAAAAGAGATTCAGGAGTGCTTGAGAGGAAGCGGTAAAATGGAACCCTGCCTAATGCAAAAGAGAGGTTTCTGGAGCTTATTAAAGAAAGCACACCAAATATGCACTAAAGGAAAGGAGATGAAAATACAGGATTGCTATATAAAGACCATGGTTTCTGATCACTTGAAGAGCTTGTTGATGAAGCTTGGAAAGAATATAGTTCCCCTTAATGCAACACAGCAAGGCCAAGGCAGAAAGTAAAGCTTGTGAATGATGGACAACCAGACACAAGACAGAGACAAAGCAATTGAAGTGATGGACAAAGCAATTGAAAATGAGTTGTGTGTGTATGTGTTTTATTTAACTGCGTGAAGACCTCAGTGGGGATAAAACAGTTCCAATTAAACAGTCCCCACAGGCACACTAATGGAGGGGGGCAGTGAATTCTGCTCAGAAAGCTCTAATCCCTATGGAACTCTGTGTAGCAGGGGAAGGGGAGGGAGAGGGCAAATGGAGAGAATCAGCTTGCCGAGAGGAATGCAGAACAGATGTTCGACTCCCTACTGGAGGCTGGTAGCTGTTGCCATTGTAAAAACAAATGGGTGCTGTGAGCCAGTGAGATCCGTGGTCCAGAGAACCAATGAGACTGGGTCAGTGAGATCAACAGAGAGATCCAGAGCTGGTGGGACACAGGGTGAAGATAGGAGCATAATGATTCCCATAACTTTATTAATGTCACAACAGGAGAGGCATTGGTGGGGGGGGGATCACATCTCAGGCTCAGTTCAGATATTACCATAGCAGAATGGAAACCACCTCTGTGCAGCTTTCCCCCTGCTGGGCAACATTCACATGGAAATCTATTGCATTTTTATCCTTTCCTTTTCCCCAAAACCTGAAGATGGCATACACGTTGGGGAGGGGGCTGTGGCTCAATGGCAGAGCTTCTGCTTGGCATGCAGAAGGCTCCAGGTTCAATCCTTGGCATCGCCAGATAAAAGGGATCCAACCGTCAGAGATGTGAGAAACCTCTGCTGGAGACCCTGGAGAGCGGCTGCAGGTTTGAGTGGACAATACTGGCCCTGATGGACTGATTCAGTGTAAGTCAGCTTCTTATCTTTCTCCCATTCTCCATTTGAACCTCAAAAACCTCCGCAAGGTGGGTCATGTTGAAAGTCTGAGACTATCCCAAGGCTATCCAGTCCACTCTATGGCCGGACAGGGATATAAACCTGAGCCTCCCCAGTTCTAATCTGACACTTTAGCAAAAACACCAGACTGAATATTCTATTCTATTCTATTCTATTCTATTCTATTCTATTCTATTCTAGTCTAGTCTAGTCTAGTCTAGTCTAGTCTAGTCTAGTCTAGTCTTTAAAAATTTATACCCTGCTTTTCTCCCCAAAGGAACTTAGAGCAGCTTGTAACAGAATACAATAAACAAACTGAAAAACAAATAAAAGCAATTTTTTAAAAAACACACACAACTACATCCCATTCTTGGGCTGCTGCTGGATTCAGCGGCTGGTGTATTTAAAGGCACAAACAGAGAATCACAGGCTAAGAACCAAAGGGCCAAGGCCCCTTTTGCCATTTGGCACGTCTCTGGCCACACCCAGTCTTTCTTTCTTTCTTTCTTTCTTTCTTTCTTTCTTTCTTTCTTTCTTTCTTTCTTTCTTTCTTTCTTTCTTTCTTTCTTTCTTTCTTTCTTTCTTTCTTTCGTTCGTTCGTTCGTTCGTTCGTCCGTTCGTTTGTTCGTTCGTTCATTCGTTCATTCGTTCATTCGTTCATTCGTCCTTTCTATTCTAATTCAATTTCTATTCCGCTCTCCCCGCAAGCAGGCTCAGAGTGGATCACAGCATTTAAAAATGTACAATAAAATAGAATAAAATTTAGCAGCAATATAAACGATAACAACATAAATTTCTAAAAACAGCCACGCACATACTGCTCCACTGACTCAGCCTCGATAACCCATGGCGCAGAGTGGCCAGTTATAGATAGTTACAGAACTTACCGGCAGGAAGGAGATTAGAAAACGCAGCTGAGATGGCATGCATTTGGCCAGGTGTTGCCCAGCAACAATGCCCCTCCCTGCCCCCAGAAGCCTTTGTCATTCATATTATGTCACTTAAACTACCCATGCAGCTCCTTTATCCTTATGTTATGGGAAGGGCATGGAGAAAAGCCACACTGAAGCATCGTCCACATGGCTGTTGTGCTGTGTAAACCAATCCTAACATTGCTGGAACAGTGTGGAGTAGAGCCATGAAAGCGTCCCATAAGATAAGACCAGGTTTGAATTCATGCCATGGATTCTGGCTCTTTTTGATTTACTTTTTCTTGTTACTGTAACCATTTTTTACCCTGCTTTATGTTCAGGGAACCAGACAAGTCCCTTTGTGAGCACTTTCCAAAAGCATTGCCGATTCTCGATGCTAATTGCATTTCAGATTGGGTATACATCACGGATACTCTATATCTTCATTTTCTAGCCCATGCAGTAATTGAGCGTTCAGTCATTGTTCTGCCCGCTTTTCTGTCAACACTTATTAAAATGAAGCAATTAACTATTGTCTTAAATGGAGTTTAGAGGTAAGGCTCATTAGCTTCAGGCTCGTTACAATTAACTGGGATGATAAATGTAAAATTGCTTTATTGCGGCCCCTGTGCAGAAAAGTTGTGAAGCTTGATTATAGTGTGTAAATGTTCACCCGGTGCAGGATGCTTAAAATAATGTTTCTACTGGGCAACCTTGCTTTATTGCAGAATTCAGGATCCATAAAATGTATGCGATTAAAAACAGTAAATCTCAGGTTGTCCTGCTAACATGTGCTTTGAAACAAAGCTTCCATGCAGTACATGGACTATCTAAGGAGGTATGACTGAGTCCTCTGGAATTTTCACTATTATATATTTCCCCCCCCCTGCCCCTATGCAGACAACAGAAGCAGAAAAATAGGATAGGGGTCTCTAAGAGGATTCCCAAGTATGCAGAAAAATATGGCTGTGTATATTAACCAAATTACAAAGAAAAACCCCCAAAGGACTGAACTTGTTCCAGGAGGCTCAGATTGTTGAGAACAGTTGAGAGGTAGTTAGAAGAAAGAGGAAAAACTTGAAAGGTGTTGCAGTCAGAGTGTAGGACCAGGATCTCAGAGACTCAGGTTCATATCCCTGCTCTGCCATGGAAACTTTCTGGTTGTCTTTGGGCTAGTCACACATTCGCAGCCTAACCTACCTCACAGGGTTGTTATGAGGATAACTGTACTCATCTCACATGGTGTAATCTGCCTTGAGTCTCACGGAGAAAGGCGGACTATAAAAGACATACATAAATAACAAAAATGGAGGAAAGAAGAATTATGTAAGCTACGAGGGGTCCCACTCCCAATTGGGGGAAAAGCTCGGGTACGGGCGGGCGGGCGGGCGGGCGGGCGGGCGGGCGGGCGGGCGGGCGGGCGGGCGGGCGGACGGACGGACGGACGGACGGACGGACGGACGGACGGACGGACGGACGGACGGACGGACGGACGGACGGACGGACGGACGGACGGACGGACAGACAGACAGACAGACAGACAGACAGACAGACAGATAGATAGATAGATAGATAGATAGATAGATAGATAGATAGATAGATAGATAGATAGATAGAATTTGTCTGGTCAACCCCCTGAAAGCATAGACAATCCTAGAGGTGGTGAGGTGACATTTCCAGATTGTTCAGCTCCCAGCTTATTCACATGATTATTCATTCTAACTTCTTTGCATTTGATTTTTTTTTGTCCCTCTTAGTTATGAAAATGGAAAGTGTTTGGAATGAGGGAGGGGAAGGTTTTGCCAGCTATAGTGTTGCAACCTTTTACCTCGACAGCATCTTTTAAAGGATTAATTAGTTCTTGTGTGCAGTGTAATATTATAACGAAATGACTCTTTGAACTTTCAATGAGTTACGCTGTATTTTGTCAAACAGTCTGCCAAGGTTATGGATCCCAGTGCTTATCTTCCAAAAAGGTCAAGAGATTAAAAGAGGCGACTATCCCTTTTAGTAATCCAAATCTGTCATGCAAATGCTATTAAAACCTCCACAGATACAGCCCCTCTGGAGCTCAGTTTGTTGATCGCAGTTGAGGACCTCACTACATTTGCTTGCTATCCTGTGCTCTGCAGGCTGGCCAGGGCTGTTTTCACACTGCTTACCAGCCACGGAACATCACGCCAAGCTCCCAGAACGACAGCTTCTTCCTGGCGCGATTTCGCGTGAGAACTGTTCTTGCGCGAAATTGTTCCAGGAAGATGCTTTCGTTCTGGGAGCTTGGCGTAATGTTCCGTGGCCGGTAAGCAGTGTGAAAATGGCTCAGGTCTCTGTTCTCTGGAGTTACATTGCAGGCTGGAATGCATAGGCTTGGGAGTAGAGACTGAAGCTTGAAGAAGAAGGCAGGGAGCTTGGAGCAATGGGCTTGCACGTAGGGGAATGGTTGCAACAACAAGGCAGCCTTCTCAAGTTTCAGCCTAAATAGACTGGGCATTGGTCAGGCTCAGTGGCACTTGCTGAGTCACGAGGTGAAAGAGACCTGGGTTCAAGTCTTGCTTGGAGCACTCTCATGGGCTCAGGCTCAGGCTCTGGCAGGGTGGCCTCTGATGTTGCTGGTTCATCCTCAGCAGGCACTTCTGCAATGCTGGGCCCTCTCTTGTCCCTCTGGTCCTCCTCAACCACCGACCTGCGCTCTTCAGGCTCCTCTCTTGAGGACTCTGAGTCTGAGTTCCTGAGATGGTTGAAGGGGGGGGTCATGATATTTGCCATTTGCTAGCAATTCATTCACATAGTTATATGCTAATCTAGTTGTAAGATAAGACTCTCAAGTCCTTATCTGGTGCCTTGTTTTGATGTTCCAAGGATTCTGAAATAATTCCATTCTATTACTACTTTGTTCCAGGTCGGCTAGTGGCAGCTCGGAACTGATCCATTTGCTTTTTCCATTTTCATGAGTTTCAGTCCATTGCGCACGTGTTGGCCACACATGTGCAAATGGGTCCTGTTCTTTTTAAGGGGTGGTAGGGAAACAAGACTCTGGGGCAGCTGTTTTCACGCTTAACCAAAAACGGCATCAACCATTAGTCCCCCTCCTAGTCTAAATCATTGATCCACTGAGTTTTTCCTCAAGCACAATAACACACACACAACAACGGACCTGTAGAAGGCAAGGGTCAGTGAGTGGAGCAGCAGCAGCAGGTTGTTCCCAAGTAGGAGAGCACTCCCCACAGTGTGGTGCAGCAACATTAAAAACAATCCTGCTTCATGTTCCTGTTTTTCTTTTTCTATAGAGCCAATAACTTACTACCTTTGTATTCTGCTGTTGCCTGTTAGTTTCACGTTTCCTTGCTCTTTGTAGTTTTACTCCCACAATGAGGGGCAAATCCAAATCCTCCCCTTTGATGCTCAGCATTCCATGCAAAATGGGGCATTCTTGCTGCCAATCTTCTCTATTGCCCAATTGCAGGTGGACGGGCAGAATTATTGGCTGAATCCCACTCTCCCCTTTGCCGCCCAAACAGACCTATGTTTTCCCCATAAGTTTTCCCGTTCCTGTGGGGATGGGCAGGATTGTTTTTAAAAGGTGGGTGCAGGTATACATTTGCTATTTTACCCCCAAAAAGAGAGATCTCTGAAAGACTATGGAAGCAACCCTAAACAGATCTACTCTGAAGTTAGTCGCATGTTATTCAATAGTGCTTACTTCCAGGGACGTGTCTTTTGAATTGCTGCCTAAGATTTAAGTTTCCCTTCTGCACATTTCCAAAGCTAATAGGAGTGGAGCGGAGCAGAGCAGAGTGGAGTGGAGGGGTCTCCCATTAAGAGGACTCGATTGGCAGGGAGGCAGAGAATTCCATTTGCTGGGAGTGCGGGGAGGTGAGGAGATGCACTCATGCGCATTGGTTTCAAATCTCCTTCCTTCCAACAGAGGTAATTCATAATGTAATTTCTCTCTCCTCTTGGGATCTGATTGTCACTGTTCAGGAAGACAAGCTGCTGCCCTGCGAGGTATGAGCCAAAACAAACTTTTTGGTGGGAAGGAATCATGACAATTTAGTTTACGTTCTGGAACTGAACCAGCAAGTTCTGTGTGTATTTTCAGTTATACCCACACCTAAGGGTTACCTCTAGGGGCTACCACAGAGAAAGTGTGTGTGAGTGCAGATGTTGATTTTACCCAACTGCAAGGTAGTATCTGGAGAAGGCCCTGTCCAAATTAGCAAAGGGAGAATGGCAGTTGCACAGAAATGAACGTCCAAGACTATGAAGGGTTTTGAATGCTATAGTCAAAAAACCATGAACCTAACCCAATAACTGATGGGTAGCCAATAGAGTGACTGCAGAATGGGGGTGATCTGCACAATCCATCTAGCTCCTGAGAGTAAACAAGCTACAACATTCTGCACTTTCTGGAGTCTCTGAGTTGACTTAGAGGGGAGACCTGTATAGAGTACCCAATATACCTCTGACTTTCCCATAAAGATTGTACAAGTGTTGGGTACACCCCTGTAGTTTTGTTGAGGTCCATTTTCTCCAGAGGCTTCCATCTCTTCCCCAATCCCTTATCAGTCCCTTGTTCAGCCATCATGTTTCATCTCCGCCGCACACACTTCTCAATCACATGCTATAGGATACTTTGACCTTTAACAGCATTGATGGTTTTCCTTAAACCTATTCATGGCATTCAAAGCCATTTTGAGACATGTTATTTCTTAAATGGCCAAGCAGCAGCAGCAACAACAACAGTAACAGCAGCAGCAACAACAATAACAACAACATTCAATTTATATACCGCCCTTCAGGACAACTTAACGCCCACTCAGAGTGGTTTACAAAGTATGTTATTATTATCCCCACAACAATAATCACCCTGTGAGATGGGTGGGGCTGAGAGGGCTCTGAGAGAGCTGTGACTGACCCAAAGTCACCCAGCTGTCTTCAAGCGGAGGAGTGGGGTTCAAACCCGGTTCTCCAGATTAGAGTCCTGCCACTCTTAACCACTACATCAAACTGGCATATACCCATTTTGAATTTATTCATTGATGTGGAACAGTGGAAGAGACTTTTTTCTGCTTCGTTGCTAAAATAAATTTTTTAAAGAGCATCTCTGAGGTGAGTCTTCTGCTAAAATACAATTTTCACTTTAATGGTCTTCATATCCAAATTCAAACATTTCTGCTACTACTGATAAAATACAATTTACTAAGTACCTTAACCTGATTCTTCGAAGAACTAAACAAGGTTTAAGATGCAAATATGGTTTGCATATCATAGCTTTAATATTTCTGGCTGCTATCCCACACAAAGAAAAGCTTCCTAAATCCCACTGAAATCAGTGGAATTTAAGGAGCCAAACTGTACTTGGATTTCAAGCTGCTATTATATATAATTTCTATAGCAATTCTGCAGAGTGTTTTGCCATTCTCCCCTATTGTCATAACAAACCTCTGAGAATTACAATCCTTAGACCACCTGCAGAGTTTCATTTCTGAGCAGAGATCATAGCCCAGCATTGCAATCCTAATTAGAAATAAGTTCCATTGAAATCAATAGGACAATTCTGAGTAAATGAGTATAAAACTGCCTATATGAAACAGCACTTTCCCCACTGGGCCTGATTCTCACTTGATCCTAGCCATATTTGTTTGGCAGTAATGCTTCGATGCACAGCTGCACTGGATAGACATCAGATTTGATTTTTATTTATTTACGAGAGACTCATGGCAGATTACACAGTGTAACCCAATATGATCAATGGCTGGGACATTCGATGAACGATACAATAGGGTATGGAGTGCAGAGATTTGAAGACAAGCAGAAATCCAATACAGAACAGAAACTATGCTGAAAGAAAACACAAGCAATTTAATATGACATACTAATGATGCAAAAACTACCCAGTAGGAGCATCCTTGCAGCAACAGATGGTATGCAGTAGTATAGTCTGCAGCCCCTATCCCTTTACCCAAGCTTCTCTCAGAACCATTTCTTAACAGGACAGCCCTATTACCAGTGTAAGAAAGCCCTCCTAATTAATTCAGTTTTGCATAGTTTGCTGAAAGCCAGGAGAGTGAGATCTCTCCTGACCTCTTCAGGGAGGCCATTCCAATAAGGTGGGGTCCAGAATGTGTGTGTATGGGTACCTGTTGATTTCCCATGAAATCACTGATAAAGTCGTGCCCAGTGCTGTTGTTCCCTTCGGTTGCTGCTGCGGTGGATTTACTGCCATTATACCACTCCACTGAACAACATTGGTTCGTTCGTTCATTTATCCGTCCGTCCATTCGTTAATCCAAATATTTATACCCCACCTTTCATTTTGGCTCAAGTCTGATGTCTTCCTCCAGTCTAAGGAGTCTTCCTCCAACTTAAATGGCTTTCCTGTTGGAAGAAGAGCTGCTTAAGCTGTGTGTTATGTGCTGTCAAGTCGCTTCCGACATATGGTGACCCTATGAATGAAAGACCTCCAGAACATCATATAATTAACAGACTTGCTCAGATCCTGCAAACTGGAGGACGTGGCTTCTTTTATTGAGTCAAGCCATCTCATTTTGGGTCTTCCTCTTTTCCTGCTACCTTCCACTTTTCCTAGCATTATTGACTTTTCCAGAGAATCTTGTCTTCTCATGATGTGACCAAAGTACGATAGCCTCCGTTTTGTCATTTTAGCTTCTAGAGAGAATTCAGGCTTTATTTGACTTAGAACCCACTTATTGGTCTTTTTGGCTGCCCATGATATCCACAAAACTCTCCTCCAGCACCACATTTCAAATGAATCAATTTTCTTCCTGTCAGCTTTCTTCACCGTCCAACTTTCACATACATCCATACATGGCAATGGGGAATACCATAGTTTGGATTATCTTCATCTTGGTTCCCAGACATCTTTATCTTTAAGGATCTTTTCTAGGATCTTTAAGGATCTTTTCTAGCTAGAAAAGAAGCTTAAATTGTAGGAAGGGTGAAAAGAGGATCCCATTTTTTCCTTCTTCCTGGATTGCTGAAATCCTAAATATGCTTATGAGGGAGTATGTCCCACTGAATTCAGTGGGATTGTCGCAACCATTCAAAAAGTCTCCCCTCCCCTCCAGGACTCCAAACCAATCCTTGTGATTTTGCACCCATGCAAATCTAAGTGTTTAACAGCCAACCACAGCTTATTTTTAAAGGGGGGGGGGAAGCTTTCTTTCCTCAGAAAGCAAAATAGAAAAGAGTCCAGTAGCACCTTTAAGACTAACCAACTTTACTGTAGCATAAGCTTTCAGGAATCACAGCTCTCTTCATCAGATGCATGGAGGGTAAGAAGAAACTGGTCAGCTATATTTAGGTGGTGAGGGGAGGGGGGAGTAGATGCAATCAGTAGCTTCTGATAATGGGATCAGTTTGCTTCTGATAATAAAATCAGTTACTTCTGATAATGAGATAACCATTCATGGTCTCTATTCAATCCAAGTATGGCTGAGTCAAATTTACATATGACTTTACATATGAATTCCAATTCAGCAGCTTCCTGTTGGATTCTGTTTTTGAAAGGTTTCTGTTGAACTACAGTGACCTTTAAGTCCTTGATGAAATGTCCTGGTAGATTGAAGTGTTCTCCCACTGGTTTCTGGATGTTGCCATTTTTAATGTCAGATTTGTGTCCATTTATTCTTTTGCGCAGAGGTTGGCTGGTTTGTCCCACGTACAGAGCAGATGGACATTGCTGGCACATGAGGGCATATATCATATTAGAGGATGAGCAGCTGTAAGAGCCAGAGATGGTGTAGTTAACACCATTGGCTCCTGTAATTGTATTTCCTGGGTAGATATGAGGGCAGAGCTGACATCTGGGTCTGTTGCAGGGTCTGGTACCTGTGCTGGTGACTCTGCTAGCCAATTCATGGTTGTTAGTGAGAAGACGTTTAAGGTTGGGGGGGGCTGTCTGTAGGCAAGGAGAGGTCTTCCACCCAGGGCTTGTGAGAGAGAGGCATCATTTTCCAGGATGGGTTGTAGATCACTGATGATACGTTGGATGGGTTTGAGCTGGGAACTATAGGTAACAACCAATGGTGTTCTGTTGTTAGTTCCTTTAGGTTTGTCCTAAAGGACAAACTTTCAATTAGACATAGGCACGAACCACATTACGAACCCAAAAAACCCATGAACCGCCTGATTGTCTGTTCACGATCTGGCGGTTCGTGAGGGTCCATGGCCAATGACCCAGCGTTCGTTGGAAGCCCAGTTCATTGCGTTCGCCCGCAGTTTGTGAAGCCAGACAGTCAGGCACCATCAATCAATTCCCCTGGAAATGGAGCTGGAGGAATGCCTGAACTCTGCACTCCTTCTGTCACCCTGGAAACCTGAATCGAAGCCCAGCTTACCTTGATCGGCAGGTCTTCCTTCCAACCATGGAGCTGCAAATTGGTTAGAATTGGTTACATGGGAGAAGACACCCAGGGGGAGGGAGGGGGAAGGGGGGGTGTTCTGTAGCCATGGGCACTCCAATCTCATCCCTGCAAACCCTGATAGGCAGTTCTGATGGCCAACCCCTTGTACACTGGGCCAACGTCAACTGGTTGCTCTAATTGTATCGAGTGGGAGTTTCCTGGGGGCCTCGGATTGGAGAGGGTATAACTCCAAAATCCCTATTGCAATCTTGACCAAACTTGGTTGCTGGCTGGAGGAGAGCCTGCTAAACACTCCCTGGGAATATGGGCTCTCTAAGTGCAACAGGGGCCGTTCCAGTGCCCACGAACCACGAACTGCAAACCAGTTCGGTAATGGGAAATGTTCATTACAGTTCATTTGTTCAGGTTCATTGGCGGCACCAAACCACAAACCACAGGTTTGTTAATTTTTTTGGGTTCGTGCCCATGTCTACTTTCAATATGTATTTTAGTTTTGGTTTGAATTGTTTTTAGTATAAGTTTTTATAATGTTTTGGGGCACAAAAGTGTTAGAAGAAGGAACTGGCAATGTCTCTTGCTCAGGCCTTTAGGACTGCCTACAGGGAAGAAGGAAGGCAACAACCATAGTCCGATTGATAGGCTGCTATCAGTCTCCTTCCTGCTTTCTGCATGCAGTTTGTTTAGTTAATGTGCAGTTTGTTTAGTTAACGTGCCTTAACTAAAACCCAATAAAAAGTGGCATACAAATTTTGTAAATGAATAAACGAAGATTGCTTCTGGAAGCCAAATAAAAAAAACAGGGACAATGAGAAGGGAACCCCCTTCTTTCTGGCTAATAATATTCACCACCCTGAAGAGCAGCAGCAGCCGGCAACTGCTCTCTCCGCTGCCCTCACTTGGTTTGGGGGCCATGGAAGAAGCAAATAAAGGGATACAAAATCTGAAACTGGCATTCATTGGAAATCTTATTCCCCAATCCCCCGGGTGTCTGAGATCTCACTAGGTTTTGCCTATATTCTTTCAAACCTAACTTGGCAACTGTAAGGGATAGAAACTTGTTTGTTTTAAAATAACGGAGAAAATCAGCAAACCAAACACTGCACTTCATATAGGGTTGCCAGCCTCCAGGTGGCTGGAGATCTCCTGGAATTACAACTGGTCTCCATGTCACAGAGTTCGGTTCACCTGGAGAAAATGGCTACTTTGAGGGGTGGACTCTATGGAATTATGCCATGCCAAGGTCCTTTTCCTTCCCAAACCCCACTTTCTCCAGTTTTCACCCCCAGATCCCCAGGAATTTCCCAACTTGGAGCTGGCAAGCCTAACTTCACACCATGTCCACTTCCCCCTACCCCCCAGTGCTAATGCAGAACTTCAGTGTGCACCCAGCCCTGCTTATAATATCCAAAGCAGCTTTGTATGAAAATCCTGAGAGGGACCGGTAAGAAAAGGAACACACGAAGAATATTAACTTCTGAAGGTTTTCAGGATTAACTCAGAACCAACCCTTCCAACAGAAATGGATTTTTATAATCCTAGCAAACCACAGGGTCTGCTGAGTACCTTATTTAAACTGGAATAACCCAACTCATAAATAAACAGGCAGTTCTAAAGAAATCATCATGAATTTGTCATCAGCAGAGAATCAGTTACGAACTTTGCTTCAACTGTGATATAAGACGGGGTTCGGGATGAGCTTAGTAACAAGAAGGAAAGGTATTTCCATGTAAATGGATCTATCTTTCTGCAGAATGGTTGTCAGGCTCCCCAGGGCCAAATTGGGTGGGGGACTGGGGGTGATGGACCAGGTGGGGGGCAGTGGGGTTCTTACTATGCTTGGGGGCAATTTTAAATGAATCAGCCCTAGTGCGACCCATAGCTTCCCCATCACACTGGAGAATGATGTCATTTTCTGGCACAATGGCTCTGCGCATGCCCAGGTGCTTCCCCTCGCCCTGCCAGCAGGTGAGTGGAAACAGGGAGTGGGTGCAGGGAGAAAGGGGCTGGAGGCAGGGGAGCAAATTTGTTCCGATTCTAATCCTGAAGAAGAAAATACACATTTTAGTGAGATTCCTCTCTTTTTGGCTCAAGGAGATCTTTTAACAGCTGGTGGATAGCCTAAGATGCAATAATCTAAACCTTCTCAGCTTGTGGTTAATCACATATTTGCTGATTGCAGAGATGCCAAGCAGCCAGAATTTTATAGGCTGTTTTCATGAACTGCAAACTTAACTAACAATACACACAAGAACATTTGCAATCGCAGATGTGGATTCTGGACAAGTGCAGAGGGGGCAGCTGTGTTTTTGGAGCTTCATAACATTTATTTGACATTGCATACTGCAAGTCTGCATTGGGCTAAGTGAGGTTTAAGGCAGAGCCAAAGGACTAGCTGCTTCACTGCTGTTGGCCAACCCATTTATATTGCGTTGTAGAAATAGACCTGGCAGATGATAGAAGTATACTTTGCAGGAAGGGATGCATCCCATCTCACCGGCAGAGCACTCAGCCGGAGGTGGCTGGGGAGAGCTGGATGCTGGATGAACAAGAGATGGGCTTGGACCGTGAAGTCCCGTTTCCGCAAATCAGGATTTGAGCCCCACTGGATCAGACCAGCAATCCACCCAGTCCAGCATCCTGTTTCGACAGCAGCCAACCAGTTGCCCAGCAGGGCTAAACAAACAGAGCAAAGAGGCTGAGGCCCTCCTCTGATGCCACCTTCCTGTGCTGGTATTTAAAGGTTTGCTGCCTCTGTATATGGAGGTTCCCTTTACTCGCCATGGCCAATAGTCATTTGGATCGGTCCCGTTAATCTATCTAATCCTATGTGAAAGCCATCTGTGCCGGTGGTCATATCCAGGGGCAGCGAATTTCACAACTTAATAAAAGGGCAGTGTTGTACAGTGGTTAGAGTGTCGAGCTACTAGGTTCAAATCCCCACTCTGCCATGGAAGCTTGCTGGGTGACCGAGGGCCAGCCACAGCTTAACCTACATCGCAGAGTTGTTGTGAGGATAAAACGGAGGTGAGGAGAAGAATGGAAGTCACTTTGAGGTCCCACTGGGGAGAGAGGCAGGCCATAAATGAAATAATATAAGAAAATAAAGCATTTCCTTTAGTTTGTCCTGAATTTATTGCCCATTAACTTCATCGGGTGTTCCTGAGCTTTAATATTATGGGACAGGAAAAAGCTCTCTATCCACTTTCTCCACCCCATGCTTAATTTTATAAACCTCTATCATGCCCACTCTCCCGGTCATCTCTTTTCTAAACCGAAAAGTCCCTAGCCTCTCCAGCCAATCAGCTTGGTTGCCCTCTTCTGCACTTTCCCCAGCTCCATAATATCCTTTTTGAGATTTGTTGACCACAAATGTGCACAGTCAGTCTACATGTACAGTTCTGTTTACTGCCAGTCGTAGAGGAAGAAGTGAGGCTATTGCAGAAAGGAATAAATCCCACCTTGCTCTTGCCAAGGCCAGCGAGTCCTCCTGTACCTTGGCTGGTTAAAGTTGTTTTTTGAGTGACATGGATCTGAGCTCAAGCCAGCATGAAAAGAAATCCAGCTAAGCCCCGAATTTATCATCTGCATCCTTTTATGCCTGTCTGCTTTCGTTCGTAATGCTAATTCTTGGAAGGATTCAAAACAGCATTAGAGAAATGGGAGAGGAGCTTGTGGAATCATAAGCAAAGCACACTCTGATCCTCAAGGCAAGCAACAGGTGCTGAATCTTACATGTCTGCCTGGCCCATTCATTTAGTGCAAGCTCTCTGGCTTTTGCTTTGTGTGCAAGGAATGAAAGTATTTGCACCCTATGGAGGATGCATGCAGATCATGTCTAAAATTGTCTTTCCTAATGATTCCTGGAAGTGCAATATAGAGAAAAGGGGGAAGGGAGTCCCTGCTACACATAAATCAGGGAGGTGATAGCCCCATGGTTTTCAGTAGTTGCATTGTATTTAGTTAAATGTGAACTGTCTACACAAAGCAGCAACAGCTCTGCAGAATCCTCAAACAGATTGCCTATTACCTCTTCTCCCTGAGATCTTTTTTGCAGGAAAAAAACCCTGGAGAATGAAAAAATCTGGAGAGAACTCTGTCACTAGGGTTGCCCTGTGCCCACTGAGGGCAGGAGATCTCCTGCCTCCGATGGCCATTGCCCACCAGTACTCCAGTGGCCAGTGAAAGAAAAAAAAATCAGTGTTGGTGACAGCATGATGTCACTTCTGGGCAAACATGGAGATGATGCCAGTCCTTTCTGGGAATCACTGGAAACTCCCCTACCAGTCCCTGGAGTGCTGGTGGGCACAGATGTATTGCTTAAACAGAAATAAATTTTATTTAAAAGTACATATGCATGATGGTTTCAGCATGGTTCAAAAGCGTAATGATTTCATTAACTCCATTCGCTTCCAGGTTGCAACATAGGTACAAGACAACTAATTACTTAACAGACTTACAGTGAAATCCTAAGCAGAGTTACTCCAGTCTAAGCCCATTGATTTAGGATTTCACTGTATGTCATAAAGACTTATTTGAACGCTAAGAAACATTTGTTTAAGAATGTCAAGTTTGTGCCAGATTCCTTTTCCGAGTTTTCACTCTCTCACTGCAAAGCTCCAACGATTCCTGGGAATTTATCCCGCTTGAAGGCTCGAAATAAAATTCCAAATCAGAGTTACACTCTGTAACTTGCACTCTGGAAATCTTGCTGGTCTCTAAGGTGCCCTTGGACTCAAATCCAAATTAAAGTTCTAACACGTGGGCCACTATGAGTCTCATAGTGAGGCTGCTGTTCATAGAATCCAAGGTTGTTGTGGAATACTTACTTCTCCGGAGCTTCTGGTAGAGTATCATTGTATCCAAATGGAACCAGGAAGAATGTCCATGTAAAGATGGTCTCAGTACACTAGCGATTGCACCCATTGACTGTAAAGACTTTGCAGACGGGTGGCATGCTCAACATGCCTCTCCTATCTCTTTAATAGCAGCCTGATGCCTAGAAATTTTACAAGTTTTTTTCCTGGCATGGAGACAAAGTGATAGGAAATGCTTTATGCGCTACACTTGGGCATGCCAAAAGCACAAGAGCAGAGCCTGTAAACAAAAAAGCCCACCCCACAATTCTATGTCTGTTGTTGTACATAACCCAGGTCAGTGCAAACACTCTGACCTTAAAAGGTTGCTTTCAGCTGCTACCCTAAATAATGGATGCTCTCTTAGGAGGCGCATCAAGTTGTCACACGTGATTGGAAGTCTCAGTCCCCTTAAGGACTAGGTCATCACGTGACAAAGCATAACAGATGGAAAGGATGACTTTCCGTTTCCCTCAGAGAGACCGAGCAGGATTTACAGTATCAAAGCACACAAACATGATTTCATTCTGTTCATCTTTTCTTGCACAGCTGGCTTGACTAGCAGAGCAGCGACACTGCCTCTTTTGTTTGTCTGTTTGTTTCCTCACCAGTTTCAGTTTGATTCATCGGTGCGGTCTGTTCATCAGGAGGGAATAATCTTTAGGGATGAATAGGAGGGGAATTAGAAGCTCACAGTTTGAAAAAAGCCACACACACATATGGACCTGGACTGTTAACTTTGGGGAATGATTGCAGAATTATGCCAATCTTCCAATCTTCAGGCGGTCAATTTTTGAAAAGTATCCTCAGCCCAGGCTAACTAGGGTTGGCGCTGGTTAGTACTTGGATGGGCAACCTCTGTCATTTCTCTACTGCTAGTAGTGGGAAAAGCAGGGGCTGGTTGAATGCCCTCCCTGATGCAAGATCCTGCTGGGTTCAGCACAGTGGGTTGGGGGGAATGGAGCTGAAACAAAGCTTAAAGTATTAACATGACACATTAAACAATGCAGAAATTGTCTAGTAGGATGATGGGTGCAGCATTTTTTGTTTCTAGAGGGCAGAATTGCATTCATGCAACAACAATCTGAGATGACGGCAGCCAGGCAGGTTTTGGAATGTGGTCATAGGACCGCTAATCAGGGCTTTTTTTTCTGGGAAAAGAGGTGGTGGAACTCAGTGGGTTGCCCTCGGAGAAAATGGTCACATGGCTGGTGGCCCCGCCCCCTGATCTCCAGACAGAGGAGTTAGCCGTGTTAGTCTGTAGTTGCAAAATAGTAAAGAGTCCAGTAGCACCTTTAAGACTAACCAACTTTATTTAGCATAAGCTTTCGAGAGCCACAGCTCTCTTCATCAGATGCATCTGACGGAGAGAGCTGTGGTTCTCGAAAGCTTATGCTACAATAAAGTTGGCTGGTCTTAAAGGTGCTACTGTGCTATGGAGATAAATCCTTCATTTAAACGGCCTGCAGTTTCCTACTCTAACCAATAGGGAGCCAGAAATCAGTACTGGACTCAGGGCTGGATCCAAGCCTTATGAAAAACAACAGGTTCACCATCTACCCTGGCTTTAACAGTAACCAAAAATGCTAGTCAGGAATGAACTCGACTTGCTGTTGACCTAATATAACTCTTCCACAGCATGCAATCTTGCTTATTCCCATGGAGTTCTGTTCCTCCTTCTACATAATTTGATTTGTATTTGAGAGTATGGAATTACTTAGTCCTGAATTGAAAATGACCCGAGACCTCTCAATGCTTTCAGAAAGGGAGCTGGGAAACCCTTCACTGCATCAGCCTTAATTTCTACAGAAATTTCCCCAACAGCAAAGGCAGAGGGGGAAATATCCTCTATTTATGTATCAAAACGGTGTTCTTCATAATAACATAAAGCAATTTACCTAAAGGCTGTTTACCTAAAGTATGGGTAGCTTCAGAGAGGGCAACATGCCAAGCAAGCATATGGTGTTAGAGAAACTCAAGAGGCTTCGTATACAAATCAAACTGTAGTTGCCAAGGGCAGGCATTACAAACAAGAACATTTAGATGAAGCTGTGTTTTAAAAGCAGAGGCGCACCTCTGGGGAGTGAGACAGGCTGTGCTTCGGCTCAGGTCGGTGGTTATACGGTTTTTATTGTGTTGTTCTCCAAGTTTGCAGTTCAGCTTTGTTGTATTGTTTGTAAGCATTATAATAGTATTGTATGTTTTTACTGCTTTTTAGTGCATTGTTCTCAAAGTTTATAAGCTAGTTTTATTCACTATTGGTTATTTATTTTATACTGTTTTATTCACTGTTGGTTATGTTTTACACTGTTTTCCATGTTTTTTAATTGTTTGATCTGTCTTGAATCTCTGCAAGAAAGGCAAGATTTGAGTCCAGTTGCACCTTAAAGACCAACTAGATTTCCAGGGTATGAGCTTTCGAGAGTCAAAGCTCCCTTCATCAGATAGATGGAGTCTGCAAGAAAGGTGGACTAGGGAATGAAGTAAATAAATACATAAAATCAGGGCTTTTTTCTGGGAAAAGAGGTGATGGAACTCAGTGGGTTGCCCTCGGAGAAAATGGTCACGGTCATGGTCACGGCATGGAGGGCAATCTAAACTCCCCTCTGTCTGGAGATCTGGGGGCGGAGCCACCAGCCATGTGACCATTTTCAAGAGGTTCCGGAACTCCATTCCACCATGTTCCAGCTGAAAAAAAGCCCTGCATAAAATTATTTGTTACCCACTTCCTTGGGCATGGAGTTTCAGAACAGCCTTCAAAGGATTGATTTCCTAAGGATGAGAACTTGCAATAGCTTTGAAACATAGAATAAAATTTGCTTATTTTATTTATGACCATGCTTTACCCCCCAAAAGATGACAGCAACATTTTAGCTCCAAGTAACTAAACCTGTGGGTTAATTTGTTTATTTATTTACTTGCCTACTTCATATATATCTTGCCCTTCTTTCCTTATATTGTTCTCTTCTCCTCCTTTTTATCCTCTTATCAATCCTGCAAAGTAGGTTAAGTTCAAAGTCCGTGAATTGACTGGCCCAAAGTCAACCCAGCAAACTTTGCTCATGGCAGAGTGGATGTCGTGGGCCAGTCAGGGCACAGCAGGGCTGAGGATTCCTCGAGAGAAGAGGACTCCTCAGAAGAAGAGGGGCCCTGGGTGGCTCACTCTGAACCAGGCACCAGCAAGCCAGCTGAAGAACCTCATCAGGATCAACAATAGAGATGGGCACGAACAGCAATACGAACAAAAAAAAGCTACAAACAGCCCAATCTGCTGCTGTTCGCGAACAAGCTGTTTGTGAGGCCCCATTCTAAACGAACAGGTGGTTGTTGCAAGCCTCGTTCGTTGCTGTTTGTTGCTGTTTGTCAAGCCAGACAGTCTGGCACCTGCAATCGATTCCCTTGGCAACTTAAGCAGGGATTGTCTGAACTCTGCCTGAACTCCTGCTGTTGCCCTGGAAACCCCAATCTAAGCCCAATTTAGCTTGATAGGCAGGTCTTCCTTTCAAGTATGGAGCTCCAAATTTGTTACAACAAGGGAACAAAGACCAGGGGGGAGGGGGGCTCCCAGCTCTGGCTTTGGAGACAGAGAGTGTTGCTGTTGGCATTTTGATAGAGCGAGTGCATTGGAGCTTGAATTTTCTTTGTGTGTGGTGAGATAGGGATCTACCCCTTCAGGTTCCAGGGCTGCTGCCAGGCTCTGGGGCCAAGCTACTATTTATTATTGGTACTTTTCCTGCTGCCTGCTCAGGTAAGGTTTCTGGGAGTGGTGCAGTAGGGATCTACTTCTTCAAGTTCCAGAGCTGCTGCCAGGCTCTTGGCCAAGCTATTATTTATTATTGGTACCTTTCCTGCTGCCTGCTCAGGTAAGGTTTCTGCGAGTGGTGCAGTAGGGATCTTGACTTGGATGATGGCTGGAGGAGAGCCTGCTGGCCCCCACGAACAGCCAACTACGAACATGTTCGTGAACAGGCCATGTCTGTGGTTGTTCGTGAGTCCCTGTTCGTGGATGACAACGAACAACGAAAATCATGTTCATTTTTTTTCTGTTCGTGCCCATCTCTAATCAACAACCAGCAGCTGAGGCAGAGCCACCCAACACCTTCCAGCCCTGAGGCAGCAGGAGAATCCCAGCTGGTCATTTCTAGCCCTCCAGCATCGCCCACACCCTTGGAGCACCAGAGACAAGGCAAGGAGTAAGCCTGCAGGAGAGATGGAAAAATGATGCCTCCTGGCCAAACGCCAGCTGCTTGCTGATAGCAACAAGGAGTAGCCCCAGCATCACTCTCAAGCAGCTGGCTGCAAGCCCAGACCCCGGGTGCCTGGATATAAAGCCTAGCCGAGAGAAACAAGTCACCACCCCCTGACTCTTGCATTAGATCATGCCTTGTTCCTGCCTTGTTCCTGTGACCTTCAGACCGTGCCCTGGCTCTGCCTTCGTCTAGCCCTTGAACTTGCTAGTAACCGACCTTTGGACCTCCTGACTCTACATTTTGGACTGCCCCTTGGACCAGGCGACTACCAGCTTTTGGAATCTGTGCTTTGGACCTAGAAGTGGACCTGGGCTATGCTGCTCAAACTAGCCCCTTGCCTGAGCCCTTCACGCTCTGAGAACGCAGCCTGTGCCATCTTGGCCTGGCACCCAACAGTAGAGATTGGAACCTGGGTCTGACACTCTAGATACATGTTAGATAGTCTCAAGGAAGTTGCCTAGGGGTGCAACTTTAATAATCCCAGACCAAACCAAGAGCAAACAAATCTCCCTCTTAGCTTCTACAGCATCATCTAGAATGCAGTTTCCTATCTAGAATCCTATTCAGACACTATCGTGCAGCCAGAAACAGAGGCTGTAACCCAGGAAAATCAGTATTTCCTCCCCATTACTTACTCAGCCAACCTTTCAGACAGTCATCTGCTGATCTTACTCTGGTCCCCATCATCTGTGGACCTTGACAGAGATATAAAAACTGGTGCAGGCTAAATCATACTACATTTGTGGACTATAGGGACTGGGGCAACAGAAAACCGCATATATGCCCACATACAGCAAAAGCCATCTGGACTCTCCGAATGTATTCTATTTCTATGCACTTTCATGCAGGAGAGAACCACTTCTTGCTTCTTTCTGTTTCCTAATGGATTAACCTCAATGGGTTCTATCAATCTGCAAGGTTGTACCAGAGAGAAGTGGCTTTCTCCATTCTTCCAGACAGCAAGCAATGGTCGTTGCAGTATGCTAGTGGCACCAAGAGGTGAATCTGATCAGAGATTTATTGTGCTCCTAGAAAACTAAGCCCCAGGTAATCAACAGGGACCTATGTTAGAAATCTAGTCAACAGGGATGAAAGCCAACATCTTGCAAGTTCTCTGCAAGTGAAGGGGAGAAAAGTACAAATTGCACAAGCTCTGAGACTGCTATTGCTGAATGTTGGGAAATTGATCTACGTGTTTCACATCCAGCCTGAACCAATGTACAAGAATCAGACTACAAAAGTCCTTATGCAGTGCAAAATCAAAGCCAAGGTGCACTATTAAAGCTTACAGCAGTATTTGTTCTCTTTGTTCTTTCGGTTAGGGGCTGAAGTTCATTTGTGTTGAGAAGGCAAACTGAAGTTTTAATCAAATCCCAACACTGGAGCTCAAAATAAATTTTGCAGGTAAAGTGCGTTTCTTTATATCTACTTTGCTTTGATTTCCCAGATTTTTAAAGAATTTTCTTGTAAAGGAGAGCTTCAGTTTCAACTAGAGGTGGGCATGGACTAGGAAAAAACCCATGGGCCATGGGTCCGTGGTCCATGGCGTTTCATGGAACACAGACCACTAACTTTTCATGGTCCAGCGCTGGTTCACGAACCAACCAGTTTGTCAAGCTGGGCCAGCACCAGGAGCGCTTTAACTGACTGGTGGGCTGCCAGTCAGCTGGATGAAGGGGGATTTAAATGTTAAAGTGCTCCCAGTGCTGCTTGTCAGTGGCACCAGGAGTGCTCTGACCCCTCATCTTGCTCCAGCTAATTGGCAGCCTGCCAGTCAGCTGGAGCAAGGGGGGATTTACACGTTAAAGTGCACCTGGCACTGCTTGCCAGCAGGGAGGGGAGGCTTTAATGGACCATGAACCAATGGACAGCTGAAAAGTCTGTGGGTCTATGGAAAGTGGGCATACCATGACCCTCTGGTTCGTGAACGCCAAACTAGCCTGCTCCTTGTTAAATTTTGGTCTGTTTTCCGGTCCATGCACACCTCTAGTTTCAACTAATCCATCAGCTTAACCTAACTGATCTTGAAAATATTCAGTATTTCTAGGCATTATTCAACACAGACCTTCCAATGTCTACTGGGCAGGATTTAACACTGTGCTAAATAATCAAAACAGAGCAAAGTTAAACTTTTAAACTAGTAAATTGTCAAGGCAACTTGACAAAAGGGAGGCAACTTTGGCTAATGAATTTCGACCAGGGTAATCATATAGATTTATTCAAAGAGCCTTATTGACCAATGAAATGGCTCTTTTAATCCACCCTGTTTTATAGGTGATGATCTTGTCTTTCCATGTACCTCAAGAACAAAATAAAACTTGATTTACTGCCGTGCTAAAGTTATTGAACTTTTACACAAATCATTAACAATATTTCACGTTGGAGATTTGTTCTATTAGAAAGCAATAAAGGAGGGACATTCCAGGAAGATACTGTGCTGTGCAGAATATGGAGATGTTACTGAATTTATATATAAAAAGAGTGCATTCGTTCAAAGACAGATTCTCTATGTTATAATTTCAGAAACTGATTCCACTGATGTGGGTTTACCTCCTTTGTGACTTTATGTATTCTGCTCTTTCTTGTAGGAACTGAAATTTATCCAGGACGTTATCATTCTGAGATTTATTATCATGATGACCATTTTTAAAAAAACCTGCATACATTATATATTGAGACTGCAATTGTACTACAGAGATAGAATCCATTCTTTTATAGTAAGCAATTTCTATATAGAGGAAGAGGAGGAAAGGCACATGTTGCCTGAATTGGGGCTGGGGGCACATTCTTTTTGATACTTAAAAAACAATCCACCGCACAGAATATTTCTGCACCGAACTAGTCTTTTGCCGCAGGGTAGGGTGGGAGTTCTAAGGTTGACCAGCCTTCATTTAAGACTTCGGAGACCCTATTGAGGAAGACCCTATTGAGGAAGAAAGGCAGCATGAAACTGCTTTAAAATAAATAAGGAATAAATAAGTTTCCTTTATAAGAGAGCTCAGGAGACTTAGGGTGCCTTTGTAATATTTATTTACAAATACACAATTAGTGCCTATTGGATATATATCGGATCTTCTCATGATGTGACTGAAGTACAATAGCCCCAGTTTAGCATGCCTGACATTAAATATCACATTCAAATCAGATCTCATTGGATATGATCTGTTCAGTGAATATTCAGTAGGGGCCATCTAGTAAGTATAAAAATCACACAGGAGAACCCAAAGCAGAATTTGTGAAATGATTTCTGTTCAGAGGTCCACTCAACCAGATGTATTAGAACTAGTTGTGAAGACGATGGTCACTTGGTACAAGGTGACAGGTAGGCATTTCTGTTCCTTTCACAAAAGATCAATGGGATTTGATTGTATCCAACTATGTATGAGATCTTGGCCATTTGGATTGATAAAGATTATATTCCTTTATTTAAAAATGTAATCAGAATGTTTCAAAGCAACTGTTCACTACGCACACATTTTAAGCTAGAGTTTCTGAAGAGAAAAGGTTACCCAAAAAGGTCTGACAGATTCCTCTTCTGTGCTTGTCTTCTGTGCTGGCTAATGCTGTTCCCTTTCAATTTTCATTTTTCATTAAGGGCAGCCAATATACACAGCTCATTTTTCTTTCCTGCATTGGCAATGTTATGCCGACAAGATTAAATACTTCTTGAAGTAAATTAATATGCCAGCAGCTTGTTGATCCATCGATTTTTAAGTAAGCCTAGCTGGCTCGGTAAGACAGATTTTGTAGTCAAAAACTTCAGATTTAGTGACACATCAGTCCTTTTAGGTAGCAGCAGAAGTCCCACTGAAAAGGATCCCTGTTCAATAGCAATCAGAACCATGCGCGGCTATAAAACTGTAATCTAGTTACCGGGAAAAAAGCAACCATCAAGGAGCATACACCCTGATCCCAGCACCAGGGAATCATACCAGTAATTCATTTAAGTTGTCATTTCTAAACAGTCAAATTAGTTTGAAATTTCCATCGCTAAGCATAGGTGCTAAGGTTATTTAACCCCATTTATGACTAATCTTGGAGTAAATAATTGAAGCGGGTGCACAAGAAATAGGATAGACGGTTCAGGAAGCTGCCTCACGCTGCGATCACACGCAAACTGCCAACACAGTGCTGCAGTTATGCCAATGGATGTCTTCAGGACAAAAAGCTTGAATACTGATCTCCTTTTCTAGTACTTTCTTGTGCATTTCACTGACCAAGCCCACTGACCATGTTTTGTTACCTGTGCCCTGGTTTAGGCAGATGGAAACATCTGCCCGCTCGAAGGCATGATTGGAGGCAGCGGAAATATTAAGGAGCAGCTGACCCGAATTTCGTCAGGAAGGTTCCTACTCTGTTGCAGTTCAGGGGATCTTCAGTGCCAGTGGGGCTACTCAAAACATTGCTGATATTTGCTCAGTCAAACTTACTCCCAGGAAAGCATGCCTAGGGTGGCACTATATGTATAGTAGACCTGATCAAGAAGTGAAAAAGAGCAAGAGTCCAGGAGCACCTGATCAAGAAGGTTAATCTTGTATTGAGGTGGCTGAGAGATTTTTAAGATCTTTCGAACGCAAAATGTTTTTTTTAAGATCTTATTATAGATGTGTAGGCTACCTTGAGTCTGCGTGTGGAGAAAGTAGGATTAAAAATAACTTAAATAAGTAAACAAACACCCCACTCAGAGAGACAGAGAGAGAAAGATTCTACTTGGGTCTCTGTCACTCTAAAACGATATGCTTGCAGGCAGCCACTCAACTAGTGGAAGTCTAAGCCCTTTATTAAGATACTTTTATGATTTTTTAAAAAAATAGGATTTGAACATCTGTAACCTGATGTTAGCTGATGTTGTTGTTGTACTTGCAGTTAATTCTTTGAAGATCTGGAAAAAAACAAGTTCTGTTGGTTTCTTTTTTTTTTCTCCTAGCAAACTCACCCCCCCACCCCATTTTAGATTCTGTCTCATTCTTCAGCTAATCAACTGTGAAATTGCATAAAGGGGAATTTTGGGAAACAGATGTAAGATCTTAGCCAGAGTAATTCAGGTCCCTGGTCAAAATCTTTCCCTTTTGCTAGCAATGAATAAATCAGAAGAAGATTGAGACTTGGAAGAGCAGCTGTGAGGGAGCAAGAGAAGATCCTTAAAGATAAAGATGTCCCTCTGGGAACCAAGATCAAGATAATCCAAACTATGGTATTCCCCATTGCCATGTATGGATGTGAAAGTTGGTCAGTGAAGAAAGCTGACAGGAAGAAGTTTGATTCATTTGAAATGTGGTGCTGGAGGAGAGTTTTTGGATACCATGGATGGAAAAAAAGACAAATAAGTGGGAACTAGATCAAATCAAGCCTGAATTCTCCCTAGAAGCTAAAATGACAAAATTGAGGCTATGGTTCTTTGGTCACATCACGAGAAGACAAGATTTTCTGGAAAAGTCAAAAATGCTAGGAAAAGTAGAACGCGGTAGGAAAAGAGGAAGACCTAAAACGAGATGGCTTGACTCAATAAAATAAGCCATGTCCTCCAGTTTGCAGGATCTGAGCAAGTCTGTTAATGATAGGACGTTCTGGAGGTTTTTCATTCATAGGGTTGCCAGAGGTTGGAGACGATTTGATGCCACATCACACACACACACACACACATCATACTCGGTAGTTGACCTCCACACTGGATCTCCCATAATTTCAAGCGACCAGACCTACAGAGATCAGTTTCCCTGGAGAAAAAGAAGCTCTGGAGGGAAGACTATAGCATCACACCCATGCGGAGGTTTTTCCCCTTCCCAAAATCCACTCTTCCCACACCCCACCCGAAAATCTCCAGGAATTTCCTAACCCAAAATTGGGAACCCTACTCGGTGCTATTTTTGACCGTGCCTGGGGGGCCAGATTCCACCTTAGACGTGGTCCTGCCAAGGATTATCTACCAGGCCAACTGTGCTCTGCTCCTGTGATGAAACGAGATTATGTGGTGCTCTCCCTCTGCTCTCTCTCGCATGACGTTTTATCGTTTAGCAGGTGAGATATTTGCCCCAGTGCCCCAAATATGACACAAGACAATAAATACAGTTACAAATTATGTGGGTTCGACTAGTTTCTTTATTAACCTTTAAACTGCTGATCTCAGTCAATCACTTATACTATAAGCTGACTATTTTGAGGGCGAGCTGTACTACACATCCTCCTTGGGTGCCCACCTGGCACGTCCACCCTGGCTCCAAACCTGGCTGGCGATTTCGGCCCGCCCTGTTTATCATAGCCTGTACAGCCTCCTGGGCCGAGAGGATCAGATAGCAGTCCCACTCCTACAGCTAAATACTATAGATGCTTGCATCTGCACTTCGGGGGCAAAAGAAACAGAAAACCAAGCCCTGTTCCACAAAATATTAGGTATTGCATAGGGAACAGATTAGCACGAAGAACATCCCATTTTGTGTAATTTGGTTTGATTGTAGAACTTTAGTGTGCTACATTTGCACAATTTGGGTTACATTCCTTCTAAAATATATGCCCTACCTCTTTAAATTACACGCTGGTCTCACTGCATAGGTCTTACCTAGAAAGCTTATATCTCCCATGAAATAGAGAGCTGCCTTCCTACCATCTTGTAATCTGCATAATACTTATTAATGCTTTCTCCTCCCCACATCTCATTGGATATGTCAATGAAGCAACCCTCTATATGTTCTTTAGGGTCCCACCCCAAGTAACCTTAAAGAATACATACATTCATATGTATCCATATTTCAAGGCTGTTGCACTGGGGCTGAGAGTAAGCACTTTTTGGTTTTGGATCTGAGTTACACTTCAGGTGTTCTGCTAGAGTTAAACCGAAGAACAGTTCAGTGAGGCCAAGATGCAAAGAACTACGCAATTAGTTCAGTGGACTAGCGGGACCATCTTGACCCTCGTTGAACCTGTTGGACTTGCACCCAAAGGCATCTTTTCATTGCTGTCAATTTCTCACACTCTGGGGCCAATGAATGCTGCTAATAATCTGACCTTTTCTTAGCATTTAATCAGGTGGAGTAAAATGGAATGTGGAGAAATTAATTGCCCTATGAAAATGGAGATTTGTGTTTGCAGGAACTATCTAAATACTGCCTTGGTGTTGGAGTTGCAGTTTAATTGGATTTCAGTGGTATAATGGTACCTAACCTGTAAAAAGATTAGATCTAAATGATGGGAACAAAGGATTCAAGGACATCACTTTATCATTCATGTGTGTGTGTGTGTGTGTGTGTGTGTGTGTGTGTGTGAGAGAGAGAGAGAGAGAGAGAGAGAGAGAGAGAGAGAGAGAGAGAGAGAGAGAGAGAGAGAGAGAGAGAGAGAGAGCACTTTCCAAGGGCTAAACAAGCATTCAGTGTTGTTATATTGTTTAGCCCAAATAATGGTTTGTCATTGAGGGATTCCGTTGATCATTGACTCTGAGAGCTGCCCAAGATGGAAGAGGTAACTTATCTGAGTTGATAAAACAATATTGCAGAAGATTTCAGAGCAAGGTCAGAACAAGATATCCATTTACATTTTTTACGAACAGAGGCACAATCTTGTGTATGTATTACACAATCTGGACATGCCAATATATTCTTGCTAATATTCTTGCACATAATTCCTTATGTGAATTAGGAACTACCAACCTACCAGTACGTACCAGCCAACTACCTACCAACCCACCAGTAAGAAATCAAGGGGAAGAGCAGTCCTTGGTGTGTCCTTGGTGTATTATGTGAGGACCACCTCCCCCCACCCTCTTTTCAGAGCTCATCAGGGTTTCCAACACTGCCTTGACAGCCAGGAGATTTGGGAGAATAGTACCTAGGGAGGTCTGAGTTTTGAGTGCATGTTATTTCACTTCTGGGTGATGCTCTAGGCTGCCTCCTAGGTTTGCCAACTCCAGTTTGGGAAATTCCTGAAGATTGGTGTGTGTGGGGGGGTGGAACCTGGGGGAGCCTCATCTTTGGAGTCCAAGCTCCAAAGCAGCCATTTTCTCCAGGAGAATTGATCTCTGTAGTTTGGAGATGAGCTATAATTCTGGGAGATCTCCTCTAGCCACCACCTGGAAGTAAGCTTGTAAAAATGCTTAATTGTCTGATACAAACTATGGTGGCAGATGTACAACCACAAACCAAAATCATTCACAATGTACAGAAAATATTTTCTCCACAATATCAGTCTTCAATCTTCAGTTATTCTGTTGATGAACACACGGCCTACATACTGAAGATTGAAGACTGATATTATGGAGAGAATATTTTCTGTTTATTGTGAATGATTTTGGTTTGTGGTTGTATATCTGCCAGCATATTTTGTATCAGACACTTAAACACTTTTACAAATAAACTTTGTATTGTGAATCACTAGTCCATAGCATGGTGTTATTTGTTATTTCTAACATTCACACCGTGGTCCAGTTGTATTCTGTTCTACCACCTGGAAGTAGGCAACCCTACTGCCTCCCCTAGCCTCTATGGTCTTTACCATAGAGACTAGTGAAAATTCCTAGAGTGTTACCACACGGAGGCCACAAATTGGGTCTGGAGGCTGGTAATTCCCCACCCTGGGCAGCTATATGGGAGGCCTAGAGTTCATTGTAAAGCATAAAGGAGACTGTACTACTGAGAGCACTGGCCCGATTCAGCTGTGAGAATGAACTATGAGTACTCGGGAAGCCCTTATTTCATTCTACAGGGCACAAATATCTAAGGTCACTCCTACTAATAAGCACAGGAAAGACAGGCCTCAAATACCCCATCATTCAAAATGGCTGCCATACAGAACCCAAAAGAAGTCCCTCAGGAAGCCTTTCGATACCATGGAGGATGCTGCGGTGTAGAGTTTGCATCATCCCTGGGGCTGAGTAAAACTCTCTCTCCTAGATGATTGTGACTTGAGAGACTGTGGTTGCAGAGCCAGGGTGCAACAGAGATTAAAGCATAGGACTGGGAAGGTTTAACTCCCCTCTTGGGCTGTGAAATGTGTTGGGTGACCTGTGGTTAGTCAGTCTCTCTAAGCCTAAACTATCTCACAGGACTGTGGTAAGGAAAAAATGGGACAACCTCTCCATGTACTCCACCCTATGCTCCTTAGAGGAAAAGCAGGAAATCAGTATAAAGAATAAATTGCAAGGGCCCCTGGGGAATGCATCATGGATCACACCCTACTTCTCTGGTGCCCCTAAGTATCCTGAAACCTCTCAACCAGCCACTTGAGATGCCTTCACAGTCATACCAGCATGCAAATATAATCACGCCATAGGAAGACAGCAATAGAGTAGCTGCTGCCTTGCCAAGTTAGCCTATTATGATTCTGTCCCCAAGTGACGGGGACAAAATTGTTCCTTCTGCCTGCAGAGGATAGCCCCAGAAAAAATGGCTTCCAACCCCATGGAGGCAACTAGAGATTCCACGTGTGGGCATGTGCCATCAAGTTGCAATGGACTTATGATGACCTCAGCAGGGGCTTGATTTATTTATTTTATTTATTTATTTTTGATTTTTATCCTGCTCTCCCTGCACAGGCAGGCTCAAAGCAAGCGAGAAGAAGAGGTGGTTTGCCATTGCCTTCCTCTGCAGAGTTTTCTTTGGTGGGTGCCCATCCAAGTACACACCATGCTTAGCTTCCGAGATCTGAAGAGATTGGCCTATACCATACCTCCTTCCCTCTCAAATACAGATTAACCATTAAGGGTGGGGGGGAACTTTTCCTAATTATAACACAAACAATAAGTGTTATTTGTTGCAGAATGTCCTTTCTTGTTTTGTTTTTAAATCTGGACAGGTGCCTGCTAAGAAAGTTTTTGGTATAGGATAACTTGTTTTAGAGAAGAAAGACGACTAATTAGAAGTATCTTTTCCTTTATCATTCTGGGAGGAAACTTTTCCTGAAAGAGTTGAGTAAACTTTATGCAAGGCATCTATGATTCTGCAATGTACCCCCAGAAGACGCCTACAGGGTAAATTTGCAAGAGAAGTGTAGCCATCAATAATGGGTGCCGTTTCTAAACGGGAGACGCTCTTGTCTCCTGTGATAATAGAGCTAAGAATATGATGGCATCCGTCAATGTACATCACTTGCACTCTCCCGAAGGGCAGTTCTGCTTTGACGTGGTTGCTTTTTCTATTGCATCACTAAGCAATCCCCTAAAAATAGATTCCTGAATAGGCAGATGCAAACATAATAGCACCATTATTAAAGGAGATGGGAACTACGGAAATGATTTTTTGACAATGATGAGCTTTTACTGGCTGAGAGGAAACAAATCTTCCCATAATGATAAAATATAAACTTTCGCTGCATTATATTGCAGGGGATCAGAAAGTGAAGCCGGGTCATTTTCAGATTTTAGTAGGAGCATAAAACGAGCCTCCCGGATTTGAATGTTCTCATCCATCAGCAGCTTTATTATCAAATCATTTAACCTGTCTTAATAGCAGCACGGGGCCATCTCTCATGCAGAAATCACATTATAAAAAAGAGCAAGGCCCTTGCCACCTAAAAAAAACTTCCTTGTGTGGATTTTCTGGCTTCATCACATAAATTCACAGATTTATTCCTGCTTCCCTGTCCTCCTCTCAGGAGCTCAGGGTAGCATACATTGTCTTGCCCTCCATTTTGCCCACACAAAAACTCTACTGTGAGGTATGTTAGGCTTGGAGTGAGTGACTGGACCAAGGTCACCCGGTAAGCTCTCTGGCCAACTAGGGATCATCTCTTTACACATTGCCATTCACCAGGGCTTTTTTTCTGGGAAAAGAGGTGGTGGAACTCAGTGGGTTGCCCGTGGCAAAAATGGTCACATGGCTGGTGGCCCCGCCCCCGATCTCCAGACAGAGGGGAGTTCAGTTTGCTCTCCGCGCCATGGCGCGGAGGGCAATCTGAACTCCCCTCTGTCTGGAGATCAGGGGGCGGGGCCACCAGCCATGTGACTATTTTCAAGAGGTTCCAGAACTCCATTCCACCGCGTTCCTGCTGAAAAAAAGCCCTGCCATTTACGCAGGTTTGATCTGGGTCTCCATCCTGTGACTAAAAATGTTGTACATGCCAGTTTGGTGTAGTGGTTAAGAGTGAGGGATTCTAATCTGGAGAGCAGGGTTTGATTCCCCACTCCTCCACTTGAAGCCAGCTGGGTGACCTTGGGTCAGTCACAGCTTCTAGCTCTCTCAGCCCCCCTACCCCATAGGGTGTTTGTTGTGGGGATAATAATGGCATACTTTGTAAACCACTCTGAGTGGGCATTAAGTTGTCCTGAAGAGCAGTATATAAATTGAATGTTGTTATTATTATTATATTATTAGAAGAACACTGAAGATTCCTCTCCATATATGCACCATGGTCCCAATCGTAACTGGGCATTACATTAGCAAGAACTGAGAGGAACCCAGTGATTGTGTTGTGGCTAAATTGTGTGGGGACCCAGACTGAAGATGCATAATCTATATTGTATAGACTGAAGATGCATAACTTATATTGTATGAAGAAGATGCATATAAACCACTATGCCACACTGGCTCTCAGCTTTGCCAATAATGTGCTAAATATGATCAACTAGAGTGTGTAGGGGAGCTCTCCTTATGACTGCTCCTCAACCGTGGAACTTCTCTGCATGAAGATACACCAAAGCCCAAACTCAAGTATCCTTCAAACAGAGTCAGATCCTATTCCCTGAGAAAACCCTCCATGTGCATTACAAGAGCAAGATTTGGGTCCAGTAGCACCTTAAAGGCCAACTAGATTTCCAGGGTATAAGCTTTTGAGAGTCAAAGCTCCCTTCTTGAAATACCCTGGACATCTAGTTGGTCTAGATAGCTACTGAACCTGAATTTTGCTCCTCTGCTACTGACCAGCATGGCGAGTGGTTGAGAGTGTCCTCAAGTCACAACTGACTTATGGCAGCCCCTGGTGGGGTTTTCATGGCAAAAGTCTAACAGAGGTGGTTTGCCATTGTCTGCCACTGCAATTCTGGTCTTCGTTGGAGGTCTCCCATCCAATTACTATGAAGACCAACCCTGTTTAGCTTCTGGAGATCAGATGAGATCAGGCTCACCTGGGCTATCCAGGTCAGGGCACCAACATGGCTACCCACCTGAAACTGCTCTTCATGAGCAGTACAGGATGCCTGAGAACGATATGGAGATCAGAGGTACTCACCAGGAATTCTATTCATACAGGTGAACAATAATGTTTTCATTAGTCTTCCCTGGAGGAACAGAGCAATGGGAGGTGCAATAAAATGCACAGGTTCTGAGACAAGAAGAGAACTGGTGAAAAACTGGCATCAGCGTTGACATGATTCTCTCTCCTGACATTAACAAAGAGGGAGGCAGGCAATGGCATGAGCATGGCCAGACCATGTTTGCATCTAGCGCAGTTCTGACAAAAAGCAGTGCTCATGTTCCAGGCAAGGGTGGTAGCCCAGCAGACCCCAGGGGCCAACCTATGTAGGCAAAACAAGGCATAGCCGTGCATGGCCCAAATGGGAACCAAACGGGAACAAGGATGGGGCAGAGAATCATTCAGAAGTGCAGCGGGCAGAATCCTCAGAGGGTGCATACGGTGGGTCCATAGGGGCTCTGTGTGCCTGTAAGATACTTGCTATGAATCATATAACTCACCCAGTGAGACTCTCACAAGGTTGGGCTCATGATGAAGCATAAGCTATTCAGTAAGCAACACCAGGGCTTATTTTCTAAAAAGAACAGGGGCTGGAACTCATACATAAGGTAGCACTGATTTCCACCAATTCCTCCCTCAGGACTTCGGAGGACCCCCCCCCCCTTGTGCTGGTACTCTGTACTGGTGAATACTGCCACAAAAAAGCCCCAACCAGCTCAATAAACAAAAAAAGTAGATACAACCATTTCTTTCTGTAGTATTTGGGACTCTAGAGCCTGGGGGTTGAAAAGTACCAAGGAGAAGGTGGAATATCTGGGCTCAGATCGGAAAGAGATGGCAGTTGCTTTATGTCATAAACTTAGGGTTACCAGGTCCAGGTTGGAAAATTCCTGGAGGTTTTGGGGGTGACGCCTGAAGAGGATGGGGTTTGGGGAGGGGAGGGGCTTCAGTGGGGTATAATTCCACAGAGTTCACCCTTCAGAGCAGCCATTTCCTCCAGGGTAATTGGTCTCTGTTCCCTGGAGATTAGTTGTAATTCCAGGAGATTTCCAGCTACCCCCTGGAGGCTGGCAACCCTACATAAACTGCTGCTTAATATCATTGATCCAGTGATCTGATTTCCAGTTCTACTGTCCACTGAACTGTAAACCTCCACTCTTATTTAGGTTTAGGAACAGAATTCAAACTCAGATCTTCCACTTATCCTAGAACTCCTCATAATTGTCCTATGGCACCATGGCAGGAGTAGTGAAAGGATAAATGCTTTCTCTCATCCTTACTGCTCATACTAGTCAGACAGTCTGAACATGTAAAGGACTACTAGCAATGCAGGGATAATATTGAGACATCCTGTCCGAGCCTTTTCCAGTTTAGGAGCAACATTGTGATTGGTGGAGAAATTGCACCGTTGCTTTGACTTCTGTAATGGTTTCATCGCAGATCCTGCACTTCAACGTTGTTACCGCAGGGCCAAGTTACACAATTCTGAGCTGTGTGCTGTTTCCCCCCGAAAGCTTTTATAAAAAGAAATTGCAGCTGAGGAGGCTGCAATCCGAAGCAGAAGGCCTCCTTCTCTTTTAAACCCTTTTGCTGGTTTCTCCACTGAATTTCCTGCAGGAAAAGCACCAGGGAGAAATGTATTTAAACCATTCCTTTAATGGATCTTCAGCTTTAGACTCTGCAGTGCAACCTCTGGAGGAAAGACATTGCACATGACACACTAGTCTGGTAGTTTGTTTGCCCAAGCACAGATGTAGTAAACAGCCTTAATACGAGTTGGACCATCTGCACCCAGCTTTGTGGTATCCAGGGCTCATTTCGAGGGGGAATGCACAAGAATGCAGTTCTGGCAATTCCCCAAAGAGGTCACATGTCAGATGGCCCTGCTCATCTGACTCTCGGCCATTTAGGGCCCGTTTCGGCCTGGATTGGGGCCAAAACGGCCCAGATTGGGCCTCTGACAGGTGGTGGATCACTCTCCCGCTCATCAGTGGCCTGATCCTGACCATTTTGGGCCCCTTTTCAGCCATTTTTGCCATTTTGGGCCCACTTTCGGCCCTGAATGGCCAGGATTGTGTCCAAAACAGCCAGAATAGGTGATGTCAGGGGGTGTGGCATATGCAAATCAGTTATACTAATGACGCACTTCCGGTGATGGCAAGAGGCATGGCATATTCTAATGCGTTATGCTAATGAGTTCCTCCAGCTCTTTTTCTACGAAATGACCCCTGGTGGTATCCAATACGGCTCCCTATGGTTTCAAGAGGAGGCCATTCCTACCTTACCGGATGCCCTTGAACTGCTGATATCAGAGACTGGAACATGGGGCCTTGGCAGCCACTCACCTGCGGGCTCTCCCCTAACAAACGGAAATGAAATTCCAAGCCCTTTCTGCCCGTCAGCCGAGAGAGCTGCATGGCGTAGTTCACACAGGGGCATGGGATCGGATTGTTAATCTACTTGACCCATTAAGCAGGGCTTTCTTCTCTTCCCCTCCTTCCTCATCACACAGTATCTCCCAGGCACGCAAAGCAACTGTGTTGGACTTGTTGAATCCAAATACAAGTGTCTCTGTTACCAAGCACTGGCCTGGCGTGCTGATTAAAGATGATCGCTAGCCTGGATTTTTGACAGCTGTGTAAAGAAATGCTGATTAACAATGCAGTCACCACTCACAAAGGAATTACGCAGAGTAGGAAAGGGAAAGACAACTGGAGCCTTCTGACAGCAAAATAACAATTTCCATCCCCGGCACAGGATCATTTAATGCGGCAACTGCAGCACATTCCCCGAGCATAGCAAGCGAAAACGTGGAGGTGCATAAAGATGTCACCGTTGTACTCTGAAAAGGTTTACTTTTAGAGAGTGTAAAAGAAACCACCACCTGCCTTCTGAGAAGGCCGCCCTCAGTGTTGTTCCGTGAGTCACTGTTCTCGGCTTGCCTTCTCCAAGAGGGGATGACTCTATTGTGTCTGTGCATTTGGAATGATTGAATGACTCCATCATATCTAATGCAGAGACGCAGCAGAATTGTGTGCCCTCAGTAGACGCCCGTGAGAAGCAAACATGGGCAGAACAGTGAATCATTCAGAGATGCAGTGGGAAGAGTCTTCTGTGGGTGGATACTTTGAGCTCACAGGAACATTTCATTATTTAATGTAATTGCTTGTGGTATACTAAACAGTTGACTCATGCTGCAGTTTTGGAGCTACTTGACTAAAAGATCACCTGACAAAGCAACCTTAAAGAGATCTTTTTCTTTCTCCCTCTTTTTAATTTCTAGCCTGATGAAGGATTCTGATGATCTCAAAAGGTTGCACACTGTCTTGAGTTATTTTGGATGGTCTCAATGGTGTTAGTGGTTTGGCTATTTGGATGGCTTTTGTGTTTTGATATTGCTATGGGCTGATGTAGCTAGCTACCGGCTTCCCCCCTGCTTTTTACAAGATAAACTTCAATGGGAGAGTGAATATCCTGCACTAGATTGAACTCTGCCAATGGAATAGTGTTTGCCCACCCTTTCCGGCTCTCGGTTCTTCTCGGCTTTACCCTTTGCTGTTTGTGATCCACAGAAGTATGTGCACTCACACAGTGTCCGGAAGAAAATGTCTGTCATCTGTTGCTACAACAGCACCAAACACTGCCCTCTATAGAGCAGCTTCCTAGGTTTCCCAAGTAGTGTGATAGCCCTGTTGCATTCTCATGAAGTTCAGCAAGAAATCTCCAGGGAGGCAGATGAAAGCAGCACCGGTTCTTCAGTGTGCCACCTAAAGCTGTGTCCAGTTGGCAGTTTTCCCCATAGCACTAAACCAGGAGTGGAAAGTGTCAGGTTCAGTGTGTATATGAGCTGTACTGACTCCATTTTCTAATGCTTCTAGTGTCTAAGTGCTTTCTCCACAGGTGCACAAGTTCCCAAGCAGACTTCTCACCAAAAGAGATTGTTTTGTCTAACAACGTTCCACCCAAGATTGGCCTTGAGAGAGTCCAGCTTCCCAAGTCTGAAAGGTGTTGTTTTGAGAACTGTGGGGGGAGGCTGGTTCAGCTGGGAACTGTTACTTTGTACCTCATGCTTTGCCCTTCATTGGTAACAATGCTCTTGTACCATCCTGAATCTCCTATTCAGGACAGTGGACTATAATGAACCATTTCTGCAGTAAAGTTTCCTTATTCAAACAATGGACTCTTGTTTGCTTGTAAAGGAGAACCTGTAGGAAGGACATTATCTAGCCACAGTCTGACAGAAAGCAGGCAAAACGCTACAAGGAAACGACAACTAGCATGGGTGATCCAGTCGCTGTTTTGAATTGTGCCGCCCATGTGGATTTGTGTAGTCCGTGCTCTGCCACTTGGACTAGCAGCAATCTGGTACAGTCTGTGGGGCATCAGGCAGCTGAGAATTAGGGTTGCCAACCTCCAGGTGTGGCCTGGAGTTCTCCAAAACTTACAACTGATCTCCAGACTACAGAGATCAGTTCCCCTGGGGGGAAAATGGCTCTATGGCCCCCTGTCTTTGCTGAACTCCCTCCCTTCCCCAAACGATGTCCTTCCAGGATCAAGCCCCCAATCTCCAGGAATTTCTCAACCTGGAGTTGGCAATCCCCTGGGAACCTGAGTTTATGCTGAAGTAAGCAAGGACACAGGGGAGACCCAGGGGAGAAGTAAGCAAGGACCCAGGACCCAAAGGGGTTGGGGTCAGTGTTCCCGCTAATGTGAGCATGTGAGCAATCGCTCACAGATTCTGACTCCTCCGCTCACAGCTTCTCAGATGTAGCTCACAGAAACTAACCCTCAGGCAGCCCCACCCTCCCAGTCAGCCAGCATCTGCAGGTGGGCCCTATAGGGATGGAGCAGGGATGGAGCCTCATCCCACTTCTCTCCTCCCTTCCTGGCTGTGGCTGGTTTGGCCCCCAGGGTGGTGCCAGAGGGCGCCTCCAGCCACTGCTGGCTCTCTAGCTGGGGAACAGAGCAGAGCTGAGTGACCCGTGCAGCCTGAAATCACTAGGATCCCCTCAGCCCCAGAGAGCTGAGGAGAGGAGGTAGCACCTCAGCCGCCACCATGGTGAAGGCATCATTTAACTTGGCCTTGGTGCAGAAGGAGGCTGAAGAAGTAAGCATTGACTCACAAAAGCTCATCTTGAAATAAACGTGCTAGTCTTTAAGGTGCCGTTGCGTGTCTGCTTTATTTTGTAGCAACAGACTAATACAACTACCTCTTTGTAATCTGCATGGACATACCCATTTTTATACAGAAGCATACTCTGATTTTTGTGGCCCTTTCACCTAATGGCTTTTATTGTTAAATTGTTTTGATTGTAATCAAAACAATTGGATTGTAATTTTTTTTTAAAGGAGGTGCACTCAAAACTTTAATAAAAGTTGTTGTTTCGGCTCACAAAGTAGATTTTTAGCTCACAACACTGCAAAGCTTAGAGGGAACACTGGTTGGGGTGGAGTTTTGGACACCGAGAGCTAAAGCTGGTTTTGGAGCAGCCCCTTGCTAGAGGTTCCGAAGGCTGGAGTCTGGCAAGCATCCACTGGTCCCTCTCCTGGAGCCATTTTCTCCTGCTATTTCAGGTGGGATTGGTAAGGCTTGAAATTTTAACACAGCCCCCACACAGCTTGTACTATTCAGTGTGCTAAACCAGCGTATCTCTTGAAAGCCCCTCCATCCGGATGTCTACGACAACGACGTCCCAGAGATCTACTCCTAAATCTCTTGCAGTAACGATGCAAAACAATTGGATGGAAATTCTAGCACTGCACACAAATTCAAGTGGCAATAAAATGTGGTAGATCGACCCAGAAATCCTGACAAGGCTTGAATCATTGGGGCAATCTGGGGAGTCGGAGACCAATTTTGAGGTTAGCGCATTGAAGAAGACAAAATACTCTGCAGCAGAAAGGGGATGAATGCCAAAATTCACAGAACTGCTGCAAAAAAAATGATATCAAATTGGAAAAGGAAGAATCATGGATTGAAAATGCACTATAATAAGAGCAGAAATTACTCCCGAGTGATAAGAAAACACTGAAAATAGGAGGGAAACAGATGAATAATAAAAAAGGGCGATTGGGGGAAAGAAGGAAGAGATATCAGACAAGCACAAAGCAAACTTTGCTCAAAAATAAGTACTCTGCAACAATACAAATGATAGAGGAGGGATATTCTGCGGTAGGAAGTATGCGCAGAGAAAAACTAAATTGCACAGATAAAGAGCAATCATGTGAAAAGGCAAAGGGGAAAACGATGAGTGCAACGCTAAGCTAAAGAGGATGGAGGCAGGAGGGAGACAGTGCGATAATGCGAGGCAGATGTGGAAAACAATACAGATGAAACAATGCTTGCTGCAAAGCCGTGCTTAAAAACTTTTCAAAAGCTCCTTATTTGCTGACAGTGGGGTAGGGAAGCAAAGCCGAAGAAGTTGGATCACAAAAGGATGGGAGGAAATACAGTAATAAGCAAAGATAAAATATTCCTGACGAGGCAGAGGTGAGGGCAGAAGTAAAACAAATGGAAAATTACAGCTAGAGCGTTTCCAATGAGCAGTTGCTCTGCCTAGGACTGCACTCTAACGCTTCTGCTTTCAGGGTGCATTCCGTACAGGCAGGTCTGCCAGATAACCTCTCGGCCAGAACTCTGGGGTACTTACCTGGGCACATCTGCAGCTTGTTCAGGGCAATAATGTGGCCTGCTGCACTTTACCGTCACTCTCTCCAGGTGGTGGCTAGTGATCTCCCAGAATCAACATCAGGCTTCCAGAAATGTTGTCTTGGATCTTAACATTTCATCATTGAAAGCCGTGATCCAAGTCATGAGCTATCCTAGACAGCCACCTACATTTGCTTCGAGGTAGAACCAGCCCCAAGGGCCTCTCTCTTGTCGCTCGTGATCTTTTTTGCATGGGTTCCTCTCTCTGTTTAGGTCAATTGTATAGCTCTTAGACAGGGCTTTTCTTCTGGGAAAAGAGGTGGTGGAACTCAGTGGGTTGCCCTCGGAGAAAATGGTCACATGGCTGGTGGCCCCGCCCCCTGATCTCCAGACAGTGGTGCGGAGGGCAATCTGAACTCCTCTCTGTCTGGAGATCAGGAGGTGGGGCCACCAGCCATGTGACCATTTTCAAGAGGTGCCAGAACTCCGTTCCCCCGCGTTCCCCCTGAAAAAAAGCCCTGCTCTTAGAGTAGGTTGGCCTTTTTTGTTTCTTCTCCAAACCACGCACATTGCTGGCTCCTGTGTTTTGATGCATTCATTGATTGGTCAACATCAGGCTTCGAGAAATGCCGCGTCTTGGATCTGAACACTTGAACAGGACAGTGCGTAGCCACTTACCAAACCACAGTGGTTAAAAATAAAATCCATCCAGACTTCATTTATGGGCTTCTACAGAGGCAAAGAATCTGACCGTGGCATGTGTCGTTTCACACTGCAGTGGGAGGATCGATATCAAAGTCTTCAGGGGAAAAAAAGATGTTTCCGAGGAGGCATTTCAAGAAAGAGAAAGCAAGCCCCTCTTGGGTGTTCTGGGAGGGGGTAGCAGGCCTCATTGACAGTGATGGAATCATCGTTTTGCTGTGTCGTTACAGCTCACACTTCAGTAACTGGGAGATTCTTGTTCTTTTCATGCAATCTCCTTTGGGCAGGGCCATGTCTTTATATACTGATGTTTCCATATGAATAATAGATTGGCCATAATAATAGAATCACTTTTTTCAGCCGCTCTTTGTTGAAAGCTCTCGCTGGTTGAGCTCTGTAGCTTTCCAAACGGTTATTTATTTATTGTGCCTTCACTGATGTTTGTCCGGGTCATGCTGTTTATCTGATAGATTTCCATGGAGTGGCGATAACATTGGCCATTATCAGATCTAAGAAGTCACAGAAACAGCCTTGGAAGTGGATGGCAGGGGAGTTTTCTTCCCCCATTCCACCAAGAAGGAAAAGATGATCACATGCAGCATTTCATGTCTGTGCTGGCTTCTGATTTTTTATTACTTTTTGGTTAGTGCTTTTAGCTTCAAAATTCAATCTGCCCCAGGCAAAAATAAACATCTTAAGGACAAGAGGAATGCAAATTAAAAAGCTACATTGTCACACTCCCCACAATTACTTCATATCAATATTTTGATGACTGTTGCTCATGAGTAGAACGCTCATCTCGTTTCCCTTATTTTCAAAAATGTGTAAAGAGTCCAACAGCACTTTTAAGTAATCAACTTTATTGTAGCATAAGCTTTCAAGAACTACCATGCAGATCTGTGGTTCTCGAAAGCTTATGCTACAGTAAAGTTGGTTAGTCTTAAAGGTGCTACTGGACTCTTTTCTATTTTGCAACTGCAGACTAACATAGCTAACTCCTCTGGATCTACGTACACATAATCAAATGTTGTGATTATTATTATTATAACAGAGATCTAATGTTCACAGTGCAGTAACTGCTGGCTCTCTCAAAAAGAGTCCAGTAGCACCTTTAAGACTAACCAACTTTACTGTAGCATAAGCTTTCGAGAATCACTGTTCTCTTCTTCAGATACATCTGACGAAGAGAACTGTGATTCTCGAAAGTGTATGCTACAGTAAAGTTGGTTAGTCTTAAAGGTGCTACTGGACTCTTTTCTATTTTGCAACTGCAGACTAACATGGCTAACTCCTCTGGATCTACTCCTGAAGTGGAGAATGAGATGTACAGAGTACAGGCAGAGATCCTCCTGAGCAGTGGAACTTTTGTGATAAAAAAAGAATCAAACTGAGCTGTCTCTGGATCTGAATTGCTGGCAATGTTCCTCATGTGGGGCTCTCACATGTAGCCATTTCTGTGAATCAATGAATGAGGCAAGTGCACTTTTGAAAACTGTTTTGCTATCCTGGAAATGAAAGGCTGAGCTGCAGAATCTGAGTCCAGTGGCACCTTTCCGACCGACAATATTTTCAGGGTATAAGCTTTTGAGAGTCAGAGCTCCGTTCTTCAGGCACCTTCAGGGAGCTCTGACTCTCGAAAGCTTATACCCCGAAAATATTGTCAGTCTCGAAGGTGCCCCTGGACTTAAATCTTGCTGTTCTACTGCAGACCATCACAGCTACCCCCTAAACTCTGAAACCTGAGATTATGCACAGGCAGGAGACCAAGAGAAGTGAGTCCCAGACATTATTCCATGGTATGAGATCCTGAGAGGTACTATTTCCCAAGCTGATGCTTTCCTTGAAGTCAAGGGAGATTATTTATGGTCTTCCCACCACCTCCCATGTTTTGTTGCAGGAGCTTGTATCACATTCCTACACTGCACTCAGATGCAGAAACCCTTTCTCAGCATTTCAAGGAAGAAACTTTTGTCATAGGATCCAGTGAAGCCGAAATTCCTATCCTGACACACCAGTTCAGTTACATCAATGGTTCTGAGTGTGAAATGATTACCTCTCTTCAATATTCTGGAAGCAGAGGAAGTCAGAATAATATTTGTGGGAGGCCAAGGCTTAGCATTAAGTCCAACATCACAGAGAACAAATCCCAGGAGACTAGAGGAGAGAATGTTTAAATATGCTTCCTTCAAGTAACCTGCACCTGTCTGTGTGGCCATGTAGCTTGTACGGTTGCAGTGGAATGAAGTGGGAACAGCAGAGAGGACAGCACGTGAAACCCAAACTGTCTGGAATTTCATAGGTCTTTGGGACATAACCACATGGCTGTTACGAAGGGAATCAGATGCTTAGCTGGAGACGACGACTGCTTCCACACATGTTAGATAATGCACTTTCGATGCACTTTAGCAATCCTTTAGAAGTGGATTTTCCTGTTTCCCATAAGAAAACCCAGTTCCAAATGATCACTAAAGAGCATTGAAAGTGCATTATCCAACATGTGTGGAAGCAGCCCATCTATCCCTGACATATGTAGTCAGAGAGTTGTTTAGCCGGTTCTGTCTTTTTTTGTTCATCATTAGTGCTTTCTGGAGCCATTTCTGGACCGACTTGCACACACTCCATAACCTGTACTGCAAGCTCAAATATTAAACATGGCATATTAAATAATGCAGAAAAATGGCATTACATGAATAGAAATGCAATGTGGTGAGAGAAAGTTAATACATACAGGAGCACTTAACATGAACTATGCACAGTAGTATAGCCTGCACTCCATTCCCTTGATTAAAGGTTCTTCCTGAACCATTTCATTATAATAGCCTTATTTGCTGTATAAAAACGTCATCATGAACAATTCTGCTCTACGAGGTTTGTGGAAGGCCAGAAGCACAGGAGCCTCTGTGACCTTCTCAGGCATGTAATCCACAGGGTGAGGCACAACAGGGAATGCACACGTATTTATGTATGTATGTATTTATTTATGTCATTTATAGTCCGCCTTTCTCACTGAGACACAAGGCAGATTACATAGTGTGGGATTAGTAAAATCAATCTCAAGGATATTTCCATAAACAATGCCACAGGGTAAATAAATACAAGTTTACAAAGACATAACAATAGCAAAAATCCAATACAGAGTTGAAGAAATGCTGAAACAGAGCATAAGCAATTCTAGGAGTGCCAGTTTGGTATAGTGGTTAAGAGCGGCAGGACTCTAATCTGGAGAGCCAGGTTTGATTTCCCACTCCACTGCTTGAAGCCAGCTGGGTAACCTTGGGTCAGTCACAGCTCTCTCAGAGCTCTCTTGGCCCCACCTACCTCACAGGGTGTTCGTTGTGGGGATAATAAAAACATACTTTGTAAAGCACTCTGAGTGGGCGTTAAGTTGTCCTGAAGGGTGGTAAATAAATCGAATGTTATCATCATCATCATCATCATCATCATCATCATCATCATCATCATCATCATCATCATCATCATCAGGACTGACATTAGACATCATAGAACTACCCAGCAGGGCCATACTTAAAGTAACAGGTAGTACATAGGAGCACATACTTAAAGCAACATATAGTGCGTAAGGCAGCATATTGGTGAAATCTATGGTTCCTAACTTGTTAGTGAAACATCTCTTTGAATGTATGGGAACTAGCTGCACTCACTCATGGCAGCGTAGCCCCTTCAGAAGGCCCTGCTGAAATAAGAAAAGGTGCAGTAGGAAGCCTCAGCAGAGATGCGGATAAAGTGTGTCTCTGTGTGTGTTCTATAAACTAAAGAGAAAGGAACATTTAAACACAAATATCAAATTTCTCTGCTGTTACATGCCAGTGGAATAAATGCCATGTGCTTTTCTTTCATTATAAGAAGCAGCGTTACTTTATTGAACTTCTGCACAGTTTTCTACCTGCCTGCAGCCTCCTAACTACATCTGCAATGAAATCAACGGGTCTGCTGTGGCACAGAAATCCCCACTTGATTTGTGAAAATCTGTTTCAGCTCCAGGAATCCACGGTGATGATTACATCGAAGGCTTGGAACAGGCAATGTAGTAACGGCAAAATATGGCCACGTAGGTCAGGAAATTCTTTTTTCTTTTCTTTTGTGCTGCCTTATCCATGCACAGAATTAAGAAGAAGCTGCTCCCTTCTGCCTTCTGTTGCCTGCCTTCAAGTGCATTGTTATTTTATGCCAAAAGAAAGAGAGTCATGTGGATAAAACACCCGTCTTATGACCTTCTCCTACGGCACTCTTGAGCATAAAACTGAATGCAGGAAGGACGTATACATACATCTACCCATACTGCAGCTTCCATCCGTGAATACCTTCACAGGAGATTTTACAATAGCTACAGGCAATTATTTTTTATTTCAGGTATGCTCAGAGTAGCGCACACCAGCAGACTTCTGGTTCTGAGTTACAGCCCTGGCCCCAGCCCTGGGATTATAGTCATTCAGACATTTACAGTGCCATTCTAAGTCCATAACAAAGCGTGCCCATTCCTTCTCCTATCTAAGATGCATGGGCCCCCCAAGAAGAGCTCCCCTTCTGCTCTAACTCCAGGCTCTGCTCGCCAGACTTCAAAGCCTCCTCCCCTGGTTTGTGCAATTCTAACAGGATTTCTCAGAAAAAGTGTGATGCTTTCATATTCCCTTCCTTTCCCACTCTCTACCACACTTATTTTTATCTCTCCAGTCCTTGTAGCCATTTGTTTATATTGATTGATTGATTGATTTGATTTTTAGCTCTCCCTCCCTGTGAACAGGCTCAGGATGGGGTACAATAAAATAGTCAGTACACATACAAATACATTTAAAAATCCAAAAACCACAATATATATATGGAATATCTCAGATGGCGGCCACTTCCAATGCAAACAAAAAGAGGGGGTTGGGGGGGCACAGTTAATAATATTCCAGTGACTGTGCTTGCAGGAGGGGCAGATGATTTTGTGCCCCCCCCCCCGGTGGGAGACCCGTAGGGAGGCTCCTAAAACAATAAAAGACTGGCCTCAACCATATGCCTGGTGGAACATCTCTGTCTTACAGGCCTGCCGAAAATATATGAGGTCTTGGCGGGCCTGGGTGTCCTCTGACAGAGAGTTCCACCAGGTTGGGGCCAGGAGGACTGAAAATGCCCTGGCCCTGGTCGAGGCTAGCCTGGCCTCCCTGGGGCCACAAGAGGTTCTGCACGGCAAGCTCTTGCAAGCCACATATATACAGAATAACATTCCATCTTTATTGCAGTCAACCTGTTAAACTGGGCCTAACATTTAACTGGTATTACACAAAACAGTGGGTTGTAAAGCGTCTGAGAGGTAAAGCAGAACTACTTTAGAGAGGCAGAAGCCAATTTTGGGGAACTCTTTTTAAACTGTCTTGGTTTGGCGGAACAGGGGCACGTCCGATGCAATCCAATGTCTGAATCCATCATGATAGATTTAGGTAGACCATTTCATCTGTAATCTAGGTGCCACAAGAACACAAGCGATGATGTGCAATGAACTTGTTTCCCTTTGCGCGGGAATAATTGAGAAAAGAGCTTGGAACTTTGCCATTAAATTCTGTGACAGAAAACCAATGGTGTGTTCCAATTCTAGTAAATGACAATATAAAGCTTCACTTTTATCCCTTGACTTCACTTGGCCCCTGAGCAGCCCGTATTTATGTGAGGTGTGCGGGTGCAAAACTGCCATTTTGCAATACAAATTGAAATAATAATTTAGACTTCAATTTAAAAAGAGAGAGAGAGGCGCTATTAGAAGGGGGATTTATTGGCAGTACATAACCATCCCAGCATATCTGATGAAGCCTTGTCTTTTGAAGTCAGGTGTAATGGGATTTTCGAAGGGAAATGGAGCATCAATAATTATTTCAGCATGTATTGTGAGACACTTTATCATAGCATTCAAATAAAAGTCGCCATGCTCTGAAAACTCTGGTGGCAGAGGAGCAGCCGTACGAGGGAAGAACTTGAAAGGGAGAAATTTTCAGAGACCCCCTACTGGATTTTCATCCCCAACCACCTACTTCTGTCTAGCTACAGCTGGGTATTTAATTACCCTTTTTGATCAGTCACCCATATCCAATCATGTGCTTATCAAGGGGAAAGTGTTTCTATTCAGTATATGGGTAAGGCAGCCTTTTGGGCCTGAATGCAGAAAAAACAAGAGCAACAACTACCTGTGAAGTTGGTAATCTCCCAGCAAATTAAAAGGGTGAGGAGAGAGACTGGAGTTTTGCCTGGCTAAACGAATTGCATATGTTGTATACAGATTTAATTCTTTTTTGGCACAGGAGCAAGGGACTAAAACAAGACGACTTTAGAAACGTCAGTATGAAGTATCAATGGTTTTGCTTTCGATACACATGCTTAGGAACGTGTTTCAAAGGGATGAAAAGCATACACATTTAGGCCATTTTCACATGTCTTACCGGCTCCGGTACATCGCACAAAGTTCCCGCAAGGACAGCATCTTCCTGGCGCGATTTCTCACGAGAACCGCCAGGAAGACGCTGTCCTTGCGGGAGCTTTCTGTGACATACCGGAGCCAGTAAGACGCGTGAAAACAGCCTTAATGTCTTCTTCTAAAAGATGGTTGGCAAGCAGAGTCCTCTGGGGGGAGAGGAGTTGACACTCAAACTTTCACTCACAGACAGGGTTGCCAATTCTGAGTTGGGAAATGCCTAGAGATTTGGGGGCGGAAACTGGAGAGGGTGGAGTTTAGGAAGGGTAGGGGCCTCAGCAGAGATGTGATGCCTTAGATAGAGTCCATCCTCCAAAGCTGCCATTTTCTACAGAGAAACTGAGCTGTATAGAGCGGCGCGGAGAGCAATCTAAACTCCCCTCTGTCTGTGTCAGAACCTGTTTAACCTGAGTGAAGCCATATTTAACTGTGTAGTATTTAGTCTGTTTTTTTCCCCAGGCTTCAACACCTGCTGGGAGCCGCTGCCATGGGAAAGGAAGCTCTTATCAGTTTGCCCGTCCTTGGCCAGCACATCGTGCCTCTGTGAAGCTTTGCTATGTGAACTTGGGGGGGGGGGAGGCTGGGTTAGGGAGTGTGAACTGTAACCATTTTCTTTTCATGAGTTATTCTTGTCAATTCTTTGGTCGGCCAGGATCTCTATCCTGGAATGTGTATGCTCAGAGATGAATGCTGTCTTTCACAATAAATCCTTTGGAAATAGAAAGACTTGGAGTTCTTGCTGAAGGGAGTGAACCAGACTATCAGCTCTGGAGTAGCATAGTCTGACAGTCTGGAAATCAGGGGGCGGGGCCACCAGCCATGTGACCATTTTTACGAGGTTCCAGAACTCCGTTCCACCGTGTTCCAGCTGGGAAAAAGCCCTGGTTGTGACATCAGCTTTCTTGAGTCAGAGCATGACAGAGTTTGCTCTCAAAAGAACCAAAAACACAAGACAATAAAAAATACAACAGAGTATGACATACTAACCTTCTGCCTATAGTATCCTTTTCTCTCCTGTAACATTCACTGCACTATATTTTGGTTCCTAACTGCTTCAAATGAAGCCCAAGCTTTTTCCTCTCGACACGTATTATGTCCCCCTGTCTGTTCTTCCCTTTCACTGCTCCGAAAAGCAAGCTTGTCAAACAGGAAAAAAAAAAAAACCAATACAGGAGAAAATAGAGAAGGCTCTTCATCAACCAGCCGAATGTGACAATGTTAATACTAGTCACTGAGAACAATATCATGGCATGCTTAAAGGCATCACTGCCAAAGTCTTGAAGTCCAGTACAATAGGAAAAAAGATACAGTAGATATATGTTCTCTGCTTGACATCTGGGGAGAACGTAAATATTTCTGATTTGAAAAGAGAACATTTGTCTGATCCTTCTATAGTGAAGCAGCTGTCTGTCTTGGCAGAGTTAGTGTCACATTTCTCAAAGGCTTCGGAAAAACATCATAAATATTAAAAAAATCTGTATACTAAGTAACACAGCACTCCCCTATTTCCTTTTTTTTTTTTTTTAATAAATTTTTATTTTTCATAACTACAAAACACTACACAGCACTACACAAGACTATCACAAGGAAAGGGGAGAGGGAAGGGACAAAGGGGGGTGGAAGAAGAGAAAGAAGAAAAAGGGGGGGGAATGAACTACAAACACTAAACACTACACTTCAATGTTTCCCTTCATACTGTCATAATACAAAAATAGCTCCATAGGATAATGATGGAGTGGTTAATCATACAGAGAATAGGCATTTCAAATTCTGATTAAACTTTCCTCCCCCTTCTAGGTCCCGGACGGAGTTCTCTCTGTGCAACCGCTGTTGCGGTGCTCTCCTCCTCCTCCCCCCCCTCTGGCTCCTCCTTTTCTTCGTTCTCGGTGCAGCAGAGTTCTGGGTTTTTATTCTCAAAATCCTTTAGTTGATCTTCTGATAATATCTTATAGGCCTGATCTTTATATCTGAACCATATTCCTTCCGGGAATAACCATTTGTACTTTATTCCATGGTCCCTCAGAAGAGCTGCAAACTTTTTATATTTAAAACGCCGTTTCCGGACTAGAAATGGAACGTCCTTCAAAATCTTGACTTTCAAACCCATAAAGTCCAAATCCGCATTGTATGAGTTATATAGGATGGTGTCCCGAATCTTTTTAGATGAAAAGTCAATAATGATCTCACGAGGCAACTGTCGCTTTGTTGCATATTTTGAAGAAGCCCGACGGACCTCCAAAATGGCGCTTTTAACCTCTTCTTTAGTCGTCCTCGCGGGTATCGCCAATAGTTCCGAGACCACCTCCCACAGATCCTCTTTTTCCTCCTCTTTCACGTTTTGGAGACGCAAAATTGTCTGCGTTCGTTCCATCTGTAACCCGATCAGCTGGTTCTCAACCAGCTTCAGCTCCTTTTTTGTAGCCTTCACAAGTGACGCACTTTCCAGAGCAGACTTTTCTGCCCCCCCCCCCGCTGCTGCCTTAATGGTTTTCACTTCGCTTTCAATTAAGCCCACCCTTTGATCAGTTTCGTTCAGCTTGTCAACAAAGGGTTTTATGGCTTCCACCACCGCCCTGCGCACCAACTCTTCGAGCGACTCCCCCTTCAAAGTAGCCGAGATTGACTTACCGAGAGCGGGACTTTGCTTCTTTGCTGCCATTTTGGGGGGGGGGGCGCCAACAAAATTCTGGAACTCAACGAAGGGGAAGAACGAGTCTTCTTCAGATCAACCTCTCCTTCACAAACGCTTGTAGAACAGAAGGGATTCGCTTGTTTACGGGCTTCCGCCTGTTTCTTTTATTTGCCGTTTCTCGTTGCCCGGCGGCACTCGAGGCGCCGCGCACGTCTGCCGGCCTCCATAGGGACAAACGGGCAATCCCCCCCCCCCGCATTGATTTCGGGGAGTTCTTCCCGCCGCGTCCCGGACCCTGGCTCCCTCCCTGGGAGTCCTGGGGGCTAATCCTTGCGGATCAGCCGCCCGGTCAGGGTGCCCGGTCGTTTCCTCCCGGACCAGCCGAGAGGAGCGTCCGGCATGGCTGAGAAAACGAAACCGAATCAGCACTCCCCTATTTCCAGCAATGCTGAACGCAGCTAGGATTTGGGTAAATGGGACAAAGTACATCGTCGGGCCCCGTCTGCATCTCTTGCGAGCCTTGGTGTACATTCCCTGCAAATGCGTGATTTGAATTCTTACTAAATCCGTACTTAACTGCATACCCAGTCTGGAGTTGAATGGAGCCTGGCATGATGTAAACTAAAGGATAAACTAAGAGCCAAGCTACAAGTGACGAATGACACTTGAACTACGTGATCAAGTGGAGCTCAAGTGGAGAGCAAGTGAACGGGAGGAATGCACGTGAGTCTGTTCACTTGCCGTTCAAGTGTCATTCGTTACTTGTAGCTTGGCTCTATGAAAAGTTGCAAAGCAATCAGAGTAGCTTTTGATCCAGGAGGCTGGGGGAGGAAGGAGATTGGTTGGGTGGCAACACTTTCCCCTCCCACTCAGCCCTTTCCTTCCATCATTTGATTTACTCTGGGAGGTCTGGTGCTCCTAATGGAAGAAGAGCTTGGGAAGGGTGGGGCAGAGTTACGTCTCCCTGCCCCTCTTCACCCTCTGAAGTCGCTTGGTTTCCTTCAGGGTTTGTGCGCATCCTTGCCTTATTACTATTTGGGAGCCTGTGTCTGTGAAGAGGAAACGTGTCAGCAACGACACCTGGCTGCAGAAGAGGGGGAGAGGGAAACCTTGCTCAAGCCAAGAGCTTCCTCTCCAGGCCGTTCTTCTCTATCCGCTGGAGCTGAGGAAGTGGAAGAAGAAGACAAGAACAGGCCCGCTTTATTAGACCACCTTTCCCAATGGACAGATGCCGTTGGGAAGCTTAAAATTAGAACTTGTCCTTTCCCTGTCTCTGGGATCTTGGATTCAGTGGTGAGGCCCCCACAAGCTCATCCTTAAACCCCCCCCCCTGCCCAAAGAATCAAGATCCTTCATTCTTAAGGATATTCTTAAGGTTATATTAGAATCTGAAATTTCACATCAGCTGATATTTCAACCTGTTTCGGCCCTGGCAGTTGATCCAGGGTCCACACCTGTCTTTTGAGAAAGCAGGAGTGAAGATACTGGGGCCGGACTACACAGTACTATGTGCTAGATGTTGCTCCAGCAATGGATGAGGGTGTAATGAGGTCTTTAATAATCCTGCAAGGAAGTGGAGAAATAAGCCCTGCCTCCCCAGGGGTAGACTACTAGTTCTTAAGGTGCTGCAAGGAGTGCTCCGACACAGTTGGATGGTTCTCGGTTTGCCCGTCTCCAGGACGGGCCTGGAGATCTCCCAGAATTACAACTAGTGGCACTTTCTAAGTATGTGTAATCAAAATAAATAATAACAATAATAATAATATTTGATTTATATACCACCGTTCAGGACAACTTAATGCCCCCTCAGAGTGGCTTACAAAGTATGCCATTATTATCCCCACAACAAAACACCCTGTGAGGTGGGTGGGGCTGAGAGAGCTCTGAGAGAGCTGTGACTGACCCAAGGTCACCCAGCTGGCTTCAAGTGGAGGAGTGGGGAATCAAACCCGGCTCTCCAGATTATAGTCCCACGCTCTTAACCACTACACCAAACTGGCTCCATCTACTCCAACATCCCATTTCCTAAAATGGCCAACCACATGTCCCAAACTGTTCATCTTTTCCCCTCTAAACAAATAAATCCTAAAGTTTTTAGCCTATTAATGTCAGAAAGGTGCTCTCCTCCCTTAAATTTTAGATTGAAAATCTTCAAGAAGCTCAAGCCTGTGTGATGTAGTGATTGGAGTGAATGTGGGACACCCAGGCTCAAACATGAACTCTGCCATAACAACAACAACATTCGATTTATATACCGCCCTACAGGACAACTTAATGCCCACTCAGAGCGGTTTTACAAAGTATGTCATTATGATCCCCACAACAAAACACCCTGTGAGGTGGGTGGGGCTGAGAGAGCTCTGAGAGAGCTGTGACTGACCCAAGGTCACCCAGCTGGCTTCAAGCGGAGGAGTGGGGGAATCAAACCCGGCTCTCCAGATTAGAGTCCCGCGCTCTTAACCACTACACCAAACTGGGTGTAGCTTACCGGGTAACCTTGGGTGAGTTACTCTCTTTCACCCCAACCTACATCTCAGAGCTGCTGTGAAGATAAAAGGTGTATGGGAGATTTGTGTATGCTGCTCCAAGGGCCTTGAAAGAAGGACAGGATAAACATCTATTGCAGTTCAATCCTAAACAGATGTATACCCTTTTTAATCTACTAAAGTTAATGGGTTTAGAAGGGTTGTAGTAGCTCTGTTTAGGATTGCACTGCTAGATGGGTAAACCAATCCTCTTGTCATTGTTATCAGACTTCCCAGGCCTCCTCCTCAGAACGGTGGAAGGGGAAAAATAAAAATAACCCCCCTTTGACATTGACGGCATTGCTATGTCACTTCTGAGTACAACCAGGAAGTGACAACGCGCAGCTCTAGGAATCACTGCAAACTCTATTATGTGATGTTGCCAACATCAATGATGTCACTGCACACCCCTTTGCCCCGCCCAGTTCTCCTTCCAGTTGTCAGTTTCAGCTTGGCAAGTCTAGTTATCATGAACACTATTAACAAATGTAGATAATCTGTTTTTTATTTTCTGGATTTACTTTCCAGTGTTTTTTTATACAATTCTGCTGGGAAGTGGCAATCTAAGTCAACAACAACCGTCCTCCTAACTATATACATTGTGCCTTCTTAATCAGCCATTTATCTGCATTTTGGTTTGAAGCCTTGGAAAGGCTTCATCTGATGTCATATGACAGAATGCTGCTGGTGGGCTTCTGCTATCAAGCCGTAGCAGCTTCACCAGTCCTCTTTTCTTTCTTTTTTTATAGTTGCATGACAAATTTTTGAAAGACGAACACCCTGCCAAACTTTAATCAGAGGAAAGGATCTCTGCAAAGGTCATTATGAAACAAGAGCGGAGCTACCTAAATTGGTTTTTCTTATAACCTATCAATTAAGGAACAAGCCAGAGAAACATCAAAGGCAGCTGCCTGCATCACAGCTATTCATCCAATAGCACTCTGGGAGCTAATAATTGGCCTGTTTTATCTACATATTAAACAGATTTGCACACATTTATTTTATGCCCTCCTTGTGTCACTTTCTCAACAATAAAAGGGAGTCACACACGGTGGAAACGATTTTTTAAAAAGTGGAATATCGTGCCATTATTTAGAGCAAAAGTTACCAGTGGCATTGGGATGGCTCCAATGACTCCTGTCTGCCAAATGAGGAACCTTCCCCAAACAGAAGGACTCTAGGACTCTTCTATTAGCAGGAGTCAGTCACTGGATCCTACCCACGGGTCTTCATTCATCAAACGGCGTTCTCTGACACCTTTAGGTTTAAAGGGTTCATTGGGAGTCTGGTGTGTGTGCGCGTGTTTATACGTAGGCATTCGCGATAATAAAATACAACAGTTTGGTGTAGTGGTTAAGAGAGGCTGGACTCTAATCTGGAGAACTGGGTTTGATTCCCCACTCCTCCGCTTGAAGCCAGCTGGGTGATCTTGAGTGATTGTTGTGGGGATAATAATAACAGACTTTGTAAACAGCTCTGAGTGGGCATTAAATTGTCCTGAAGGGTGGTATATAAATTGAATGTTGTTGTTATTGTCATTACATATCACTTCAGGATACACCAACAAGAGTCCTGCAATCTTGCATTACAATACAATCCCTGTATTGTAGTTGATAGGGCAGAGACTGGCAGTGTGTGAAGACCATCCATTCAGTCCACAGCACAGGCAAGCATTAAAACACAGATTTCCTAGAGAGCTCTCTGCCTTGAAATGTTATACCATCACAGCTTATTAGAAGTCATGTAAAATCTGCAACATGTGTGTGTGTTTTGGGGGGGGGGGCATGTGTGCGGGCTGTGGACTGAAGAGGTGTTTAGTTTTACTATCTTTGCTGCTGTTGGATATGGTTTTATGATTTTAATTATGTTTTGTACTTTGTATTATATTATTAATTTTATACTGTATTTATTCTTATCGTAGTCTAATAATGTTGTTTTGTTACCCACCCTGAGCCCAGGGTTTGAAATTTAATAAATTAAATTAAATGTTTAAATATAGTGAATAATAAATTTAATAAAAATACTAGTCCTCATGACTGAAGAACCACCTCCTCCTGCAGTGTACTGTACAGCCCACCTAGGGCTGCCAACTCTGGATTGGGAAAATCCTGGTGATTTGAGGATTGAGCCTGGAGAAGAAGGGGTTTGTGGAGGGGGGGGCTCCATGTGGTATAATGCCGTAGTGTCCACCCTTGAAAGCAGATGTTTTCTCTACAGGAGCTGGTCGCCATTGTTTGGAAATCAGTTGTAATCCCAGGAGATCTCCAGGCCCCACTCCAGGCCTTCCCCCTTGAGGCCTACTTGCGCTTACCGTCCTCTCTTTTAGTTGCCAAGCCAACACACTTCCTTGAACTCAGGCTTTCCATGCAGAGGTAGGTTGGTCTTTTCAAATTGTTTTGGGGTCTGTTTGTAGCTTGAGAACTGTTTATGAGACTTGTTTTTAAGCTGCTAAATATTTTATGTTGTGTTTATGCTCCGGCTGGGATTTTTTAATGTTGGGGTTTTAATATGCTTTCCTGACTTTTAATGATTTTTATGCTGTTTTATATTTCGCTGTATTAACCATCTTGAGCAGGTTCTCTAGGAAAGTTCCATAGAACTTTTCTAAGCAAATGTGTATGATACATGCCCAGAGATAGCATGGTGTGTTGGGACTGGGGAGATCCAGGTTCAAATCTCTGTTCAGTCATGAAGCTTATTTGGTGACTTTCCCTCTCTCAGCTTCACAGGGTTGTGGTGAGGATAAAACAGAAGAGAGGGAGAACTATGTATTTTGTCCATAGCTCCTTGGAAAGTGGAAAGGATTTTTTAAAAAACCCATACAGATGTCATGCTACATGGAGATATTTATGCAGGGCAGAACGGGTGCCTGTTATTTTGTAGAAAGGAAGCTGTGTGTTTTGTTTTGTTCAAAGCTCCATTTGATTCAATGACTCTTTTGCTACAGCCAATTTCTTTCAGGGGACGGAAAGGTATTTTTAAGGTGCTTTCTTCTGTGTGTCTTGATCGTTGATGACACAGGTGGGTATGGCTTGTATTTCAACCCCGAGCCGCTGCAATATCACTTGATTGGTTCATATTCCAAAATGGTATAACCTTAAAACTTTCTTGCTCACGGGGCTTGTAATAACACTGGAACTTCTCCATCATGCCAGAAAATGCGTCCTTTCTTGGTTGGGTGAGCATAAAAGTGTATTACGCTTCCAAGGCTGCTTAAACTGACAATCGTGAACATTCTGGGCCGTTGTCTCCTGGCTGTACTTCCAGGCATTGCAGTTGTAATAAAAAAGCTCACAGCTCCTTTCATTTATCCGGCTCCTGGGCATAAACGATGGCTCCTCACAATAGATTTTCGCCTGGGGATGGGATGTGTGGTTAAATCTTCAGTCCAGGGGGGCAGGCAAGTTATTTCACATGATGGAAGCTGATAGAATACTGCTCGAGAAAAGGACACCGGACTTGTGCATAACATGGAAAGCAAAGTGATGCTGCTGCCACAGATGGAGTCAGATTTAACACAGCATTGTGCAATCTGACAACCAGCAGTTATCTAACCTCTCAAGGCAGAAATCTCTCCAAGCCCCACTTCCTGATACCTGTCAGAGTAGACTATAGTGACTTTGATAGGTCAATGGTCCAACTCAGTCTGCGGAAGCTTCACAGGTTCCTGTTCTCATGTATACTAGCTGAGATTTTGGGTTACTGGAAGTGTACTAACCTGGGGGCTAAACATGGGACCTGGTGCATGCTCTCTGCAGCAGCCCATGGGGTGCTAAAACTGCTAAAACTGGCACTGAAGATGTGAAAATGGAAGGATAAATTCACATAATTTTTAATATGGGTGAAGGACACTGCATTTTTAACAGTGCAGTCCTAAACAGAGTTGCACCCATCTAACAGTGCAATCCTAAGCAGACAAAATTTGTGGTAGAGTTTGAGCTTTCATGAGTCACAGTTCACTTCTTCAGATACCATTCATATCAATGGATTTAGAAAGGTGTATCTGAGCTGAGACTCACAAGAGCTCATACCCTACCACAAATTTTGGTAGTCTTATACGTAGTAGTAGGTTTAATTGTATATGGCCAAAGGCCGTCACAATACAGAGTTAAGAACAGTAAAAATAGAAATTTATCATACAAGCATAAAATACAGTTATTAAAATAACAAAAATAAAATATAATTACATACCAGATAGTTAGGGGGGAAAGTTAGGATTCTGAGGAAACAATCTTGGCCCTTATCTTTTTTGCAGCTAAGGCAAACAGGGATACTCTGCTAGTGACAAATGAATCAGTATCAGATAACAAAAAAACTAATTTGTCAATATCAGAGGTAAAGTTATAACCCACTAACAAGTTAGCAAGAAATTTAGCTCTAACCTCGGCATACATGGGACAAAATAAGGTGTAATGTAGAAGATCCTCAGGAACCGAGGAACCGCATATGCAGAGACGGAGATCCATTGGGGTTTGGTGATATCTTCCTGTAAGTAAAGCTGTTGGCATTGTTTGAAAGCGCAGGGAGGTAAATGATTTTCTGAGATTTTGGGATGTGATATTCACTAAGTAAGGAGATCTAACATGATCACTTTTGATCAGTTTAAACCAGGGGGAAGATTTGGACTGGGAAATTGTAAGACTGTCCAAAAGAGCATCACATCTGTAGACCCAATTTCGTAAGTTGGAGCCATTATTTAAAACCCCCAACAAATAATCTGGAATGGAATAATGAACAAGAATGTTATTGTAACAGGTTGCCCAGGGTGAGTCACTGTGTGTCATCAGCTGAAAGCATTGCTTGCTGAAAGTGTTGGTAATAACAGTATTGCCCTTGCTCCAGAATTTAACTATGGCCAAATGAACCCGAGCTCTAACTGAAGGCAGGCCAAGTTCTGCCCTCATTAGGGCTGCTAGTCTTGTATGTGTTACAGGACTCTTGCTCTTTTCTACTGCTACAGACAGACTAACACGGCTACCCGTCTTGATCTATCCTAAGCAGAGTTACTCTAGTCTAAGCCCATCAGAGTAACTCTTCTTAGGATTGCACTGATAGTCTATCAAAGTCAATGAGCTTAGAGGAGTGTAATGCTGTTTAGGATGGTAATGAGAAGCTGCATTCTGAAGAACCCTTCCCTGAGAGTAAGTCCCATTGAGTAACATGGGACTGAGAAGTAAGTCCCATTTTATTCAATGGAGCGTACTGAGCAGACCTGCTTAAGATTGCCACTGAGCAATGCCAGAGTTACACCCTTCCAGGGGTCATTTCGTAGAAAAAGAGCTGGAGGAACTCATTAGCATAACTCATTAGCATAACCATTAGCATATGCCATGCCCCTTGCCATCACCAGAAGTGTGTCATTGGCATAACTGATTTGCATATGCCACAACCCCTGACATCACCTATCCTGGCTGTTTTGGACCCAAACCTGGCCATTCAGGCCCAAAATTGGGCCCAAAATGCAAAAAGGGGCTGAAATGGCCAAAAAGGGGCCCAAAATGGTCAGGATCGGGCCACTGCTGAGTGGGAGAGTGATCCACCACCTGTTAGAGGCCCGATCTGGTCCGTTTCGGCCCCAATCCAGGCTGAAACGATCCCAAAATGACCAAGAGTCAGGTGGACGGGGCCACCTGACATGTGACCTCTTTGGGGAACTGCTGAAACTGCGTTCCTGCATGTTCCCCCTCAAAATGAGCCCTGCACCCTTCCAAGCTCATTGACACCAACAGATTTAGAAAGGTGTAACTGAGCTTGGGGCGGCATTATTAGTCCCTTATTTTAGAAAAAAACAAGCCTTTTCATGAATAAAATCTTTTTTAAAAGTTTAAATCCAACCAATTAGTCACTTGGTAGGGAAAGATGAGAAGATGCCCAGTCCTGAATATATAACCTTTGGTCATGGGAATTATACGCACAATGCCAGTATATAGATGCAGTTCCTCATCTCATGAAGGCTGCATTCACAGAAGAGCTTTTCTGCATGCATATAGTCCTTTGTAGTTAGGCAAAGTTGAACTCAAAATAGCTGGGATTTCAGATGTTTCAACAGAATATTGAACATTCAAAAATGTCTAGATTTTCCCGTTTCAAGTGTATTGAGTCATAAAAGAGCAGTACAACCGAAAACAAAATCTGGATTTTCAAATCTGATACACACACTTGTGATTCACAAATTTGCAAAGACCGATGGAAGAAAGTCAAACTTAATACGTCTTGCCGGTTCGATGGCCAAACAGGAGTTTGAACAGTAAAGAAGCAATGATCCTCTGGCAGGTTTTGAGTGTGAAAAAGAAGGTGAAATCGGAAGTAAAAAGACACTGGCCAGATGCAATAGATAAAACTGGAAAGTTTGATGGGCACAAGAGAAAATGCTTCCAAGAATGATGGATGGGCTCATGGGCCCTCTGGATAATATTGTCCATCATCAAAAGATGTGCAGTCAGAAACTGACGAATCAAGATTCAACTTGAATCATACCCATTTGCAAACATTGTAAATACTCCAAACTGGAGCAAAATTATTTTTGACATACAGGAACAGTCAAAACCTTCCAATCTGATTGTTATTGCGATGCCTTACTATCAAGTTTTATTTTCTCAGGCAGTAGAAGGATCAGTGATGAGGATAATGATACAGCACATGTGTTTTTGATAGGAACACAATCCAACTGCAAAATGTATCCAATATTCCCACCAAATCGGTGAATACTAATTGGCATTTCTGTGTATAGCAATTATGCTTTCCAGCAACCATGGCTCCCTCTCACTGGCTTTGGAAGGACTTTCAAATTATATATAAACAGGGTTCTAGTGTTTGTGTGAACTGTTTGCTTTCCGGGGCTGGAGTTGCTGAGCAGGCACTTCCTGCTACTGTATTTATACAAGCTTGTTTGTGTCTTTTTACCTTTGTGCTTTTTGGGGGAAAGGAGTGTGCACAGGCAAGGTAAACTAGTCCTGCTACTCCCAATCCTGTCTTGCCTTGCTGCACCTTGCAGTTTGAAGCAGCCAGGCTAAGAGACAAATGCCGAAAGAAAATGCAAACACCCTGAAATCCTAAGTAGAGTTACCCAGTCTAAGACCATTGGAATCAGCGGGCTTAGGCTGGGGTAACTCTGTTTAGGATTTCACTGACAGTGCTGTAAGATCATGGAGGCCACAGGATTTAGTTTTCCTTCCCACCTAGAATCATAGAATCATAGGGTTGGAAGGAACTTCTAGGGTCATCTAGTCCAACCCCTGCACAATGCAGGAAATTCACAAATACCACCCCCTCTGACTGCCCCAGTGACCCCTGCTCCATGCTCAGAAGATGGTGAAACACCTCCAGGATCCCTAGCCAAACCAGCCTGTGGAAAACCACCACCCCACTGATATTGACTACACTGGAGACAGAAGTCTGAATAGTATTTATTGAGAAGAATTAATTATTGGCCGGAAGAAGACTGTTCTCAAAACGAGCTGAAAGAGATGAGGCTGGCGAAGCTCGTAGCCATCTGGGTGGAAATACCACCTCTGTTCTTCCCTCGTCACAGGGTAACTAACAAGCGGCTTCCATTAACTACAGGTTGAAAGACTGTGAGCGCTCCGTTATAGGCAACCTTGGAAATCAAGGAAACAAGAAAATACATGATAATTTTGCGAATGGGACTTTGATATTGGACTTGATTATTCTATGTTTATTTCACTGATACATAAAATTGTCTATTGTTATCAGGCAGAAGGTGTTTAATTTCAATTGTAACCTCTTTCTGTGCCTCCTCGAGCTTTGGCTCTCTACACTTGGGTTAATCCTTCTAAAAGACAAATACAACCTCTGGCCTCCCCACCTTCTGCTTGAAGTTTCTGGGAAAGAATCTCAGGCTGCCAATTCATACCTCCTTTTGCGCATGATTCCCATTTGTCTGTAGAATGCTTTTTCCTATCTGCATGCATTTGGGGAGGAAAAATTCCTTGTGAGCAGTACAGTTTCCGAGATTCTATCTCAACTAAATATGTGGATTCGTTACCAAGTTATGTGACACCTCTGTATTTATTATTATTATTATTATTATTATTATTATTATTATTATTATATTTATATTTATATTTATATTTATATTTATATTTATATTTATATTTATATTTATATTTATATTTCTAATACGTTCTCTCTGCAAATGGGCTCAGAGCAGAAAACAATGTATATAAAATACATAAACATGTTAATTTAAAACCAGATTAAAACGTTTGTAAATATAAACTTTGAGTATGGGGAAAACTGGCAAGCAGTTTGAGAGACGGTTTAGCATATAGCCCTTGAGGCTATATGTTTTCGTGTGCACAGCCACAAAAGTCAGACTTTGGACTTTACTGCACCGCCACTCCATTTTCATTCCCTCTATATGTATATGAAGGCAGAACACTCCTCTCAGCTTTTCACAGGGCTTGTGCAATCTCAAGCTGGTAGCCACCAGTCATCAGAAGTCATCGATACTAATTCAAGCATTAGTCTCCATTAAAGAAACATCTTTAGCTCTTAATTATGCAAAGGCTTAGAGAAGGTTATCTTCTCATTTGGCACCGCACAGTTCTATGTCTGCCACAATACTGATGCAGTATTCTCATTGAAGCTTACCTTGAATAATGTAGGTTTAAAAACGATGTCGCTAAAAGCCTGCTGAAGACCTTGGCTTGACAGCAGGATGCATATTGTGAATATCATCCTTGAAAACATAAAGGAGATCTGCCTTATGGAAGCTATTTTTTGTTGTTGTTTGAAACATTTTTTTTTTTTTGCATTTTGCCAACACTGTATTCTCTTTTGGAGCAGAGGCACAAGGGCATTGGCTTGGGAAACACCCAGCTTCAATTCCATAGCAAATTTACGCTTTTAACAAATGTCAAAATGCTCATGTCAAACAATCCACGTCTGCATGGAAATATTATACCCAAGCAATGGAAATGCTTTTAATCTCAAGTTTATTTCCCATGTAAATCTTGGGGGGCTGCATGGACCAGGTATTATTGCGCTCAACTTGTTTAGAAAAAGCATGTGAAATAATCTGTCAACGGTTGTGCAAAAGTCACAGTACCCACCACACACACAAGAACAAGAATGAAAATGGCACCTGCAACCCCATTCTTCATGACCTTCATATCCATGCTTGTCTGTAGCCTTTTATACCATTGTAATTATGAGAGCTCCGATCTGTATGTTCTAAGCAAAATTATCCTAGTCCTGCTAGCGCTATTTACAATATACTGGCAATCCTAAAATAGAGCACTTTTCTGGGAATAAGCCCCATTGAATAAAATGGGTTATTCTTCCAAGTAGATCAGCTTAGAATTGCTTCCTAGGTTGCCTGAAGCAGAGCACGTGTCCTGCATGCATAATCGTCCAGGTTCAACCCTTGGCATCTTTAATCAAGTTCTCAGTTAATCAGGACTGGGAAACAGTCTCTGCCAATACTGGCCTAGCTGGGCCAACGGTGTGATTCAGTCTAAGTCAGTTTTATATGGTCCTGGCTGAGCATCTCCTCTCCTAGATCATCCAGAAAATTCAAGAGACCCAGCTAAGCACTGAAATGCTGGAGAGCATGTATACTCAAGTCATAGCTAACTTATGACGAGCCCGGATGGGGTTTTCATAGCAAAAGACTAACAGAGGTGGTTTGCCATTGCCTGCCTCTGCAACCCTGGTCTCCGTTGGAGGTCTCCCATCCAATTACTAACCAAGGCTGACTTTGCTTAGCTTCTGAGATCTGATGAGATCGGGCTCACCTGGGCTACCCAGGTCAGGGCATACTTATGTACCTCTGCTATATATCTAACTGCAATTTTATGATATCCGTAGGGTTTTCTAGTCTGGACACAAGAGCAGTTTTAAGTATTTGTACTATGCTGTTGTTTTATTGTGATTTTATTGAATAAATTGTGTTATGTATGGGTTTTCACTGCGGTAATTGCTGTGAGCTGCTTCGAGCTCTTAATTGAAAAGAAATGATATAAAAATCAAATAAATATATCAGGTATGCATGGAATTCCCAAACTAGTACAGATCTCCTCTCAAAGCAGCAGCACTAATTTATTTACTTATTTACTTCACATACACTCTGGCTTTTCTCCCCAGTGGGGTCTCAAGTGGCTGACACCATTCTCCTCTCCTCCATTTTATCCTCACAACAACCTTGTGAGGAAGGTTAGGCGGAGAGAGTGTGACTGGCCTTAGGTGAGCTTCCACGGCAGAACGGGGATTCAAACCTGAGTGTCCCAGATCCTTGCCCAGTACTCTAACACTTCACCACAGACCAAAATACTGCTTTGCCCATACTGCTCCGTGAATTTATATACTCCTGTTTAAAAGCCTTCACCACTTCAGTGATTGCCGTAACTTAAGTACATATTGTACAAAGAAGGTTTACCTTGGTGGTCATCATAAGCCTCCTGCTTTTCATTGGGTGATATCAGGGCTTTTTTTCTGGGAAAAGAGGTGGTGGAACTCAAGACCGCACAATGATGTCACTTTGGGTCAGCTGGAACAAGGGGGGAGGTTTATACAGTTTAAATTGCCCTTGGCGAAAATGGTCACATGGCTGGTGGCCCCGCCCCCTGATCTCCAGACAGAGGGGAGTTTAGATTGACCTCCGCGCTGCTCAGCGGCGCGGAGGGCAATCTAAACTCCCCTCTGTCTGGAGATCAGGGGGTGGGGCCACCAGTCATGTGACCATTTTTAAGAGGTTCTGGAACTCCGTTTCACCGTGTTCCCACTGAAAAAAAGCCCTGGGTGATATTATTTGAAGGGCAGGGAGAATCTATCTATCCTTTGTTCTAGTATGATGAATATATTTAATAGAAAATATAAGCCAGAATCCATCCCTCTTCCAAATCATGTGTTGAACAGAACATGCTTCTAGACAACACCAACAATAATAATAACAACAGAGTGATTATATACTGTCCCGCTGGACGGATTAGTGCCCCGCTCAGAGCGGTGAGAAAAGTCAGTGTTATATTATCCTTGCAATGCAGCTGGGCAACTGGGGCTGAGAGAAGTGGCTTGCCCAAGGCAGCCTGCAGAGTTCATGGCAGTAGAGGGAGTCAAACCAGCAGGGAGAGATGCATAATATTTCTTCCTGATGGCAGATCCCTGATTATAGTGAAATCTTATTCTGCAGAGTCCTGACTCCCAAGTTTTGTGTGTGCATATGTGTGTTAGGGATCCCAGGTCCCCTGGTGGAGGCAGGGGATCTCCTGCTCCCACCCTTCACCCTTCCCACCACTCACCTGGCCAGCAGGGGGGAAAGGCCGGGGAATAGGCCTCCCGGGTGCATGGGCCCAAATTAGCCCACTGCAAAGTGCAAGAGCACTCCTGTCCCATGCACAATGATGTCACTTCCAGGAAATGATGACATCACACAGGCCTGAGAACATACACGCTTCACACCAGGCCAATTTGGGTCTCAAATTCCAGCATGTTTGGTGCTCAAATCAGCCCAGTGTGAAGTGTAGGCACATTTCCAGGGCTGTATGATGACATCATTCCTGGGAGTGACATCATTGTGCTGCCGTGGGAGTGCACCTGGGAGGCCTGTTTTCCCCACCTCCCCCCCACCGCCAGCCAGGTGAGTGGTGGCAGGGGACAAAGAGGGGGGAGCAAGGGATCCCCGCCCCTATCAGGGGAACAGCAACCATAGCAGTGCCCGGACTATCAAATATACTAAGAATAGTAATGGGAATGTCCGATGTGTCAGAGGACTCACGAGGGAGAAAGAAGAGGATGGGCAAGGCCTGTTCCCCCTCCTTTGCTTGGGAACTGGGCCTGGGACAAGATATTTGGAGAACAGGAGGATCTCTTAAAGAGAACAGTCAGCACATTTTTTGCATTTGCTGTCAATAGAGGAAAAAGTTTATGTCTTCCATGTCAAGCAGAACTTTAATCAATGGGTAAAGGAGAAGTAATTTGGCTTATGAAATCAGATGGATTTCAAACTATGCCAGTCCTTCAGTGCCTCTATTAATAAATGTCATACATTCCTTCTAGGAGAGTTAAGATGCTACTGAGCCTTGAAATGATGTTATTGACTGTGCTGTATTTTTAATACAACTCTTCACCCACCGGTACTTGCACATTTCAACAGAACCTTCCGGGCCAAATCCTTGACTTACTTCCAGGCATTGTACCCTATAGATATTATTCATCCCATTATTTATTTAAACATATATAACCTGCACTTTCTGTTAAAATGCCCAAGGTGGCTGACCACAGTGTTAAAAACCATACACACGGGGCTGAATCCAGTGATTCTCCTATGTGAAGTGAAGGTGAGATCTTTGTTTAAATACTTACATGCCAGAGTTGGTGACTTTTTGAGCACATGATGAATCTGCCTTATAATGAATCAGACCATTGGCCCATCAAGGTCAGTATTATCTACACATACTAACAGTGGCTTTCTAGCGTCTCAGGTGGAAGTCTTTCACATCACTTGGTCCAGTTTGGTGTAGTGGTCAAGAGCAGCAGGACTCTAATCTGGAGAGCCAGGTTTGATTCCCCACTCCTCCACTTGAAGCCAGCTGGGTGAACTTGGGCTAGTCACAGCTTTTTCAGAGCTCTCTCAGCCCCAACTACCTCACAGGGTGTTTTGTTGTGGGGATAATGGCATACTTTGTAAACCGCTCTGAGTGGGCATTAAGTTGTCCTGAAGGGTGGTATATAAATCAAATGTTATTTATCATTATCATTATCATCATCATTATTATTATTAAACAGGAGATGCTGGGAATTGAACCTGAGGCCTTCTGCATACAAAGCATACTATACCACTGAGCCACACCTCCTCCACAAAGGTGGGGTATAAATTTTGTAAAATAACTAACTAAAGGTGACATGCCAACCTGAGTACTCCATAGAAGGGCAGGGTAGAAATCAAATCAATAAATACATACATACAAAAATCTTTCCATCTGAACTACAGTCGAGTAGTGAGATCCCAGATATGAGAAAGAGGAATTTCATTTGAGAGATCCTATAACTTTGGGGTGATTGAAGGCCATTGAATTATTAAAAAGATCTCAGTAGCTACAAATCTACAGCTTCTTGCTAAGTGATCTCACAGAAGATACTGGTGTGCAGGACTGGAAGTCAATGAGGGAACCAGTGAGAGATTTGGCATGATCAAAGCAGCTGGCAGCTTAAAGGACTTTAATGTAATAGACAACATTTCGTGCTTGTAAATCTCTGTATATAATTGGCATACTATGAGATGATCTCAGAGCTTAAGACACCAGGAATCAGATAAATCCCCCTTGGTTATCAACTAACTGAATGGTTTTGGGCAAGTGCCTGTCCTTTACCCTCCCTGCATTCCATTTGCAAAGTGTGATTAGTAATATCAGATTTCCAGCTTTAGCTGGAAATTGAGAATCCGAGATAAAAGTAATCCAAGAATTATTGGAGTGTGTCAACCTTACAGGGAAGTTGTTCTGCCAGAACACTTCCCCCTGGGTTCCAAGGTAACCCTGCTCACTCAGAGGGGAAACACACAAGACAAATTACACACGAAGAGCACTTGATTGGTCCCGAAAGCTTTCCTGGGAATAGTAGTCTTACTCCTGCCCCCAAGCAATTGGAGGGAAACCGAGCAAAGTGGATTTTCTTGCAAAGAACAGCTGCCCAACTAGAGAGATTCTCTCTTTCAAAAATCCAATCTGCTGGTTTTCCTTCAGGAGTCAGAGATGGGGGGATGTAACAGGACCCTGCTGAGAGAAAAAGAATGGGAGGGACTGGGTTTCTCTCTCACTCGCAAAACACCTCGGCTTTTTTCTGCCTCTTGTTACGTCATTTCCCACCCCCACCCCCATCCTGAGCTCTCTGGAGGATTTTTGAAAGAGAGAAAGAGAGAGTGTGTGTGAGACAGAAAGTCCGTCCAGTTGTGATTCTTCCTGGCTGAGATTCACATGAGCAGCTGGTTTTTTAAAACTACAATTCCCAGGGATCCTTGCAAGATCCGATACTCGCCCGTGCGTCTCGTGTGTGTTTTTTTTTTTTAAGAATTTTTATTGGATTAGAAACATATAATAACAATTATAATCACATTCTTTAATTTTTTCTAATTCTAACCCCCTCCCTTTCCCCCCCTTTTTATTGACTTCCAACAGTTTTCCAACCCCCTATCCACTTTCGCTCTACTCCTTCATATTTATTTTATTTGTTTATTATAATATACTTTCAGATTCTTCTAAGCACTATTTCCACTTCCTTTCACATATAAATTGTCATATAAATTGTCATATAAATAAAATCCTCTTAATCTATCTTCTTCATTAAAACTACTAATAATATTCATTTTGATAACCTGTGTTTTATCTTACTCCTTCTATTCTCTTCAATATGGGACAAACAATTTGCCCCCCTTTATACATCAATTCCAATACTTCTATACACATACTTATTATACACACTTATTGTCATTTGCTTAGGCTTCTGTTCTATATGTTGTTCTTTATCTATACATATACCATAAGTCTAACAATTAGACCTATCTTTGAATTTACGTATGTATGTATATATTCACTCTATGTTATACGGTTATCTTTCCAAAAAATATAGATTAGTTAATTTCTATCCCATTAATTCACATAGTATCAACGCTATTGCTACTTAATATAATACTTAAAAATCATATAAAGTTGCTTAGAATTTTTCCATTAACTCTCCACCCCCTCGGTATAGTCACTTCTCTCCTCCTGTGTACCTCAATAATTTTCAAACTGCCACAGTTCTCCTCCCACCTCCCATTTTTTCACCAAATATTGTTTCAGCTTTCCCCAGTCCGTGTTAAACTGCCCTGGATCAAGGTCTCTCAGTTTTCTTGTCATTTTGTCCATCTCCGCCATGTACAGCAATTTGTAAATCCAGTCCTCAGTAGTTGGCACTTCTTGTACTTTCCACTTCTGCGCATACAAAAGTCTGGCTGCTGCCGTCATATAGAATATCAATGTCCTATGTTGTGCTGGGATGTCTTCCATTCCCAAGTTCAGTAGCAGGAGTTCTGGGTTCTTGTTAACTTGAAATTGTAAAATCTCACTCATTACTCTTATTATTTCCCCCCAGTACTGCCTAGCTACCTCGCAAGTCCACCACATATGATACATTGATCCCTCATGTTTTTTACATTTCCAGCATTTATTAGACATATTCGAGTTCCCTAGCGCAATCTTCTTTGGCGTCAGATACCAACGGTAAATCATTTTGTAAATATTCTCTTTAATATTGGTACATGTCGTGATTTTCAATGTATGTTTCCACAAGTATTCCCACGCCTCCATTGTTATTTCTTTGTTAAAGTTTATAGCCCACTTCACCATTTGCACTTTGACTGTCTCATCTTCAGTATACCATTTTAACAACACTTTGTAGACCTTAGAAATTTCCTTTTGGTCTTCTTGTAAAATTACTTTCTCTAATTCTGAGTCTTCCATCCTTATCCCTCCCTTCGCACAGTCTGAGTAATAAAGATCTCTAACTTGTCTATATTGAAACCAGTCGTAGTTTGGAGACATCTCTTGTTGCGTTCTTATTCTTATTTTAAAGGATTCTATTTGAGTTATCTCCTTATACGTTAAACACTGTTGTTCATTATCGACCGTTCTTGGATCTATTACTTCATATGGAACCACCCAGGAGGGAATTCCTTCTTGTAGGTATTCTTTGTACTTCTTCCAAATTGTGAAGAGGCTTCTCCGAATATAGTGATGCAGGAACATAGAATCTGCTTTTACTTTATCATACCATAGGTATGCATGCCATCCAAATAATTTTTTGTATCCCTCTAAGGCCAGCAGTTTGCGATTTTTCAATGTGATCCAATCCTTCAACCATACCAGACAGATCGCATCATAATAAAGTCTCAAGTTGGGCAGTTGCATTCCCCCTCTTTCTTTTGCATCCTGTAACACTTTCATTTTCACTCGAGGCTTCCTGCCTGCCCACACAAACTCTGATATTTTCCTCTGCCATTTATCAAATTGCTTGGAGTCCCTAATGATTGGTATCGTCTGTAACAGAAACATAACTCTTGGTAACACGTTCATCTTGATTACTGCAATTCTTCCCAACCATGACAAGTTCAGCCTATTCCATTTGATCAAATCATGCTCTATTTGAGTCCATAATTTCTCATAGTTATTCTTAAATAGATCTATATTTTTTGCAGTCAATTCAATTCCCAAGTACTTCACCTTACTTGTTACCTCACAGTCTGTTATTTCCGTTAATAACTGTTGCTTTTGTTTAATCATATTCTTACATAAAATCTTTGATTTCTTTTTGTTTACATAGAAACCTGCCAACTCTCCAAACTCTTTTATTTTTTCTATTACCTTAGGCATGTTTTCAATTGGATCTTCCACAATTAACATTATATCATCTGCAAACGCTCTGACCTTATAGGAAAAGTCTTTTATCTTTATACCACGGATTGCATTATCTTCTCTAATCTGCATCATCAAAATTTCAAGAACCAAAATAAACAACAATGGGGATAGCGGGCAACCTTGTCTTGTACCCTTTCCAATAATCAGTTTTTTAGTCAGCTCGTCATTCACCACAATTGCTGCACTCTGGTCTCTATAAATTTCTCTCACTGCTCTTATGAACCTTTCCCCCATTTGTAGCTGTTCCATGGTGGCAAACATAAAGTCCCAGTTCAAATTGTCAAATGCTTTTTCAGCGTCTACAAAAAAGAAACCAACCTCCTTATCACATCGCCTGTCATAGTATTCTATAGCGTTTATGACTGTCCTTAGGTTGTCTCTGATTTGTCTATTTGGTAAAAAGCCTGCTTGTTCTTCTCCAATAACTTCGGCTAGCCACCCCTTTATTCTCTCCGCCAAGATCTTTGCGAAAATCTTGTAGTCATTATTAAGTAAAGAGATAGGTCTGTAGTTTTTAACATTGGTCAAGTCCTGTCCTTCTTTGGGGATCAATGATATATTTGCTTCACTCCAGGTATCTGGGATCCTTTGGTCCCTCATAACACCATTGATCACCTCTTTTAAAAACGGTACCAGTTCATTGGCCATTGCCTTGTAAAACTTAGCTGTGAGTCCATCAGGCCCTGGCGCTTTTCCCAAGTTTGTTGACTGTATTGCCTTCCTTATCTCTTCTTCTGTTACTTCACTGTTTAGTTTAACTCTCCACTCCTCGGACATTACTGGCAGCTTCATTTTCTCCAGATATGCGGCTATCGCATCTTTAGTCACTTCTTTCTTATCATACAATTTAGCGTAAAATTTATAAAAGGCTCTGCTAATAGCGACCTGTTCCAGGTGTACTTTATTGTCATCACATATTTTATTTATTATCTTTTTCTCCTTTCTTTTCTTCAATTGCCATGCCAAAAATTTCCCAGGTTTGTTCGCCCCTTCAAACGACTTTTGATTCAGTCTTTTCAGATTCTATTCCAATTCTTTATTATTCATGGCCGTCAACTGCTCCTGAAGGATTTTAATGTCCTGATATATTTTCTTTTTCCCTGGTCTTTTCTTCAACTGGATTTCTTTGGCTTTTATTTTTTCCATAATCTCCTGTCTCTTCTCCTCTTTTTTCCTTCGGAGTCTTCCATTTAAGTCCATTAATACACCTCTGATTACTGCCTTGTACGTGTCCCATACCTTGTTGGTTGGTACTTCTTGATTCATGTTGTACTGTATGAAGAATTTAGTCTCCCTTCTCAACATTTCCATATTTTCTCCCTCTTGCAACAAATCCTCATTTATTCTCCATCCTTTTCTCTTAGTTCTTTTTCCAAATTTCCACATAATTGGGTTGTGATCTGAGCCTACCATAGGCATTATTTCTACTTCCTTAGTCCAAAGTACTAAGTCCTTTGAGGCCCAGATCATATCAATACGCGATAAGGTAGAGTGTCTTGCAGAGAAAAAGGTATATTGTCTGATTGTGGGATTCTGCGTTCTCCACACATCTTCCAACGCTTCCTGTTGCATTAATCCAAAAAAAGTCTTTGGTAATAATCCTCTTTTCTTTTGTGTAGTGGCTGATTTCTTGTCTTGTTCCAAATTCGTAACTCCATTGAAGTCTCCTGCAAGTATTATCTGATCATATGAAAGTTCATCTAGTTGCTTCTTTAAATCCTCAAAAAAGCACTCTTTAGCTCCATTAGGCGCATATATTCCAATCACCAACACTTTCTTTAAGTTCCAAATGCATTCCACTGCTATAAATCTGGCTTCCCCATCTCTAATTATCACCTTTGGTTGCAGCTCTTCTTTTATATATAGTACCACTCCCCTTTTTTTCTTTTTTGAGGCCACTACAAATTCAATGCCCAATTTACTTACTTTAAGGTATTTTACATCCTGATTTCTAATATGAGTCTCTTGTAAGCAAACTATATCACATTTCTGTTTTAATAGCCAGTGGAAAATACTTTTTCGCTTATTAGGTGAGTTAAGTCCATTTACATTCCACGATAAAACTTTGCACTCCATATTCAAAGCCTTGTTGTTGGTAAGTCTTTTTCATTGTCCATCATGAACCTTTCCATTTCCAATTCAGATCTGATGCGCTTTCTTACCCCTCCAAATTCAAAAGATATCCCTTCCGGTAATTCCCATCTGTATCTTACTTTCATGTCTTTCAAAGTCTGGACTAACACTTTGTATTTTTTCCGGTCCAAGAGCACCGATCTGGGTAACTCCTTCATGATGATAATTGTCTTGCCATCAACTATCAATGGATCTTGAAATTGCTTAGTCACTATCATTTCCCTTACATTCCTTGTCGTAAATTGCACTATCACATCCCTTGGTACCTTTCTCTGGGTCGCAAATCTGGAATTTATTCGGTACACCACATCTAGGAAAGCCACAACCTCCTCCTCCTCCTTTTCCAGGTATTCAGCTAACACTTCAGTCACCTGTTCTTGTGCTGTCTTTCCTTCTACTTCCAACAAACCTCGAAACCTCAGCTGCTTTTCCATATATTTACTCTCCGCAACTGCCATTCTTCCCCTCATTACTCTCATGTCCGTTCGCTGCGTCTCTGTAAGGTTGTCCATCGCCTTCTCCACATCGTTAACTTTTTGCTGCGCTGCCTGCAGGTCGGTTTGTATCGTCTCCATTCCCTTTTTTACTTCTGCCAGCTCATTTTTAACTGTCTCTTTGACATCTTTGACTTCTTTCACCAACTCCAATTTTGTTTCTTTAAGCTCCTTTAGCATTTCACAAAATTTTTTGTCCAAGTTCTCTATGGCTGCTTGCCACTCTTTCTTCGACATCGTAGGGCTTGATTTACCTCGCTCCCACGAGTCTGCACGTTTTCTTAGCTCCGTGGCGTCCAAATTGGTAGTCCTTTTAATTAATTTAAAAGTCCCGGTCCTTTAAATGAACAAAAATCGCTTCAAAAATCCAAAATGTCGGGCGTCTTTTCTCTATGGTTTCTCTGTACCCTTTTGTAATCCAAGATGTCCTACTTCCGCCCTTGCTGAAGCCAAAGCCCTTCCCTGTTCAAAAATGGCGATGCCCTTCTTCCTGTCTTCCAGTAGGGGCCGTCTCCTTCTGGCGACTCTATCACTATTACGTACTTCCTGTTTCCCGACTCTCCGCTGCAGCTCTCGCGATGGTAAAAGTTTTCCCACAGCCTGCTATCGATTCTCAACCACAGGTATGATAAACAAATGTCTCTTTTCTGAAATTACTTCTTTTTACTTAGTCCTTTTTGGAATCTATTTCTTGCCGGGTTTCCCCCTCCTTATAGTAAGTCTGTTGCAGTTTAAAAAGTCCTTTTAAAACTTCGTTACTTTTAACAATCCATCCCAATTCAGGAGATAGTGATCTTTACCTTTTCAAACGTCTTTCTGGGTTGTAATCACTGCTTCAATCTTAAGTTCTCTTTCCGTTTATTTTCCCCCTGTTGAAGCTTGGGCACGAAGGTCTTATGCCAGCCGCACTGGCCCCGGGTCTGTCGCAGAGATCTATGCCGACCTGTCAAAGGGTGGGACCTCAAGGGTCGAGAGAGAATCCTTAGCGCAGAACCCCCCCTCGCCCGAGATCAACGCGCCCTGAGGTCTTTGAGCGTTCTTTGCCTGTTCTCCGCCTGAGAGCAGGTGGCCGGGGGCTATTTGTGCCCCTCCGGCCGCTGAAACGGCAGCCCGGTCAGCTCTGCACTTAGAGCTGCGTTAGACCTCCATGGATCCCAAACCGGAAGTCCCCGTCTCGTGTGTTTTGACCGTCAATATCCACACTGATTAAAAATATAATGGTGTTTACTTAATAACTAAAAAGAATGGAACTGTTAAAATTCGAGTATCATCCCCTGCCAGTCAAATAAAGCTAACTTTCTACCTAACACATTAAATGCCTGTAGTGTAGATGGCATTTCTTTTCTAGGCACACAGCAAATATGTAAGTTGTAGCACAAGTTTGATCATTACTTAGCTTATTAGCATGAGCAAACAGGGGAAAAGACAAACATGAGGAAAACTAGCCAAACAGATAGGTGGCTAGCTAAACCGTGAAATAAACCAATGGCCTCTTACAGGATGTCCCAAGTGCTTAATTATAGATTTAGACTTACATAATCAGATGACTAGCCCCAACCAACGAAACTCTCTCCTTTTAGGAATCCTCCAGAAGATATTGGTTATTGCTACTTCTTTCTCCTGCTCCCAACTCTCAAATCACTCAGGCCCTGTTCTCCAAGTTGGGAGAGATAAAGCCAGGACTCATTTTGAGGGGGAACATGCGAGAATGCAGTTCCTGACTCTTGGCCATTTGGGGCCCATTTCAGCCTGGATTGGGGCTGAAATGGTCCAGATCGGGCCTCTGACAGGTGGTGGATCACTCTCAGCAGCAACCCGATCCTGACCATTTGGGGCCCCTTTTCAGCCATTTTCAGCCCTTTTTTGCCATTTTGGGCCCAATTTCGGCCCTGGATGGCCAGGACTGGGTCCAAAACAGCCAGGATAGGTGATGTCAGGGGGTGTGGCATATGCAAATCAGTTATGCTAATGACACACTTCTGGTGATGTCAGGGGGTGTGGCATATGCTAATGAGTTGTGCTAATAAGTTCCTCCAGCTCTTTTTCTACGAAATGACCCCTAGATAAGGCTAACAAGGTTCTCAGGCCAGGAGGACAGGTGCCTCTTGTTAGCCTGAACAGGCCAGTTAGCTTTCACATTGAACCTTAAGTGGAGTAATGGCACAACTGCATCACACAGTGCCATAAGAGAAGCCGTTTCTGTGCTACTCTTGCAAAATAAAATTAGAAGTTAGGCTGGCTAGGTGGTTTTGAATAGAACTAGATTACAGAAATTGACAGTGATAGACAAGTGGGGCTTAAGTCTTGTAGGGCTGGAAATGCCTCTCCAGTCTAGCAAGAGCGGCAGAAACAAAGTTGTTGAACTTTAAATTCATTAAGGGTTAGACCAAAAAAGCAGGGATTGAACTAAGACAGAGGGGGCAAACAGGTGTCTGTGCTATTCTGTGTTGGAATTCTCATGCAGGAATTGCAGCAGTGCCGCCCGCTTTAGGAGACTTCATGCTTCCAGAGTTTTCTTCTTGCATGCTTGTAAAACAAAAATGACAAAGGCGGCACAGGAGAGCACTTCCAATCAGGTCTATCGTCTATTCAGTGGGGCTCACTCCCAGGAAAGCATTTTTATGCTTGTGCTGCCAGTTTCCAGTACTCACATGCTGTTCAAAAGGAAACTGACATTGTAAAGAGGCCACAGATGGAACTCTCTACCCTCTGTAGAAGAAGGTTGAGTAACAGTAACATTAGGAAGTAGCTCTAAATAGGGTGGCCAGGTGTCCAGTTTTCCCAAGGACAGTCTGTTTTTTGCCAGACTGTCCTGGGGAAACAAAGTAAAAAAACTGGACACCTGGTGAGCATATGTGCCCAGGGTGTGCCCAGGGAACAGGTTGGCCTGTTGTGTGCCCAGGAAGCAACTGGCATGCTTGCCTACCCACCTGCCCAGCCTGCTGTGTGCCTAGCCTGCTTCACGGTGTGCTCTCATCCTACTTGCCCAAATGCCTGACCTGCCACATGCCCAGGGAGCAACTGGCCAGCCCACTGGCTTGGACTGTTAGCGTACGCTCCAGTGATGATGTCACAGAAGTGACATCATCAGCTGTGGCTGGGATTGCAGGCGCAACATGTATGCATACATGTATGTATGTATGTATGTCCAGTTGTGGGGGGTGGGGGGAGCCATCTGGCAACCCAAGCCCTAAATCAATGCTTTGGAAGAGCAGGGAAAAATTCTGAATCCAGCTGAAGAAAAGTGACCAGAGGGAATGTACACAATGATTGTCAAGTCTTTGAAAACACTTTTTGTTCTTGTGATGCTTTAGGAAAGTTTTGATTTTGAACCCTACAGCTCTTCATTAAAAAGTTATAAAACCTCTTTAACAACAAACTCTAGGACACACATACAACTTGCTATTATCTTTTTAAAATAAAAGATGCTGAAAATTCCATAATATATTAGGGCTGCATTTTCAACCCGGCAGTCTTGAAGCAAAAAAAAAAAGTTACTTAAAAAGGCATGAAATTACTCTATTAGAATTTGGGAGAACTAAAGACAAAAAAAAGGAAGAGAAAATGAATGCGGTGCATGATTTCTCAGCTAAATTATTAATTGCTAAAGAATGGAAGTGTGCGGAAAATTTTTGCACTGATGGATGGTTAAGAAGTAATCAGGATTACAACTGTAATGGCAAAATTAAGTCACTATATTAAATTGCATTAAGGGATTTTGCATAAGATCGTTTCAGCGGATAATTGGTTACCTTGCATCCAATTCTGCAGTAAGAGGTATAACATGAATTATGTCTTGGAAATACTATTTTAAAATAGCACTGTTTGGAATTTTGGGGGGTCATTTCATCCTTTCTGCAGTTCTGTTTCACTTAAGAAAATAATTTTAACATACATCCATTTTCTTTTATTCCATATTTTTTAGAAAAAGCATTATATAAAATATAAGCTTCGTTAGTACAAGCTACTTGTCTAGGAGAGAGCATGCTCACATCAATATATATCCAACATGCCAGCTATAGTCTTCTTGACCATATTGTTTGTTATTTCTAGGCATTTCATTTTCTCTCTCAGAAGCAGCCTGAATCCAGATTTTTGCATCATACAAAAACTGATTTAAAAACTTGGTGTTATATATCTTTAAAACTGGGGGGACAAATTCACCTCCCGCTGCATAAAACTATCTTACGATTGTCCTCCCTACTCCTCACCCAATCCAAATGTGTTTTCCATATAAAAGATGCCCAGGTATTTAAATTGGTTTACCTGTTTGGCCTGCTATATACCATCTGAAGAGTTCCCCCTTTTCCTTCCCTACATATGAGCCAGGGCTTGAAAAGCAGTATTTTATCATCACCATATGAAGAGAAGCTGTATTGTATAAAATTGTTTTAATGTTATTTGTATACTGTTTTATCTGTTTTTAACTGTATTTATATAATTTGAAATGTTGTACTCCGCCCTGAGCCTGCCTGGCGGGGAGGGCGGACTAAAAAAATCTAATCTAATAAATAAATATCATGAACTTGGATTTCACTACATTAATAGACAAATATTTGTGATTAGAGTAATACTCAAAGTTCTAATCAATTTGCAGAGTTCCACAACTGACTTGGACATTATCATTGCATCATCAGCATATAAAAGGACTGGCATTTCACACTTAGCTGTATAAGGAAGGTGGCAAGCATTCCTCAGGAGAGGTTCTAAGATCATTTATATATAAATTAAACAGTAAGGGTGCATGGATACACCCCCTAGGAGGGAGCATGCTCTAGTGATCCCTTACCCCCACCTTTTGCCTCCTACCACTGCTTACCTGGCCGTCAGGGGGAAAGGTGGAGAATGGACCTCCTGGGCACGCTCCCAAGACAGGCACAACAACATCAATGATGTCATTGTGCTGCCCCAAAAGCACTCCTGTGCTTTAAGCAGGGCCGATTTGGCCCACGGTGAAGCACGTGCGCGCGTGTGCGCGCGCACACACACCCCAAATTGGCCCACGGTGAAGCACACACACACACCCCAGCCTTGTGCAATGATGTCACTTCCCAGAGGTGATGTCATTGCGCTAGTGCGGAGCCACATGTGTGTGAGGTGAGTCCCCAAATGCTGGGAAGGTAAGCACTGGGTCCCTGCTCTCCCACCTGGTGAGTAAAGGACCCAGCTACCCTAGCATACTCACATCAATATATATCCAACATGTCAACTATATAATTACTCTTTCTGTGGCAAAATATATAGAGACAATAATTACATATCAGAGAAATGATATTAAGTGAGGTTCTTCCCATTTTAGTTTCTGCTTAAGACGATAGCTAGCTACATACATACATACATACATACATACATACATACATACATACATACATACATACATACATACATACAGGGCTTTTTTTCTGGAAAAAGAGGTGGTGGAACTCAGTAGGTTTCCCTCGGAGAAAATGGTCACATGGCTGGTGGCCCCGCCCCCTGATCTCCAGACAGAGGGGAGTTGAGATTGCCCTCCATGTTGCTCGGCGGCGCAGAGGGCAATCTAAACTCCCCTCTGTCTGGAGAACAGGGGGCGGGGCCACCAGCCATATGACCATTTTCAAGAGGTTCTGGAACTCCGTTCCACCACGTTCCAGCTGAAAAAAAGCCCTGCATACATAGAACATGCCAGCTGGTATACTGCGGCTGTCTCTCATCATGTGACATTTACATCATTAGAGCCACTGCACTCTCAGAGCAATCCTACTAACATTTTCTAGGAAGTAGGACCCATTGAGTAGATGTGGGATTCTGAATAGGCCTGCTTGTTCTCTATGCCTTCTTTCCAGACCATAAATGTAACATGAGAAGACTGTCTCCCTAAAGAAGGAGATCCCTCTGCAGATCCTCTGTGCAATAGGGTCACCCCAGTTTACAGAAAAGTCAATGCTGTCCTGAGGAGGAGCTGCAGCATGGATGCTTCCCACATAGGATTCCCAGCAATGCTTCAGCAAATACCAGGTGCCCTGAGAAGCAACGCCTGGGGAGGGCGTGGTTTGGGAAGGATGTGATATCACTTCTGAGTGATGATCTATGGTCTTTACCATAGAGACTAGGGAAATTCCTAGAGCATCACAACGTGGAGGCCGTTTTTTCCCCTCTCACTCCTCAGTTCCTCAGGGGTATGTAATTGGGTCTGGGGTAGATAAGTCTCTACACTGAGGAGGTAAATGGGAGGCCTATTTCCACAGCGCCGAGAGCTTTTCCCATTGCTCAAGCAGCACATGAAGCCATGGCTCGTACCATAAATGCCTGAGTTATCCAATCCGTAATGACATCCATTTTTTAAAAAGGCATTGAACTGAAAACATGATTTGACATTGTGCCAAAACACCCAGCCCTAACTCGGTCCAAACTTTTTACTTAGCACAATTGGCAGTATTTTATTATAATGATGATTGTTGCTGTTTATTAGCTTTAAAACTCCCTGAAGCATTCTAAGCTCTTGGATTGGAGTGCAGACAGCATGGCTTTCATTAAAAATGATAGATTTACATTAAAAAAGAGCATTCAATCCAGCCATATGAGTTACTGTCCCCATTAAATAATGGCAGGTCATTTTTCAGTCCTTTGTTATTCTTTTTCATTAAGCTTTCTTTAGCCATAATTTTTTAACATACTGCTTTTATTTATTTTACGGTTAATGCTTCTTAGCATCTCTGAAGATTTATTTTAAATATGGGTGGGAATAGTGTGAAAACACTTTTTGAAATTAAACTTTTTCAGAAATGAAAAATTAACATTGCAATCCTGAACAGGGTTCTGCTTTTCTAAGTCCCTTGAAGTCAACGGGCTCAGAAGAATATGTCTCTGCTTAGGACTGAACTGTAAGATCAGAAAATGCCTTTCACAAACAGATGCTTGCCGGTTTCAGAAGGGCTTACCAAGGAAATGCAAGAATGTTGAAAAGTGTTGCGAGGCGGTAACCCAAGTTTTATAGCGTTGAACATAATGCTTAGAGACATTACTGAATTTTGCACATGCTTGGTTTCAGTTAAAAAACCTCAGCTTCCGGTGTTGGTTTCCCCCTCCCAGGGTGAAACTGCAGTCATCCTTTTTCTTTATCATGTTAAAGAAATGCAATAGAGTTATTGCTTGTGCCACAAACCCACGTCAAACTCAGGCTTGGGCTTGGCTTCCCCCTACCCCAAGGTAACACCTTCTGCTCTGTAAGCCTATGAAGCTGTATACTGGGCTGGGCAGCCTTTTGTAGCGTGTTTGGTTTTAAGCTTCAGACGTTCTTCTTTGTCCCACCTTTATGAATATTACAATTGGTTACCCAGCCGAGTCTTTATAGGGGACAGATCAGGGGTTTGCGCTCCCCTTTGTCAGAAGCTGGCACATGAGGCTTGGGGAGATTCAAAAATGTAATTGAAGGTTTATTAACAGAAGTTGAACTTAAAAGGCAGGTAGGCAGGGGTTTCAGCGTAAGGACAGAAAGGTTTATGTACAACAACTTCACTGGTGTGAGGCACAAAACATTCGGTTACAGGCTGCTTTGGAGGTTGACACTGCTTCACAGATGTTACACTTTAGATACTTCAACACAAACACAGCACGCTTTTCACTCCTCTCCAGACTTAGGGCCGCTCCACAGAGACAGACCCTTCCCAGATCCTGGGCAGATGTTACAGCGGTGAACTATAATCCTGTTCCTGGCACTGAAGGGGAGACTCCTTGCTACCTCCTTCCTTGGCCCTTTATGCTTCCCAGATCTATTTAGTCTCGGTAGGGATTAGTACTGGTTTCCCCCACTTTAGTCCTAGGACTAACGGTGCTTCACAAAACACAGAGGACTTCCTGGCTGACCCTCACTGGTCAAAAGCCAGGCTCCAACCCCCTTCTCACTCCGCAGTTTCCCTCTCCAACTCCCCACTGACAACTTCCCCCAACATTCCATCCCCAACTGCCATTCTCGGCCAGCCACAAGGGGGGAGGAAACATGTCAATCATAATTCATCATAACCCTCCTACTGGAAATCTCAGCATGTAAAGCTGAGTTCGTCACAGCTTGTTTTACACATCTGTTGAATATAAAGTGTGTAATACATACATGGCACAAAATGGCATACAATGTCATAAAAGAAACTTAAGTGGGAAGTTGGGGACACAAGCAGCAAAAATGGGTGAAGCAATAAGTCTCACAGCAGCAACATACAAAAATAAAAAGCGGCCCAGGAAAGGCATAGTGGTATATCCCTGACAAAGATGTCCTTGGTTCAGCTCATTTACACACATTGCAGCAGATGCACCATTCTCTAATCCTAGCCCTGGTAACCCAGACACGGTTCATACATGCATGTTTATCTATTGATGACTTTAATGGGTGACTTGCATGTATGAATGTGTCATCACCAGTTATGTGAGAATTTTTCCACCCCACATATATATAAATATAGTCTGTTTCAGGGCCTTTTTTCTGGGAAAAGAGGTGGTGGAACTCTCAAGAGGGAAATGAGGGCGAAGCACATGGGCCCCTTACAAAATGGCCGTTTCCTCTAAGGGAACTGATCTCTGTCTGGGGATCGGGGGGGGGGAGCAGGGCCATTGGACACAAGAGGTGCCGGAACTCTGTTCCACTGCGTTCCTTCTGAAAAAAAGCCCGGATCTGTTTATCTATAATTGTTGGGGCTTTTGTGCTGCAAAATAATATGCCTAAATGTGGGATATGAAGCATATGGGGATCTTTGGATCCAAGCCAATGATTCTTCCGTTGCACCCGTTCTTACATTCATATGCTCAAGTGCAGAGAATTCAAGTGCATGAATGAACCAACTCTAAGGATCATTTCTTGACAAAAAGAGGCTGGCATATATAGCAGCGAGTTGCTGAAGAACCACATGGGTTTAGCCTAGGGCAGGTCCAGCCGATTTCTGCATTCGCTGGAACCACTTACTTGCAGGAGGGGGCTCCATCAGCCGCTTTGATGGCGTATAATGAAGCCATCTTGGAGCCATTCCAAAGCCAGCTGCTCCAGTTCTTCCCTGCCTAGTAGTGGTGAGTGTAGAAGTTTATGTTCTCCATCTGTATGTAACGATAATAAACTCGATGAGGGAAAATGACTTTTCCAAAGAATGTGGGATGGAGCACACATTGTAATGGGATCATCAAGTAACCCCAGCTGCATGTGATGGTAGTGTGGACCGTACTCTTTTGGTTCTGCAATGTGCTCCTTTTAATGCTTTTAATGCTGCTGATTAGGTTGCTTTTTAAGAGCTTAATTTGATGACCTGCCTCAGATGGGTATGTAAAAACATACATGATTAAGGGCAGAGCTTACAAAAACTCAGTATATAATTAGCCATTCCCATCATGTTATTAGTTTCCACATCATAGTTGCACAAATAAATAAATAAAACAATAAACGAACAAAGAAATAAAAATTCCTGATACACACTGGTTTGGAGCACAGAGACTCTCCATGCAATGGTCTATATTGTAAGCCACAATCCCCACAGCTCCCTAGCACTTTGGGTTAGTGTCAGATGAGGATCTGGGTGAATTGAGTTCGAATCCCCGCTCTGCTGGGAAGCTTGCTGGAAAATGGATTGCCCACTAGGGGGACGTCATTTTTGGCATCAGGCACATGGCAAATGGAACATTAAAAAATAATTCTATGCCACCTTTCCACCCAATTCAGAGTCCCTTGGTAGTGAATATTAAAACAAAATATTTCAGACATTAAAAAGAATTTTAAATACAAATATATATAAAATATTTAAAGCAATTAAATAAAACATAATGTAAACACACACAAAAACTACAGAAAGGGAGGAAGGTGATTCTAAATTAGTGAAGAAATGCCAAACATGACAAAAAAAGTCTTCACCTGCTGGAGGAAGACAACAATAGAAGCAGACAGTCTGATCTCCACGGGGAGGGAGATTCACAGTTTTCGTGCCATGAATGCCTTTTTAGGTTGCCACCCATCTAGCTTTAAATGACTGGGACACCCAAAGTAGGACCTGCCAAGATGCCTGGAGTGTTTGGGTACATTAACAAAAACAACAACAAAAAACAACAACAAGAACAACAACATTCAGTTTATATACCACCTTTCAGGACAAGTTAATGCCCACTCAGATTGGTTTACAAAGTATGTTATTATTCCCACAACAATCACCCTGTGAGGTGGGTGGGACTGAGAGAGCTCCCAGAAGCTGTGACTGACCCAAGTTCACCCAGCTGGCTACAAGTGAAGGAATGGGGAATCAAACCTGGTTCTCCGGATTAGAGTCCTGCCGCTCTTAACCACTACACAAAACTGGTTCGCATGTGGGAGTTGGTGGTCCTTCAGGTATGCTGACCCCAAGCCAAATAGGTTTTAAAGGTCAATACCAGTACCTTTAATTGGGCCCAGAGGCAAATGGAAGAAGACTGGAGTGATATGCTCCTTATAACCCATGCCAGTCAGCATTCTAGCCACAGAATGGACCTTAAAAAATGCTCTCTGTCCTAAAAGATCAGGAAAACTAGAAATCTTACTAACTAAAAGATGGAAATGCCTATTGGTTTAAGTTCTATTTCCTGGACCACTAACAACAGCTTAATTCAGCTTTATTCTGACTGTCACACTTTCTAAATTCAGTTGGCACTTTATTACAGAAGCATTGCCGATCAAGACCGATTTTAATAGCTCCCTTTCCAGCAAGAAAACCCTTACCGACCATTTTATAGTTTCTTAAATGTAAAATCTACCCAGTAGTGCCACCCCATGTATCACTAAACTGTTAATTATGTTGAACTTGTCTTAACCTGATATTTTGGAACAAAAGAGGAGGCTTAAGAGGTACACACCAGAGGAAGAAGGGCTATTCAGATGCTCTGTGACTGTAATATAGATACCTCCCCTTCTTTCTAATTGTTTCCTATTTGTGACTGAGAACCAAAACAGAGGAGACGCCTGACACATGGAGGACACGTGACAGTTTCCCGCAAGGTTCCATGGGAAGTGTAGTGAGAAAGAACCTCTGCCAGGGAGAAGAGGGATTCTTTCTCCCGTGGAACCTTTCTGGAAACTGACACGTGTCCTCCACACATCAGGCATCTCGTCTGTTTTGGCTCTTAGGGCCAAACTACAAGTGACAAATGACACTTGAACGGCAAGTGTATTCCTCCCTGTTCACTTGCCCTGCACTTGCTCTCCACTCAATCCACTTGCCGTTCAAGTGTCATTCATCACTTGTAGCTTGGCCCTCAGACAACCATGACACGTACCTTTTTTTCTCATCTAGAGCTCAGGAACCTCTCTGTCTGAGATCACCCTCTGAAAAGTCTTCTTCATAAATGCATCTAGCAACAGAGGGACCATCCATTGATAACTGATGTCATAGACCACCTGATCTCACTGGTCCAAAGTGGTTCCTTTGTACACTTGTCTCATCAAAGATTTTAGAAAGTTATGAACATTTTGGCATCTAAAGCTTAACTGAAGCACTTTTTCTGGGATGGGGGCTGGGGAGCAAGTTTTACAGCCGTCTGCCTTTCATTTTGGTAGAAGGTTCTCTAGTTGCACATTAAATGGTCTCGCATATATATTGACGCCTGTTTTGAAGAGTTCATAGAACTAACAAGAACTTGTATGTTATCTAACACCTTGCCAGCAAATGTGTAAGTGTGCACAAATGTTTCCTATGACATGTTAAAACGGATGGGCCTAAGGTGGCAGGACTTATTTCAAGAGGGAACGTGCAGGAACGCAGTTCAAGCAGTTCCCCAAAGAGGTCACATGTCAGGTGGCCCCAGCCACCTGACTCTTGGCCATCTTGGGCTCATTTTATCCTGGATTGGGGTCAAAATGGCCCGCATCAGGGCTCTGACGGGCGGTGGATCACTCTCCTGTTCAGCAGCGGCCTGATCCTGACTATTTTGGGCCCCTTTTCGGCCATTTTCAGCCCTTTTTTGCCATTTTGGGCCCAATTTCGGCCCTGAATGGCCAGGATTGGGTCCAAAACAGCCAGGATAGGTGATGCCAGGGGGGGTGGCATATGCAAATCAGTCATGCTAATGACATATTTCTGGTGATGGCAAGGGCATGGCATATGCTAATGAGTTATGCTAGTGAGTTATGCTAATGAGTTCCTCCAGCTCTTTTTCCACGAAATGACCCCTGTAAGATGGTAATTTCTTTCAAACACCGACAAACACTTTAGCTATTCCTGGAACAGTGGAGAACCCAGGTATAACTATTCCTGCAGTATTGCATGAGAAGCAGGGTAGTGTAGTGGTTAGAAGTCTGGACTGGAGCTTGGGAGCTCTTGATCCAAAGCTCCATTTGTCATGAAGCTCCCTGGGTGACCTTGGGCTGGTCACTCTCTTCCTAACCTTCCTCATAGTCATTTTGAGCATTAAACAGCTCTTTGGAAGAAGAGAAGGATAAAAATGTGGTCGACACACTGGCAGCAATACAGCCCAGATCAAGCAGTCTGAAGCTTCATTGATTGCAGTGGGAGAGTACTTTAAGTGAATCATAGAATCGTAGGGTTGGAAGGGACCTCCAGGGTCATCTAGTCCAACCCCCTGCACAATGCAGGAAATTCACAACTCCCTCACCCCTCCCCAGTGACCCCTGTTCCATGCCCAGAAGATGGAAAAACACCATCAGGATCCCTAACCAAGCCTAGGGAAAATTGCTACCTGACCTCCAAGATCAGCCTTACCTTGGGCATGTAAGAAGGGTCCATGAGAACTAAGTACTGATGTCTCCCTTAAATCTCTGCCATAGAAATCAGTTGACCTGCATTGTGCTGATGTTTGGCTAGATTGTTTGTCCCACACTATTTTTCAATTCTTAAAAAATGGGCTGAGCTGATATTTCCTCATCATCAATTGTTTCTAACAGTAGTTCAGAGACAGTTAATGGTGTGCTAAAGGTGGCCACTATTGAAATAATGATTCAATGCAAACTAAAATAACATACTGTCACAGTTCCTTTTGAAGAACTGACACTTAATAGACTGTTTTAGTCTCCCCTCACAGCATAAAGGTGCCCATGTGGCAGCATTAAAGGGGGATATTTAGATTCCAGAGTCTCAGGAAAGATTCATTCCTAGATCAGAATGTCAAGATGATAATAGCAGATAGAAAAATTCGAGTGCACGCAATTGCACCAGTGAATAGAAACGTTTATCTAAGGGCAGAGGAAGGTATCGGTGAAGAAGGAATGGAAAGGAAATGTAACACATGTACATGATCTTGCTGTTTTGCTTTCGTTTCAGGGTCATATTGCTCTACGTAAGAAATATTTGAATGGTGAATATGACAACTTTATATTCAACCACATGGAAAAGACAGAGCTGAGCAGGGCATGCTCATTGGTAGATCACATCCCTTGCCTAGCTGCAGAAAGTCCCTTGTCATTTCCTAGTTACAAGAATTTTGGTATCAGAGAAAGGTCAAGGTTTTTCTCTGCCTGAGTCCTTGTAGAGACAGTAGCAGCCAATGCAGACATCACCATATCGGGTGGACCAATGGTTTTGGATTGGTGTAAGACAGATTCACATGGATTTCCAAGAGTTTCCCCAAAACTTCAAATGACTTCAATAACCAGTATGGTGTAGCTGGCTAGAACTGGAGATACCCAACTTTAAAGCTCTGCTTAGCCATGAAGCTCACCAGATGGAAGAAGGGGAGAAACATGGATGCCTCAGGGAGCTCACTAGGGGAAGGATATGATTTTAAAAATGCAACAGACCAGTGACTGAGCTTCCATTTGCTTTCATATGAATGATGCTCCATCTGAAAGCCTAGGAATTTAATGAGTGTGGCACCTGTGGGAACGAGTGCAATGAACTTAGCGAGATGCTAAAGAAATGACTCTGAACAAAGCAACTTTTTATATATATTTTCTTAAGCAACGATGAGAAGACCCAATTCAAGGTTATCCTCATTCTCTTGCACAGTCCATCCATCGCAAATGCAAAGAAGGATCCGAGCCTTAATATTCACAGTGCCCTTGTGGTTACATTAAAATTCTTTGCAAGCTGTTGATCAATAAACTCAGAGCGCCTGGGGTTGCCAAACTCCGAGTGAAACAAAAAAAAATATAATCCTGTAAAGATTATAATTAGATGCAAACTAGTAGGAAAAAGAATTTCCATGTTCATAAGGAAAAAAATATTAATATTAATCAAGTTTAAACAATTTACGCCTAAGGATTAACAGTGGCCTATATTAATTACTGAATGTTCAAAAGTTTAAGATAATGGCTAAGGAAGATAACACTTCAGCATCACAGTTCATCAATAAGGCAGTTTGAGGCTTCCTTTGAAGAATTGCTGCATATCCCCGTCTTCTCAAAAATATGACCTTTGAGATGTCTCACTTTGTTGAGCCAAGAATGACATAATCATAAACTACTTTTTAGAATCTGAGTATTCCTTCTAATCTTCAGTAGTGTGCAACCTGTAAGATTCCACCTCCCATGGCTTCCTCCTGTTCATGGCCACACCCTGATTCCCTTGCCATGGTGGGAGTCCCATTGGTCAGTAGGAGAGAACAAGCTTTGCATACAAGCTGGCCCCAGAGTCAGAATTTCAGATAGGGCAGGGCTTTTTTTCAGTTGGAACACGGTGGAACGGAATTCTGGAACCTCTTGAAAATGGTCACATGGCTGGTGGCCCCGCCCCCTGATCTCCAGACAGGGGAATTTAGATTGCCCTTCACACCGCTGGAGCGGCACGATGGGCAATCTAAACTCCCCTCTGTCTGGAGATCAGGGGGTGGGGCCACCAGCCATGTGACCATTTTCGCTGAGGGTGATTTAAACTTTTAAAAACTCCCCCCTTGTTCCAGCTGACCCAAAGTGACATTATTGGCCCTGGGAGCATGCATGCACTTTACGCACGCACATGTGGTACCAGGGGCACCACTTCCTGCCAAGAGTTGCCCCCTGTGCTGGCAACCCAATGAGTTCCAACACCTCTTTTTCCAGAAAAAAACCCCTCTGATAGGGCAGAAGAGAAGACAAGATTGTTTATTTATTTGTTTCATTTATCATCTGCTTGTCTCCTAGAGAGTCAAGGTGGGTTACAGAATTATATTAAAAAAACAGTAAACACCAATAAAATACAAACAACAAAAATGCAAGAAACTGGATTGTGCCATTTGAGAACAATGCAGTTAAAAACAGTATAATAATTCAAGTAAACAGACAAACATTCAATAAGCAACGCAGTATGAAAAGGAGAGGAAAAGGAAAGCTATCTAAACATTTCACAGATAATTAAACCACAATCCCATTTCCAAAATAAACATTCCCTTCTGTACGACTCTGCTTTACCATATCTCTATTCGCTTTATAAAAATGCCTCCCTGAACATTCTGCAAAACAATTGAAGCGTGGGAGCTTCCCTGACCTCCTCTGGCAGGCTGTTCCACCAAGTGGGAGCCACAAGAGAAAATGCACAGGCTGCTGTCATTCTTACCTGTTTTCAGGTTGACACTTTCAAAGGGTTTTGCTCAGATGAGTGAAGCTGTCTTAACAGAGTAGAGAGGGAAAAGCTGTCCTGCAGATATGTTGGTCCAAGGCCATGAAGAACTAGGCAAGTGATAGCCACTACCTTGAACTGAATACGGAAACTAATTGGTATTTAATGGCGCAACTGCAGAATAGATATAATATGCATACTCTGCCAAGCCAGTTTGCTGTAGTGGTTAAGAGTGCGGGACTCTAATCTGGAGAACCGGGTTTGATTCCCCACTCCTCCCCTTGAAGCCAGCTGGGTGACCTTGGGTCAGTCACAGCTCTCTCAGAGCTCTCTCAGCCCCACACACCTCACAGGGTGTTTTGTTGTGGGGATAATAATGGCATACTTTGTAAACCACTCTGAGTGGGTGTTAAGTCATCCTGAAGCGCGGTATATAAATAGAATGTTATTATTATGTTATTATAGCTCTTGACGGTAAACGAGCTGCAACATTCTGAACCAAGCTGGTGTTCCCAAGCAGTCTTCAAGGACAGCCCCATGTAGAATATGTTACAATAGTCTAGCCTCAAAGTTATTAGTATGGATCCATGTGGCCAGATTGACTATTGCAAGGTAGGAAGCCATCCTCCAGGTCAAATAAAGGCTTTTTCACAGCCCAATTAACTTGCTTCCCCAGCAACACTGTGGGGTCCAACTGCTAGATGTTTAACTGAGTCAGTGAGGGTCAGCTGAACCCCATCGAAGGTGGGAAGCACAAGCCCTCCAAGACCTCACTGTAGCCTTCCCAACCCGCACTACCTTCATCTTGTCATGATACAAGTTCAGCTTGTTCAGTCTTAGCCAGGCAGCTGGAGGCTGGATGAGGACTGCTACAGAAGCACCAGGTGGTCTGGATGAAGAAATGTCCACTGGGTGTGGTCAGCATGTTGATGGTACCCAGCTCCCAAACCACAAATGATCTTTCTCAAAGGCTGTACATAGAACATCACAGGAGCTAAAACTGACCCTTATGGAACCCTATAGGGAAAGATTTATATGGTGACCCTGTGGTACCACCACAGAAAGAAAGCTGTGTATAAGCTATTTTAACAGGGATTGCCATGATGGGGTAAGCATAGTGTGTGTGTGTGTCTGTGTGTCTGTGTATACACTTTTTAATGCAGCAAAGTGGCTGAAAGCGAACAAATTGAAACTGAACCCAGACAAGATTAAAGTGATGCTGGTTGGGAAGGCAAAGATATTGAAGGATATTACAGGCCCCGCTTAAGATGGGATTCAGCTGACTCTTGTAGACTCAGTTAAGAGCCTAGGGGTTATATTGATCCATTGCTGCTATAGAAGCAAGTTAATGCAGCAGCAAAAAATGCCTTCCACAAACTCAGTCTAACCTGGAAGATTGCCCCTTACTTTGGCACAGCCATATAGCTGAAAATTTGCTCTCTCGCTCTGTGTGTGCGTGTAATTTATATGGTATAAAAGGAACCATGGACCATACGAAGTAGCAACCTCACGGGACAGTTTGTGCTGAAGCTGCAAAGAAAATTCACAAGTACTCAACATATACTTGGTGGGGGAGGGTGCCATTAAGTCACAGTTGACTTATGACAAACCGTAGCAGGGTCTTCATGGCAAGAGACCATGAAGATCCTGGTGGTTTGCCATTGCTTGCTTCTGCATAGCGACCTTGGTTTTCTTTGGAGATCTCCCATCCAATGACTAACCAAGGCTGATCCTGCTTAGCTTCTGAGATCTGACAAGATCAGGCTCACCTGGGCTATCCAGGTCAGGGCCAACACATACTTACAGTTTCAAAAATCTAACCAAAAATGTAAAAATGTTTAAGATCTGAATTTGTGTTGACCCAGCATAACTGATGAAATCTGAAGATGTGATTGACAAACATCAAGGCAATCATGTTGATTAGTAACTGCCCAATTAAATAATTCACATGCTGTATTTCTGAAATTAAAGGAGGGAAATCCAAATTCAAACATTTGCAAAGAATGTTAAATGGTAAGAGTTTGCTACAGACTCTTATTTCCCAAAATTCATGTGAATTCCATTTCACACCAACACAGCTGCTGAAGAATTCCTCTACGAGTAATCTTTATATCCTACTTTGATGTGCTGTTTGAAGTCTCATTTAAATGCCTCGTTATCCTATCTTGTGTGGAATTGCAGCAATCTATCTGGCTCCATCTGGGCTACAGAACCCTTATAATATGACCGCCAAGAGGCCTACCACATAAGCTTCGCAGTTCAGATTGCTTTTTTTGAGACCTGGAATTTTCAAACGTAAATAAAGACGAGGATTTGTCACAACGGCTGTCTTACGTCACTTCTGGATGATACAGGTCTGCAGGGCTTTTTTTCTGGGAAAAGAGGTGGTGGAACTCAGTGGTGGAACTCAGGACCGCACAATGACGTCACTTTGGGTCAGCTGGAACAGGGGGAGGGGAGTTTTTTAAAGTTTAAATTGCCCTTGGCGAAAATGGTCACATGGCTGGTGGCCCCACCCCCTGATCTCCAGACAGAGGGGAGTTTAGATTGCCCTCTGCACCGCTGGAGTGGCGCAGAGGGCAATCTCAACTCCCCTCTGTCTGGAGATCAGGGGGCGGGGCCACTGGCCATGTGACCATTTGCAAGAGGTGCTGGAACTCCGTTCCACCGCGTCCCTGCTGAAAAAAAGCCCTGCATGTCTGCATGGGCATGCGTTTGTTTTAACATGCTCCCTGCAGTCACATGGTGGCTATGGTGAAGTTTTATAAAAAAAGGATAACCCAAATGGGTTGAGAAGTTGATCTGTGCTACTGGAGGAAAGGCTCCTCCCCCCAGATGCAGTTTCCTCTCACGAAAACCACAGGAGGAGTTATTTTGCTGCTACATGTGGAGAAATGACGCAAAGGAAGGCACTTTTGTAAAGATATGTATATCTGCTGCTGAGTATGCTATATATTATCTATTTGTTGTATTATTTCACTCTTACGGCATTTTTCTTCTTTTGTAATTCCACTTTCTGCATTGCTTGATGTTTCTTGTCTGATTCTTTTTGCACTGTTTCTAATCCTTGAGAAGTTAGCCGTGTTAGTCTGTAGTAGCAAAATCAAAAAGAGTCTAGTAGCACCTTTAAGACTAACCAATTTTATTGTAGCATAAGCTACAAAGGAGTTGTTTACATCCCTCCTCTCCTCCTCCCCTCCTCTCTCCTCCTCTATATTTGACCAGTTTCTTTCTGCCCTCCATGCATCTGACGAAGAGAGCAGTGGTTCTCGAAAGCTTATGCTACAATAAAATTGGTTAGTCTTAAAGGTGCTACTGGACTCTTTTTGATTTTTCTAATCCTTGTGATCCTAGTGCTATTGCATTGCTGATTAGATTTCTCATGCTGTTTGACTGAATTGTTTTACTCCATATAATCTCAGTCTCAGTGAGAAAGGCAGACTATAAAGTGAATAAAATACATAAACAAACAAACACTCTCAGACAGCTATAACATTATTATGTAAGATGACGTGCCTGTGAATTGTTCCCAGTCTCTTTGCATCATTCTACCAGGCAATGTGGAATTCTTACATTTTGCCACAGACTGATGGATACAGCTAGTACTAGATATTAAATATTTGCACTAGATATTAAATATTTGTCAGTACCGAGGTTCACAGGATGAGGAGTTAAAATCAATGCAATTAAAAATTAAGATTATAATCCATTTTGGATCATGGGAATAAAAACCTGGATTTCCACCCATAATTGAGAGCATAAACATGAGTTATCTACCCCAACACAGGTATTTTCTCATTATCTTGTCTATGAAATCCAGCAGTTAACTGAATTCTTATTAATTCTGTTATTTACAGCAAAGTTTGGACTGGGAAAGATGGTTATTACACATTGTAAATAATAGCTCTCAATGTTTATTGTTGTAATAAACTAGCAGAGAGCTGCGCTGCACATTATTTGGAAAATATTCACCATATAAAAACCAATAGTCATTTATCAGCTGTTAATGACTGATTTTCTTCTGTCAATCAAAATAGATTGTGGTCCATTGGTTTTGTAATTAACAGTTTGAGTTTGACCAGAATACGTCTGTATTTCAATGATTTGCCTTCTTTAGCTTTTCAGCTTAAAAGAATGAAGTTTCACATCCAGCAGATATTAAATGTTATGGTTTAGTTATTTGAAATAAAATTCAGTGGTCCATTGCATTTTGAGTCTCTGGATAGGTGAGTGTTCTATAAAAGGTCCCAAACTAGTTAGGTAGTTCTGTAGTTCTGAACGATGCTCACTGGTGAGTTTTCAATTATTGTCTTGTGCCTAGAGTAGCTAGCCCAAGGCTTGCCAACAGCGGGAGACTTGCCTGGTGGGGGGGAGGTGGGCGGAGCAATGTACTGATATCACCTCCCTGACCCAGAATTAATAACACTGCATTGCAGGGGACACTCTAGCATTTGGGCAAAACTCTATAGTTAAACCTGTCTGTCATTCCCCCAGGTCCCACTATTTCTCTCCCAATGCCCACCTGAGCAGTGGTGATAAATGCAAGCTGGCAGCAAGGGATCCCTCACCAGCAGTATGAGCAAGGCAAGCCTCCTTGAACCTATTCCCCTGCCTTGCATATGCAGAACCTGACAATGCTCAAACCTTCACTTATTCCAGGAACTCCACTCACACTCATGCAGAAGCAGACCATTTTCAAAAGCTTGTTAAATAAAACATGTTCATTGGTTGTTGGAGCCCAATGGCTCAGCCCTAGGAATTCTCATTGGCTGAGTGACACCAAGGAGGAGCAGTCCTAATTAGACATGAGCATGAACAGAAAAAAAAAACCCAAAATGGTGTTCATTGTTCGTTGCCATCCATGAACAACAAACATTGACGAATATGACCTGTTCACAAACATGTTCGTTGTTCGTTGTTCATGGGGGCCAGCAGGCTCTCCTCCAGCCATCAAGATCCCTACCACACCACTCCCAAAAACCCTACCTGAGCAGGAAGCAGGAAATGTACCAATAATAAATAATAGCTTGGCCCCAGAGCCTGGCAGCAGCCCTGGAACCTGAAGGGTAGATCCCTACCGCACCACTCCCAGAAACCTTACCCGAGCAGGCAGCAGGAAAGGTACCAGTAATAAATAATAGCTTGGCCCAGAGCCTGGCAGCAGCCCTGGAACTTGAAGAGGTAGATCCCTATCCCACCACACACAAAGAAAATTCAAGCTCCAATGCACTCTTCCTGTCTCTCTCTCAAAATGCCAACAGCAACAGTCTCTCCCTCACTGTCTGCAAAAGCAGAGCTGGGAGCCCCCTTCCCCTCTGCTCTTTGCTTCCTTGTAACAAATTAGGAGCTCCACACTTGAAAGGAAGATCTGCCTATCAAGCTTAATTGCAACAGCAGGAGTTCAGACAGAGTTCAGACAATCCCTACTTAAGTTGCCAAGGGAATTGATTGCAGGTGCCAGACTGTCTGGCTTGCTGAACAGCAACGAATGAGGCTTGTAACAAACACCTGTTCGTTTAGAGTTCATTTAGAATGGGCCTCCTGAACAGCTTGTTCGCGAACAGCTGATTGGGCTGTTCATGGCTTTTTTTAGTTTGTATTGCTGTTCGTGCCCATCTCTAGTCTCCTAATACAGTCTACATTATAATTACTTCATGTATTAAAGTGAACTGGCTTTCACTCTCCAATGACAAGGACTTCAGCATAGAGACAGATGCCACTATACATCTATAGACTGTAACAGCCAATGGCACTTTTCAAATAAATACTGAAAGTTCGGGTTTTGTGTGATGTTGGTCTCCTCTTACATCAATTGGCAGCTCTGAAGTTTTTTTCTGGATCCCTTTCCACCCTGTTCAGGTGGACTCTAGCTAGAAGATACTAATAAATAAGGAAATGTCTTTGCTCTGGAGTAAAGCCCCTTCAAATCAAGGGATATTGGTTTTGATTTGAGTTGTGGCACTATGGGATCAGGTACCCTCTGGCATCAGACCTTGTAACCATGTAAAGAACACAGTTTACTTAAAATCCCTTTCAAAGTATAGCTGATGTGGTTCTCACTGAACTGAGCTGAGGACAATAAAGGTCTGCATGGAGGATCCGTGGGAGGTTTTTTAAAAATCAAAATGTGAGCCTTTGAGTTTGCACTGCTCTAGTCACTTGAGCCCATTTTCATGTTATTATGTAGCAGAGAGAAGTCCCATCCGGACCTTCAGTATCCAAAAATACTGAGTGTGGAAGGTATAGGATCTGTTCCTTCTTTGAAGTGTGTCTGTTGATGTTTGGGTCAATGCATAGAGGTTGTGGTAGAGTACTAGAGGGTTACCAGCTCCAGGTTGGAAAATTCCTGGAGATTTGGGGGGTGGAACCTGGAGAGGGTAGGATTGGAGGAGAGGACAGACTTCAGTGGGGTATAATACCAGAGAGACCACCTTTCAAAGCAGCCACTTTCTCCAGGGGAACTGATCCCTATGGCTGGGATCTGGGAGATCTCCAGCTACCACCTGGAGGCTGACAACCCTGTGTGGATATGTTATCTTCACACACACACACCATACACCCATTCATGGACATTCTGAACAGAACTAGAATGTCAGACTGGGAAGACATTGATTTAAAGTCTTGCTCGGCCATGGTGGTCATTGGGTCACCTTGACCCCAAAACTATTTTGCTGCCTCTTATATTACAAAGTGTTGTTGGGAGGCAACATGAAAGATGCTAACCCCAGATATATATCAACCTGGATTTATTGGAAGAAGGGTGGGGTATAAATGTTCATTTTAGCATGGCTGGCTATGTTTATATCCAACTTAATTGTTCGGCTCCTGCAGCAAATTACTGTCCATCCTTAGGGAATGTTTATTTCTCGCTCCTTGGACAAATGAAGAAGCAGAACATTTTCTATTACAATAATCATAGAAGAGGACAGGGATAATTATAACCTGTGTGCATGAGCCAGTAAATTATATTTTGTAAAGCTGTTCTTACATAGATCTTTCAAAGACGGGACTAAAAAAATGTGAAATTTGAATTGAAGCTCATTCAGGAGGTAATGCAAAAAATATCGAGGTGTAATTTTACCTCCTGCATGACTGAACAGAGTTTTTATGAGAAACCAACAATTATATATCATGTACAATTATATCAGCAAGGGCACTGTGCTCTCCCTTATTTAATGGTCCGTGTTTGAAAGCTTATTTCTAAAATTGTCAGCAAAAGAAATCAGCATGCAAGATTGCTTCATATATGGCAATTTCCCCACTTGGTGCTTTTTTTTTTTTAAAGGCATGTTAAATTGGAGCCACAGCTTTTGTGCAGCATGCAGAGTCTATGGCAGCTGCTGTATGCCCAGGCTATGCACCACCTATGTATGCCTAAGGCATCTGCATTTACTGATGACCTACCATACACATTTGATTTAGAAATCAGTGAGTTGGTGGGTCACGAGTCCGACTCGTGAGTCCGACCGCCTTTCCATCATGTAGTTAGATTTTGCCTTTAACCCTCTTCTTATGCCCAGGAATTATATTCTAAAATAGTTAATTTAAATTTCCCCTTTAATAACGTGCCCAAGCATCAGGTTCCTTCGTGGGATTATGTGGCCCTGAGGATAGGAATGGGATATATAGGAATAATCTATACTCTGGGATGGGGGAAAAAACAAAATAAACTTATTCTTACAAGAAGCATATCGGTTTCATACTATTACTGAAGCTTGATGGTTTCAAAGATGGTTATTGGTTCTTAAAGTTTCTTTACATAGGCTCAGTCACACAGATATAAATAAACTTTCTCTCTCAGGCGCACACACAGTTTGCCTGCTTTGGACAAAATGAATGTTTTCTCACAGACACACAGTTCAGGCTTCCACACAGGTTGCCTAACTGAACTAGAACGAGAATCCCCTCGGCTTCCACACAGGTGGCCTGCTTGGCCCAGACTCAATATTTCTCTCTCAGAAATATATAGACACTCTCAGGCTGCACACAGCTTGCCTGTGTAAACCAGAATGCCTCGATTCTCTCTACTTGGTAACTAAAAACGACAGTTCACTCCACCCCTTGAGCACTGCTACTGTCCAATCAGATTTCACTCCAGTCACACTTCTCAGCTCCACCCACACTCTGTCATCAACCAATCATCTCCCTCACTCACCCCTCTCTTTCACCCTGTCTCTTCATCTGTATCAAACCAAGCATTTTAAAAAACACACAAACATTTAAAATCATTACAGTGGGAATGACATGGACAGTATTTAGATTGCATTTGCCTATGTACTGGGTGATTTGTGGCAGTCAAGTGGTCTTCACCTACATTTCACCAATAGCACAGTGACCCCCCAATGTCATGCCCAGTGATCTTTTTGTCGTTGTTGTTATTGGTGCCCAGTTTGTTCTCGCCCAAAGCAAAAGGCAGTCCTGGCTTCCTCTATGTCATTGGATTAGTAGGTACTTCAGAAGGGCTATGGAGGCATTACTTTTTGTCCACAAGGAGCACTCATTCAGAAGCAGCTGCCTCCATCCTAGGATGCTACTTGGCTTGGAACCTTCCAACATTTCGTGATTGGTCTTAGCCTCTCTGATAGCCATTTTGTGGTTGGCTGCATCCTTCTGGCAACCATTTTGTGGTAGTAGGCCTTCTACTTAATGGGACCAAATTAACAGCACCCACTGTCTGTTATCAAAATTTCCAAAATGCCCACAGGTTCAGCAAGGTTTGGGACTCCTGCATAGCATATTGGTGCTGAATTAAATGAAATGTGGAACTTTTATAAACAATTATGTCCAAATTAAGTATTAATTATGGAGTGTAGGAGACAGAAAAATTGCTGTCAGACAAAAATATTTCATTATTTTATTTATTGTATTTATGTTCCGCCTTTCTCATTGAAGCTCAGGGTGGGTTACAGGATATAAAACAGCACGATTAAATAGCATAAAATAACCAATGATCAATACAATAGAGTTAAGATTCCAGAATTAAGATTACAGAATTAAAGAACAATGCATGTGCATTAGTCTTTATCATCACCATGCGTAAGGGCTAAGAAGAGACAGACACCCAAGTTGAAATGGTTTTTAGAAGTAATATGCACAAGACACGGTGGCCATTTCCACACACATTGAATAATGCACTTTCAATGCACTTTCATAATCCTTTAGAAGTGGATTTTTTGTTCCACACATGGAAAATCAGTTTCAAATCTTCACTAAAGAGTATTGAAAGTGGATTATCCAACGTGTGTGGAAGTAGCCGGTGAAAACATAATGAATAAATGGTAAAAGGTAACAATATAAGCAAACCAAAAATATAGGTTTGTGGCTATGGTAAAACAGTAGAGGATGCATGAAGAGAAAAGAGGTTATCAAGTAATACATGGACCTATACCTAAGTTTCATTGCTAGCCCTCAGGGCCGAGCTAGGCATAACATGTCTTTGTGGCCACTACAAGGATGCCACTCCCATTTTAAACTGATTTGCAACACTGTGGTGGGCTGAGGTGATCCTGTCCCCCACCCCCTTGTGTCTTTTCAAGTGCCAAAACAGCAATGGGGGTACAGCAGTTTTGGTTCTTGAAATGCTTGGGAGAAGGGGACAGGAAAACCTCATCCCACTGTGCTGTGGGCCTGATCAGGATTGGCCCTTTGCAGGATTTTTAAATGACTTTAAAATGGAGGAATCCATGGATTGGTCCTGTGGACAGTGTCATATCTAGTTTGGCCCTCAGCAGACATAGGGCCAAGCTACAAGTGACGAATGACACTTGAACGGCAAGTGAACAGACTCACATGTATTCCTCCCTGTTCACTTCACGAGTGATTGAGTGGAGCACATGTGGAGCGCAAGTGAACAGGGAGGAATACATATGAGTCTGTTCACTTGCCGTTCAAGTGTCATTCATCACTTGTAGCTTGGCCCATAGACAGTAGAGGGGGTGGTGAAGAGCTAAACAATGAATCGATATGCTTAGCAAAAATGTTCATGGTAATACCTTTACAATACATAACTGTGCAATGCACAAAAAAACCTCAAATCAAATATACTATTAAACTAAATAAAACCCAAACAAACCATTTTCTTCAAATCAGTTAAGTTCTGGAGTCTGTATCTTCCAACTGGCCACAGCCCTAACCCACTGAGGTAATAAAGAACCCTAATGAATATGAGTCTTCTGCTCAGGAAACCTAATGAACAATTACCTGTGAACTGGGCCGATTCCAGACGGCCCTCCCCACCCCGAAACGTCGCGCGTCGTCGCGCATTGTCGTGTTGAAAACACAAAATATCGCATTTTCTTGCACAAGTTTTGCGCGACATCGCGCAAAACTCACGTGAGAAAACGTGATATTTCGCATTTTCCGCTCGACGACGCGCGATGACGCGCGATGTTTCGGGGTGGGGAGGGCCGTCTGGAATCGGCCCTGGTGTGGATAGTGTGTAGACAAAAATTAGTGTTGCACCATGCAATGCAAAGTCACAAATATGCACTCTACATCACATATTAAGATATGTGTTGTCATATTATGAAGATATGCATGAGGATTTTAAGGGTTTTTAAAATCCTATCTTATGCTGAAGGTCCTGGGTGAGTTACAGCCAAATCACAGAGGGGAATTCAGAAGACATCGTAAGATGAAACATTACAATAATTCATAACTTAATTGGCATTTGGCACCAGAATATTTTACAATGCAGGCTATCCCAGCACAATTCCATTTGATACTGATGATCTCATGAAGGCTGAAAGTGGGAGGAATCCAGGGCTTCTTTTCAGCAGGAACGTGGTGGAACGGAGTTCCAGAACCTCTTGAAAATGGTCACATGGCTGGTGGCCCTGCCCCCTAATCTCCAGACAGAGGGGAGTTTAGATGGCCCTCCACACCGCCAAGCGGCGTGGAGGGCAATCTAAACTCCCTTCTGTCTGGAGATCAGGGGGCGGAGCCACCAGCCATGTGACCATTTTCGCCGAGGGCAACCCACTGAGTTCCACCACCTCTTTTCCCAGAAAAAAAGCCCTGGTGGAATCTATTTAATTTCTTAAATGACATAGATGGATCACATCACAGTAAGGCTGCCAATGCCGTCTTGGGTAATGCCTGGAGATTTGGGGAAGTAGCCTGGTGAGGGAGGTGTTTGGCGAGGGGAGATTCTCCGTGGAGATGTGACGCCATACAGTCCACCCGCCAAAGCTGCCATTTCCACCAGGGGAGCTGATATCTGTAATCTGAAGATCAGTTGTAATTCCAGAAGAACTCTAGGCCCCATCTGAAGGTTGGCAACTCTAGATCACATTAACGGGCTTATAGCCTGGGCTGCATCTACCCTGGCCTCCAGGCCCTGATAAAGACTTGGACCCCAGTTGCTACATACAAAGAATCCATTCATTCATCTAGCCAAGGATTGCCTGATTGGAAGGAGCTCTATGAGGACTTTTGTAGCACTGCTGTCTGAAAACTTTGAACTGAAAGTGGTAGAACTGGAGCTTGGACCGTTTGCATGCAAAACATGCTTTTTTACCACTGGGCCATGGGTACTTTCTACTGTGACATGTCCCCTATGCTCAGCAAAAAAAAGAAGAAGAAGGAGAAGAAGGAGAAGAACAGGAAGACCTCACATTAAACAGAATTTTCTATTAAGGCACAAATGCAATCAAAAAGGGGACAGCCAATAAGAGTAGGAATACTCTTAGGAATGGATTGTGATGGTAATTATTTAAATGGTGCCTATGCAAACTGATCCTGTGTTGGTTTACTCAGCAAGAAGTCCCACAGTGTTCAGTGGGCTTTCCCCTAAGAAGGAGAGAGCTGTGGAGCTTAGTGCTTTATAGGCAACCACCCTCCAAGATTCTTATTGTCATTTTTTAAGAGGGAGACTGAAAGTTTTTATCTACCGAGCAGAGACACACCATACACATTTTCTGAATAAATTAATAAGTCGATAAAACCTAATTTGTTTTAAACATGCTGTTCTTCCAAGAAGCTTGAGGGTTTCCTCCTATAGTTTTACCCTCAAAACAACACCGGCAGGGAGGTTAGGCTGAAAGTACGTGACTGCTCTGAAGTCACCCAGTGAACTTTGGGCAGAGATTTGGTTTTCGAGGACAGTTCCCAATTCTAGGCCAGCACTAGAATTGGCAGGCTGAGAGGCAGTTGCTTTGTCAAACCCATACAATTAATTTACAGCAAAGTTTGTAGTTAATAACATCTGCTCTATCCAGTCTTCCCTCTATTATCTGGTCTGCTTGGCAATATGATGAAAAAATTTCTCAACTGAGCAGAAGACTTTAAAAAAGAAAACACATCATTGAGATGTTGCGGACACTTTTTAAAATGCATGCCTACTGAAACAGCTACTACAGTACAGAAAAAGATAATCCTGCAACATTTAACACAATGTCTAATTAAAACAGCAGGAGAAGAAAAACAGAAATGAGCAGTCAAATGGCAATGTGCGCAGAACAACGGAATGCACCCTTCTGCTTCCTATCTGTGTGTTTTGTGATCTTTAAAGTGCTGCAGGCGTTTATATGCAGAGATTCTGGTGCTGTGGAAATGCCCCTGTCATCTAGGCAAGTTATTTAATGCCAGGCAGCAGTATATTTGCATAAAACAGTGCATTTAGGTCTATGACACAAGTTTAACTTAGGTGGCATACTTTCCAAAGCTGGAGTTTCTGTAGAAATACAGGAGTGTGAAAATGATTGTATTCATGCACTAAGCGCTGGAAGTATTTTCCACATGGGAAGAAATGCTAGAATCCGTGTCAGAAAGCAGCACAAGGGAGAAGATGAGACTGATAATCATACAGTAATTTGGAAAGGAATCAATCACATTTGCAACCAAGCTGGGGCAGGGGGGGCATTATTAATCAGGTGAACAAAATAAAAGCACACCTGTTTTCAAGGGGAAGAGTTCACAGAAGTAGTATTGTTGTTGTTGTTGTTATGGCTGCCGCTGTTTATTTATAGTCTGCCTTTCTCACTGAGATCCAAGGCGGATTACACACTGCAAGTGGATATAATATAATCAGAGGTCATTCCGTAGAAAAAGAGCTGGAGGAACTCATTAGCATAACTCATTAGCACAACTCATTAGCATATGCCACACCCCTTGCCATCACCGGAAATGTGTCGTTAGCATGACTGATTTGCATATGCTGCACCCCCTGACATCACCTATCCTGGCTGTTTTGGACCCAATCCTGGCCATTCAGGGCCGAAATTGGGCCCAAAATGGCAAAAAGGGGCTGAAAATGGCCAAAAAGGGGCCCAAAATGGTCAGGATCAGGCTGCTGCTGAACAGGAGAGTGATCCACCACATGTCAGAGGCCCGATCCAGGCCGTTTCGACCCCAATCCAGGACGAAATGAGCCCCAAATGGCCAAGAGTCAGGTGGGCAGGGCCACCTGACATGTGACTTCTTTGGGGAACTGCCGGAACTGTGTTCCAGTGCTTTCCCCCTCGAAATGAGCCCTGAATATAATCCATAGCTAGGACATTCACAGAGCAAAGCACTCTGACCTAAATACCTAAAAAGAGATGGCTCGACTCAATAAAGGAAGCCACATCCTCCAGTTTGCAGGACCTGAGCCAAGTCAGTTAATGATAGGACGTTTTGGAGGTCTTTCATTCACAGGGTCGCCAGAGGTCAGAGGTGACTTGACGGCACATAACACGCACACTTTAACGTGTATTGCTCACATTTGTCCCTTGTCACCTTCCCTTCCCACCAGAAACTCTCTCCCTTTGGTGTCTCAGGCATTTTTTTTTTGCTTGGATTAGCCCGTAAGTGGGTGCATTTTCTCTGTGTACCCAACGTTCAAATTGATCCATAGTTCTATTTAACAAAAGCATATACATGCCCAATTATTAGACATGAGCAACCAGTTATTAACTATGCCCATGAATAGGAAAGCAGGAAATGGAAATTCTTGTTTTGGCTCGCACTTATTTTTCCATTAAGTTTTGTTTAACAAACATAGATCCCTTGAGGGATATTAGCTGCAGGGCCACTAAAGCTTCTCTTCTTTTTTTTTAAAAAAAAATGCAAAGTCCTCTAAGCAGTACTAAAAGCTAATCTTTATTTTTAGACCAGTTTCCTAAGTGATCTTGAATGTGTTATTTTTACCCTTGCGGTCTGGATTTCATTTAGTGTTATATTGATTGGGAAGGGTTTGATGAAAGGCCTTTGTGGGCTATGGGTATTCTTTACATCTTTGTCATTGGTACATCATTTTGCTAACAATTGCAGAAGCATTCTCCTTCGCTCTTCTTCCCAGAAAAAGCCTTAAAAATCTAAGTTTTAAACCTTCCACTTTTTTTTTAAAGCCGCTGTTCTTGCATGCTAAAGAAGGACTAGCAATAGATCAAGGCATTATAAAGTTCAGGATCATTACATATGGCCTGTGGAGGAGGAAATGCAGCGATGAAAGCCTACAGCAAGTGTGTGGTTTACGGATTAAGTGCCTGCTCACCGCGAGGGTTGGTATTTTGAATGAGGCCACAGGACTTTAATAAGTGTGGCTCTTCTAAAAAACTTCATTCTGCACTGGGACAAAGAATAGCTTTAAACACGCCTGAACAACCTCCGCTCTCAGATCTTCTGGAACATGATCAGGAACTTTTGCATACAGCCTTCAACCCTTGCCAAATGCCTGGATAGCCCTGAAGAGAGGCCATAGCTCAGTGCTGTAGCCAGGATCAATCCCTGGCATATCTAGTCAAAAGGATTTTGCAGTAATAGTGGGTGCAAGACTGGTGCTTGAGAGTTGTTGAATTGTTGCTGGTTATGTAGAATTGTTGCTGGTCACCTACAGGTGATGTGAATTAAGTCCTGCATTCTGTTGATGACATTTAGGAAAGGAATCAAAAAACTTTTGTATCTCAGATGCATCAGTTCTGCTTCAAGTGTGTGTGTGTGTGTATGGGAGGGGGGTACATCTAAGATGGAACACACAAGTAGGAAGAAGATCCATTAAGTGAAAAACTATCATATCTGCACAGTAATTTTTCAGAATCAAACTGCTGCAATAACATAAAATCTAATCTTCAGGTAGAGGAAAAACTCACCACCAAGCTTGGGTTTTTTACACATCCTTTCAAGCTGTCAGCTATTTTCCTCATTCGTTGCTGTTCGTTGCTGTTCGTCAAGCCAGACAGTCTGGCACCTGCAATCAATTCCCTTGGCAATGTAGGCAGGGATTGTCTGAACTCTGAGCTCCTGCTGTTGCCCTGGAAACCCCAATCTAAGTCCAATTTAGCTTGATAGGCAGGTCTTCCTTCCAAGTGTGGAGCTCCAAATTTGTTACAACAAAGGAGCAAAGAACAGGGGGGGAGGGGGGCTCCCAGCTCTGACTTTGCAGACAGTGGAGAGGGAGAGACAGTTGCTGTTGACATTTTGATAGAGTGCATTGGAGCCTGAATTTTCTTTGTGTGTGGTGGGATAGGGATCTACCCCTTCAGGTTCCAGGGCTGCTGCTAGGCTCTGGGCCAAGCTATTATTTATTATTGGTACCTTTCCTGCTGCCTGCTCAGATCAGGTTTCTGGGAGTTGTGCAGTAGGGATCTTGACTTGGATGATGGCTGAAGGAGAGCCTGCTGGCCCCCACGAACAGCCAACCACGAAAAGTTTGTGAACAGTGCCATGTTCGTGGTTGTGCGTGAGTCCCTGTTCGTGGATGGCAATGAACAACGAACATCATGTTCGGGGTTTTTTTTTTCTGTTCATGCCCATCTCTAGTTATTATCCCCAAAATAAAGCTGGGGAGCTTGGGCTGGGAAGAGTGGCTGACTCAAGGCCACCAGCTGAATTCATGGCAGTAGTGGGATTCGAACCAGTAGAGTGCTGTCAGGCTGTGGGCTCTTGTTGCCATCTCAAAATGGCTGCTTTGCCAAATGGGGACAATCTTAAAATGGCTACCATTGAGAGCTGGGGCCAGTAACAGAATATTGGGAGGTTGCAAGCCAAACATCCTCCAATGGTGGAGGCAACTGTGACTGAATGTCTGCTTCCTTCATATGCAAGGGTGATGTTCTGGGTTCACCTGATGCACCTCTTGCTCCAGTGTGGTGGAAGTAATCCAGGATCAGTTATTTTTTGAGGGGAAGAGATGCTTTGAGGAAGGAATAACTCAAGTTATTACTGCTCAACTACCTGAGAAACATCTTAGGATGAGAAGCTGAATATTACTCTTCTAAATAAGAGACAGACAGAGAGAGATGCAGAGGAGTTAGCCGTGTTAGTCTGTGGTAGCAAAATCAAAAAGAGTCCAGTAACACCTTTAAGACTAACCAATTTTATTGTAGCATAAGCTTTCGAGAATCTGACGAAGAGAACTTGATTCTCGAAAGCTTATGCTACAATAAAATTGGTTAGTCTTAAAGGTGCTACTGGACTCTTTTTGATTTTGAGACAGAGAGAGAGATTGACTAAAGAGGACCAAAGAGAGGGTCTCTGGGATGGTACAAAAGGAAGAGGTATAATTTAATTCCTCATCTTCTCAAAGCTCACAGGGATCTCTCTAGATCCTAAGAGCTCCAACAGAAACTCACTTTTCATTTTCAGGCCTTTCTTAATCAATGAGAACTAAAGACTCACAGTACAATCCTAAACAGAGTTACTCCAGTCTAAGCCCATTGGTTTCAATGGGCTTAGACTGGAGTAACTCTGCTTAGGATTGCATTGTCAGCTTTTAAATTTTTTTAAATGAAAGCTGTCATTCCCCACAGTTTGTGGAAGCTGCCAGATTAAGTATGATAAACCTTGGGTGGAATCTCACTAATCACTACATAACATCGATGGAAGGCTGACCAATTTTCTCTGATTCCTGCCCTGACGTACTTCCAGTTTCCCCTCATTTCTTTCTAGGGGTCTGTCTCCTAGAAGCAGCATATGGGAAGCATTTTGGGATCCAGCAGAAGGGGAAGATCGAAAAGTCACATTATGGAATTTTTCCATAGCTTTTTGCTGAGATCCAAGTCATTCTTCTCTAGTCGGCAAGAACAGAGCAGCCATGCAGGATTCTAGATCCCTTGGCAATAAAATCAGTTGACAAGATCCCTAGATCTTTTCAGTAACCTTCTGTAACAAGTAAAATAACCCCCAATAGTGGAATCCTAAACAGAGTTATACCTTTCTAAATCCACTGACTTCAAGGAACTTAGAGGCGTGCGGATTAATTTAAGATTGCAATTCTTATACTTCAGTAATAAAGCAAATTATAAAACAGCTATCTAAGAAAGTTTGGCATTTCTCAAAGTCTTCATTTAGACAGTTACATAAAATCACCTGTTCAGGCGCACAGAGAAAACCCAGCCACTGGGAATTGATAATCCTTGTGGAAGACTTCAAAAAGATGTGAAGCTTTCAATTCTGGCCTTGGGAGAGTAGAAAATGCTGCCGAGTGGATTAACCTTTCCCAATAAGCATCCCCTCAAGCAGTGACTCGAGATGGGTCATTCCAACTTGTTTCTTCTCTCAAAAGCTCCAAATGGGAGAGTGAACTTCCTCTTGAGCCCCGAAGAAAATCCAGCCCCAACACAGCAAGATAAAAGTCCGTAAAATCTCTGGCATCTTCGCAAAGGTGGATTAAAGCTCCTCACACTAACAGTGCAATCCTAAGGAGAGTTACACCAGTCTAAGACCATTGAAATTAATGGGCGTAGACTGGAGTAACTCTGCTTAGGATTGCACTGTAAGAATTTGGCCATAACTGTTTCACCTACTTGATGACTCTGAGCAACCAATTTCTAAGGCATGTTGAGGGCCAGTGGAAAGCTCAGACTACATAAAATAGGATATTTTTCTCTGCGGTTTTATATAACAAGCTTTCATTACCAAGCATGCCTTTGAAAATACATCACAGTCTTACAAAATAACATGTTCTTTATTATATTTTGATCAAACCTTTAGCCTGCTGTTCTTCCAAATAACTTGAGAGGGCCTAGCTGCACATTATTTTTTTCTATACAATTTACATCCATTTTTGAGTTCACCACTGGGAACTCACTTCCCAGGCACATGGTGTCCCATTCAGATGCAAGAAGAATGGCTCCAGCCTCTCCGCTTGCTGAAATCCCAGTGCTTGTAGAGGGGTATGTGTGATGGCCTTCTATAGTTAAACCAGAGAGTTCAATTACAGACCCAACACCACAAGGTAAAATTCAATTTAAGATCCTTCTGGAAGGATTTGGTAACAAGGAAAAAAAGTATAGATGAATTGAGGCTGTGAACTGGAGATTGCTGAGCCTGAGGACTGACTTTTTGTTTTCCTGAAGTACCAGCTTACAATAGTGCCTTATTATATTCGATTAAACTGGTCCATAGAGAGTGGATCCAAAAACTTGAAGAATAGATCCAGGAATGGACAGGGGGATTTCTCTACAAACCTGAAAGAAGACTCAGGTTTGCACTGACACTGTTACGGTTATGCCAATAAAGGTTCTGTCTTGGACTCAGGTTTGCAGATAAATCTGAAATCTTAAAAAACAACAACAGCAGGGGATTAAAACTCTCCAAAATAATAAAACCATCACTGATTGCTTTAAGAAAAGAATGCTGATGGAGCTCTCTGGGATCATATGGAGGGGAAGGGTGGTTATTAGGCAACCTCAGCAGTTTGCTGTAGTAGTTAAGAGTGGCAGGACTCTAATCTGGAGAACTGGGTTTTATTCCCCACTCCTCCGCTTGAAGCCAGTTGGGTGACCTTGGATCAGTCACAGCTCTCTCAGAGCTCTCTCAGCCCCACCCACCTCACAGGGTGATTGTTGTGAGGATAATAATAACATACTTTGTAAATCTCTCTGAGTTGGTGTTATATACTGAAGGGCAGTATATAAATCAAATGCTGCTGTTGTTATTAATATTGCGTGCCTTAGTTTCTGTACAAAAGCAAACAGAAAAAAAGGGCACCATGGAACTGGACTAAGCTATGGAAAGATACAAGATCTTCCAGGGCCACCCATCATAGGATCATGCATTGCCAGCAAGATGTTCATGAGCCTGGAGAAAGTGGGAAGCTGAATAGCTTCTGATTAGTACATGATCTTTTGTCTACATGAGTATGTTAAATAATTGTATGTGAGAAATTAATTGGATATGAAAGTTCTTTACTCAGTTTGCTCTGGCTGTTGATTACTAAGAGTAACAGCCTTGAGGACTATGTATTATCTTGCTGCAAATTATAAAGGCTTATAGTTTGATACATTCTAGTATTTATTATTGTATTTACTGTATTTATTGACCTCATAGCACAGTGCACTTTAGTGGTTAATGGCGAAGTTATATATTCAACCAATATTTATAATTATTTGGCACTGCGCACTTTAAATATACAATGTCTGGTAATTAGAGATGGGCACGAACAGCAATATGAACCAAAAAAAGCCATGAGCAGCCCAATCTGCTGTTCCCGAACAAGCTGTTCATGAGGCCCCATTCTAAATGAACAGGTGGTCGTTGCAAGCCTCGTTCGTTGCAGTTCGTCTTGCTGTTCGTCAAGCCAGACAGTCTGGCACCTGCAATCAAGTCCCTTGGCAACTTAGGCATGGATTGTCTGAACTCTGTCTGAACTCCTGCTGTTGCCCTGGAAACCCCAATCTAAGCCCAATTTAGCTTGATAGGCAGGTCTTCCTTCCAAGTGTGGTGCTCCAAATTTGTTACAAGGGAGCAAAGACTAGGGGGAGGGGGGCTCCCAGCTCTGACTTTGCAGACAGTGGAGAGGGAGAGAGACAGCTGCTGTTGGGCATTTTGATAGAGAGAGTGCATTGGAGCTTGAATTTTCTTTGTGTGTGGTGGGATAGGGATCTACCCCTTCAGGTTCCAGGGCTGTTGTCAGGCTCTGGGCCAAGCTATTATTTATCATTGGTGCCTTTCCTGCTGCCTGCTCAGGTAAGGTTTCTGGGAGTTGTGCGGTAGGGATCTACCCCTTCAAGTTCCAGGGCTGCTTGTCAGGCTCTGGGCCAAGCTATTATTTATTATTGGTACCTTTCCTGGTGCCTGCTCAGGTCAGGTTTCTGCGAGTGGTGCAGTAGGGATCTTGACCAAACTTGGATGATGGCTGGAGGAGAGCCTGCTGCCCCCCCCCCATGAACAGCCAACCACGAACATATTCATGAACAGGGCCAAGTTCGTGGTTGTTCGTGAGTCCCTGTTCGTGGATGGCAACGAACAATGAACACCATGTTTGGTTTTTTTTCTGTTTGTGCCCATCTCTACTGGTAATTGTGGCCGCGGAAGATCTTGTATCTTTCTATAGCTTAGTTTCTGTGCAGCAAAGGTGTGTGGGAGGGAAACCGGGGTGGATTGGGAGGCCAAAACAGCCATGGAAAAGGTCTTGCCACTCCCATCTCCTGTCATGTCCCAGAATGGAGGTGGAATCCCTGAGGCCAGAGTGGTGACTCAACCCACACAACTTGCTTGGGTCTGAAAGCAACCCAGGCACAATGGCCATCATACTTCTTTTGCAATTTGGCCAGACTTTTCCTGGGGAAAGGCTGCCAGGGGGAGGGAAGGAGGGAAAGCTGTAGACGGGGGGGGGCAGTTAAAGGTAGGTTGGCTGATAGGCAGGAAGGGAAAAAGGAAGCAAGAAAAAGGAAGAGGCTGTGGAGGCTGCCAGAGAAGGAAAAGTAGTAGGGGAGCGTGGTAAATGAGATGCCCCTCCCACTTGTATATTTATAATCATAAACATTTTGAAAGGAACAGATTAAAACAGAAAGAAAATGTGCTTATTCGAACACAATCGTGTTCAACAGCAGCCGGCCAAAGAATTTGGGTGCTCATAAACAAGGCATGCTGACCTGTTGCTTGTTCTTAGCATTAGAGGTATACTGCCTTTGGACATGGAGGTTCCAATTAGCTAGCATGACTAGTATATGTTGCAGTGTAACTGTTGTAGCCAATAATATAATAGTGGTTTGCCCTGTCGTTTAATTTTGTATTGGCATGAGATATATAGAATTTAGATTACCCAATTCATCCTTCCTCCAGCATTGGAATCCTTCCACCGGAGGAAGAATCTCTTCTGCTAGACAAAAATTCCTTTGGTGGAGAGATGCTCCATGCCTCGCTGAGATGAGTGGTAAGAAGCAGGGGTCATTTAGTAGAAAAAGAGCTGGAGGAACTCATTAGCATAACTTATTAGCATAACTCATTAGCGTATGCCACACCCCTTGACATCACCAGAAATGTGTCATTAGCTTAACTGATTTGCATATGCCACTCCCCCTGACATCACCTATCCTGGTTGTTTTGGACCCAATCCTGACCATCCAGGGCCAAAATTGGGCCCAAAATGGCAAAAAGAGGCTGAAAATGGCTGGAAAGGGGCCCAAAATGGTCAGGATTGGGCTGCTGCTGAGCAGGAGAGTCATCCACCACCCGTCAGAGGCTTGATCCGGGCTGTTTTGGCCCCAATCCATGCCAAAACAGACCCAAAATGGCTGAGAGTCAGGTGGGTGGGGGCACCTGACATGTGACCTCTTTGGGGAACTGCTGGAACTGTGTTCCAGCGCGTTCCCCCTCAAAATGATCCCTGGTAGGAAGCTATCCAATCTCATGATACCAATGAAAGCACCACTATGTTTCAAGTTATACTGCTGTTTTGGAACAAGTTAAAAACTGTATGATAAAATGGATGGAAAATTTCGGAGAAACTATTCCGATGAACCTATGAGAAGATCTATGGACTAAAGATATAAAATTTACAGGCTGACAGTTACTAAGAGAGAATTGGTACTAAATGTTTTTAGGTCGTACATTACTCCCAAAGACACTGGCGAGAGTCAGTAAGGGTTATAGTGGACAATGTTGGAAATGACAATGCATGGATGCAACATTTTACCATATGTTGTGGACTTGTAAGAAAGCGCGGAAATACTGGATAAAGATACATGAAGAGATGCAGAAGATTTTAAAACATAGATTTGAGCTAAATCCAAAAAACATGCTGTTAAACATCCTACCCATTAATGTTAGAAAAGAACTGGGAGACCTTTTCCATTACATGGTGACAGCCGCAAGAGTGCTATACACAGCAAAATGGAAAACAGATATGTGCCCTTATGTGTTAGAGCGGATAGGTAAGATTTATGAATATACATCAATGGCTAAATTAACTAATTTACATCATAGACCAATACCTGAATTTTAGGGGAAATTGAAGGGTTTCTTTGACTATTTAGGCAAAATTAACATTAATTAAAGTAACTTAGTATAAAGATAAGAAGATAAAACACAGGGAAAGGAATAACCAAAATGTTGATATTATAGTTTGTATAAGTAACCAATGAGAGGGAAGGAGAGCTATTACACAATTAAGTTTAGTTATGACAAATTCTGAATGTATTTTTCTGTTAGTTTAGGTAAAGGTAATGGTAGTCCCCTGTGCAAGCACCAAGTCATTACTGACCCAGGGGGGGATGTCGCATCACGACATTTTCTTGGCAGACTTTTTACGGGGTGGTTTGCCGTTGCCTTCCCCAGTCATCTACACTTTACCCCCAGGAAACTGGGTACTCATTTTACCGACCTCGGAAGGATGGAAGGCTGAGTCAATCTTGAGCCGGCTACCTGAACCCAGCTTCCGCCAGGATTGAACTCAGGTCGTGAGCAGCGTTTGGACTGCAGTACTGCAGCTGACCACTCTAATTTTAAATGCAGTGCTTGTATAAGTCTCAATTTAATTTCAAATGTAGTTTTTGTATACAGTTTTTTATGAACTTTCTATGGTTATATCTTTTCTTTTAAAATAAAATTCGTACACTATAAAAAGTTATACTGCTATTTTTAATACAGTCTGAAGGTATGATGCTATTTTTAGACTCAGAGGCACTGTGGGAAAGACAATGTGGTATGGTGTGGTGAGATTATCAGAGCAGGACTGGGGAAATCCTGGCTTCCATCCCGGCTCGCCATGAAACCCACTGGGTGACATTTGGCTTAGCCTGGCCAACCCCACAGAACTGTTGTGAGGATAAAATCGTCATGGAGTGGAGAACCATGTATACCACCAAGTTCCTTGAGGGGAAAGTAGAATAAAAAAATGAAATAAATAAATGTGGGTGTGGGTGTTCTAGGAGGGTATTTGGGGCAAAAGGACAGGATGGAAGATTGTCCTCTCACAATTATCTGGGAAGAGGAACGATGGAACACAAAAGGATAAGTCAACTTCTCCTCATTCTGCCTCCCTTCAACCCCAAGTCATCTTAGGGTGGGTAATTTTTAAGGGAGAGCAGCGGGAACATTTTTTGTAGCCGATACAAAGATTGGTCTTCGGTCATAGAGGTGCACCAGTTTCAAGGAGAATACAGCCAGGGCTTTTTTTCAGCGGGAATGCGGTGGAACGGAGTTCCGGAACCTCTTGAAAATGGTCACATGGCTGGTGGCCCCGCCCCCTGATCTTCAGACAGAGGGGAGTTTAGATTGCCCTCTACGCCACCGAGCGACGTGGAGGGTAATCTAAACTCCCCTCTGTCTGGAGATCAGGGGGCGGGGCCACCAGCCATGTGACCATTTTCTCTGAGGGCAGCTCACTGAGTTCCACCACCTCTTTTCCCAGAAAAAAAGCTCTGAATACAGCCTTAGTCTTTCCAACTCTATAAGAGTCTTTAAAAAAAAAGAATTCAGGAAAGAAATAAAGTCACACTGTACTTGCTTAAAATTGATTCCCCCCCCCCCCTATTTTTTGAGCAATGTAGAAAGATGAAATTTTCAGCCATGGCTTTGGAGAGGTGCCCTGTGAGAGGCATTAGCAAACAGACACACAAAGGCAGAGAAACAGTTGCACAAATTGAAGTACGTTCTACAGGCTCTTCCATCAATTAACAAGGGGAAGAGAGATAAAGAATCACATTAGCAAAAAAGATAGTGGCAGCTTGCCCACAGGGGGCACTGCAGCTCCTCTCCTGTCTGTGTGTGTGAATCACAGCAGAAATTCCCCCCAGAAAAAGTAAAGGATATTCACCAACTAGAAGCATCACCCGACTGTGGGCTACCTGGTCTGTGGTTTTATGTGCTGTTCTCAGAGCGTGTCTTCGTGGGATTTCTTGTGAGGTCTCAAATGCACATTTTGTACCAGCCACACAGAAATGTGCTGATTGCAAAGCTAAATGTGCCCCCAGTGCTAATTCAGCACAGCAAGGTAAGTAAGTGGCAACACTGAGAATTTTCTCCACGGCTCTGTATAACAAGACACTGCTTTTGGGATTTCAGCTGGGTAGCCTTGTTGGTCTGCCGTAGAACAGCAAGATTTAAGGCCAGTGACACCTTAATGATCAACGAGATTTCCAGGGTATAAGCTTTGGAGAGTCAACCTGAAGAAGGAAACTTTGACTCTCAAAAGCTTCTCCCCTGGAAATCTTGTCTGTCATTAAGTGCTACTGGACTTGAATCGTGCTGTTCTACTTTTCAGGTGAAACCCCAAAACAAAAGCCATGCAAAAACTTGTGCTAAGGCCAGCCTACCACTAAAGGTCATGTTCATGTACGAAGAAAGCAACATCTGGCACTATACAAGACATCTGACACATGAAGAACATGTGTCGAGAGATGTGACGTTAACTGGGAAGGGTAGTTTTAAAAGACAGAGCCAGCGGCAGGGCTGCAGCTGTGTGAAGGGGCTGTGAAAGGCCAGAAGGGAAACTTCATCCCATTATAACTTCTCCAGCTGTGGAAGGCAGCTCCAGCCCATTTCCATTCTTCACTGCCCACTGGTTGTGATCCCACCAATTTTAGACTGGAGAGGTGAAACTGACAGAGCCTTTGGGAGGCAAAAATGAAATTAACAAACTCTTTGAGGAGTGATCTCACTACGCTTCCCAGCGAAGATTGCATCTCCCTACACTTGACGAACATGGGCCAAGGCATCTTGTGTAGAGAGACTCATAGTGTCTGACTAGTTGAGGGCTGCAAAGAGGAAAGAATTATGTGCAAGGAAAAGGATAGATCTTGCCTTTGCTTGTGGGGGGAAAAAAGGAAGACTATTTCAGGCACATTCTACCCAATGCTGCTCCTGCTGTCCAGTGTTCCTGGTCAATTTAATGACAGGCACTTAAATCATTGCCAATCAACACTAGGCAACTGAGGACCTCTTGTTAAATGCTGTTCGAGTTAAATATTTAATAAGATGTGCTCTGCTTAGGTTTTTGCTGTTTCACTGTGTCTCAGGTGGTGATCCCTCTCTCTTGCATTGCGTTATGATGCCCACCCCAATAGCCAAAGTTCTGGCAACGGGCCTCAGGACACCCCATGTTTCCACCTCTGGTCTCCCTTGTGATGCAATAAGACTTCCAGACACTCTGGCAACTCAAACCATATCCTTTTTACTAACTGTACAAATGACTCAGTTGAAACTGCAAGGGACCGTTGCCCACCCTTGGCTTTCCCCTTGCATTTGTGCTTTAAGCACAACTTTCCTTCTTGTCATCTAAACTGTCAGTGCTGCTTTTCAAAAATGCATTCTGGCTTTCCGGAAACAGAGCTATGAAAGGAATCGTGATTAGATGAGGATGTAGACCTGGTGCACTGTAGGGAAGACAGCAGGGCGCGGGGCAAGCATCAGGCACAACGGCACACCTCCAAAGGCCATGTACAATGGCCAGGCTGATGCACATCATCTCACTCAGGAAATGATTTGGTAAGTGCAGCAGCAGAAGCCCCACCCCACCATCCCATGACGATATTGAAACAAGCGAGGGTATCTTTGGGCATCAGTTAAACATTAATGGCTCAGTAAACATTATTCAGTTGTTCTTTCCAAGGGTGTTTCCTCCAGGGAAGTGGCAGTATTGCAAATAATTGAAAACTGCAAAGGAAAACAAGGGAGGGAAAAGCAAATGAAAGTGATTTCCTGTCATTAAGTGGTTAAGCCATCCGAGCTGTTGGAGGAGGCAGCAATTCTGAAAAGATGCAAAGTCACCAAGCAAATTGTCGAAGGCTTTCACGGCCGGAGAACGATGGTTGTTGGGGGTTTTCCGGGCTGTATTGCCGTGGTCTTGGCATTGTAGTTCCTGACGTTTCGCCAGCAGCTGTGGCTGGCATCTTCAGAGGTGTAGCACCAAAAGACAGAGATCTCTCAGTGTCACAGTGTGGAAAAGATGTAGGTCATTTGTATCTACTCAGGAGGGGTGGGGTTGAGCTGAGTCATTCTGTAAGAGTTTCCCAGGGTGTGGAATGCTAATGGCGGGAGGCTTCACTGTAACCTGAGGAGGTTCTTTTGCATATGGATTGGTGCTTGATGTGCTAATCTTCTCTGCAGGGCTATTGTCGGGTGTGGAGTGTTTTGTTGGCCTGGTGTTTTTCAGAACTGGAGCCCATGCTCTGTTCATTCTTAAGGTTTCTTCTTTCCTGTTGAAGCAAAACTTCAACAGGAAAGAAGAAACCTTAAGAATGAACAGAGCATGGGCTCCAGTTCTGAAAAACACCAGGCCAACAAAACACTCCACACCCGACAATAGCCCTGCAGAGAAGATTAGCACATCAAGCACCAATCCATATGCAAAAGAACCTCCTCAGGTTACAGTGAAGCCTCCCGCCATTAGCATTCCACACCCTGGGAAACTCTTACAGAATGACTCAGCTCAACCCCACCCCTCCTGAGTAGATACAAATGACCTACATCTTTTCCACACTGTGACACTGAGAGATCTCTGTCTTTTGGTGCTACACCTCTGAAGATGCCAGCCACAGCTGCTGGCGAAACGTCAGGAACTACAATGCCAAGACCACGGCAATACAGCCCGGAAAACCCCCAACAATCACCAAGCAAAGTTTGGGCTTCTTGGGAAGCTGCTGAACATTGAATAGTGCGTGATAACAAGAACTACAGCAGGGCTTGCTTGGCTCTGTTGCCTAGACGGGCTTTTGCTACCCATAGCATGTGCATTAGCCTAAGTACAATACATTATGGAAGCACAGTCAAAAATATACTCATTGTGATCTTACCTGAACAACACTCCCTTCAGAAGAGTTCTAATTTAAATGCTCCATATCCAAAAAGAACTCCTTTCCGCATTCAGGAAAAATCAGAATCCCTCTGATCTGGAAGTTATTCTAGCATCTCACTGATTTCCTGTTCCTAGGTGGCAGGGTGAGCTGCTACAATGAAGAGAGAGAGTGACTATATATCAAGAGATCTGTGCCTGACAGGGACATTCTCCAACCAGAAGATTACCCATTGAATATAATTGTTCAGACTTTTATCTGCTTAGAAGTCCCATTTTCACTGAGGAAAGTATCAATTTGGGAAAAAAGAAATGAAAGGGAGTCAAACTTCACTACTGGAAAGTATGTGTCAAGTTTTTCCAGCAGTCAAAGAGAGGGAGAAGACAGAACCTACATATCATAAAGTCCATTGTTCTGGGTTTTTATGTTTCTGGATTTTTACGTGCTTTTAAATTTTTGTGTTTTGAGTGGCTGGGTTTTTAATGGTTGTGGATTTTAATGATTTTATATTTTAATGATTTTGTCATGTCGTATTTTGTGAGCTGCTGTGAGCAGATCACTGGAGAGCAGGCATAAATACATACAAAAACAATTCAGCCACAGGAGCGTACAGAAGAAGGAGGCATAGTGGGCATTTGGAATCTCCCAGTGACGCTGGCGATACAACCTAACATATACATCAGGGTAGTGTGGTCAACAAAAAGCCTAGTCCTTCAGAGCAGCAGAGAATGGCCATGCCTGCTACCCAAGGACCAAAGCTGGTATGTGGGCACCCACCAGAGAAGCACCCCGATGCAGACACACATCTGACAGAATGCAGCACCTGAAGAGGCATGGCCCGCTTAAATTCATTGATTTTCCATTTCCCTTCCATCCCACACTGCTACAGGCAGCTTGTGAATCCTTGTTTGTTTCTTTGTTTGTTTATATGTATTTACTTATTATATTTATGGTCTGCTCTCCCTACAAGTGTGTTCAGAGTGGATAACATCATATCTTGGGTGATCACAATAAAATCCCAGTAAAAGGAAATATAAAATTCAGTAAACATAGCCCATATTGCATTAATTTTGCATTATATGAGTCTCCATGTTGCAACAAAGGCAGCCAGAGATTAGAGGTTCTTCTGGATCCCCTTTCCTAGTGACCAGGACGTAACAAGCAGAATCAAAGCTCCTTAACAGAGAGCGAGCGAGCACTGAGGAGTCAGGGAAACAAGAATGGTAATTTCTCTCATTATTCCTTCAGTTTTGGATCTCAGAAAATACACGCATTTTTTACTAAAGCTGATTGGATCCTTTTTCTCCTTTTCAAGTTCCTTTGATCCAATGACCTTGAACAGCGGATGGGGAGTCTTTATTTCTTTAAGGAAAATATGATGGAGAGATAGTTGGCCATGGGTAGCATAGTTCTTGGGCCTCTATCCACCAGCAGATAGGGAACTATATATCTTTTAAGACAGTAGGAGGTAATTTAGTTAAAATAGAGACCGTCCATAATCCATGATAAAAGTTACAACAAGGACATTCCAATATCATATGGGACAGGGTGTGTCAACCTTTTTCAAATCACATTGGCAGAGTCTGTCTGAATAAGGCAAATTACAGCATCTCCCATGTAGGACTGCTGAGGGGGCACCATTCAGGCATGCAAGCATGAATGCTCTACAGTAGCCAAAGGTGATTGGATCATTACCCAAGGAGTGACCAAAGAAGGGAACCTCTGCTTTAGGTAAAATGGGAAGAATGTATTGCCTCTGAATATAACAACTACAACATTCAATTTATATACTGCCCTTTAGGATAAGTTAATGCCACACGCAAAGCAGTTTACAAAGTGTGTTGTTATTATCCTCATGACAATCACTTTGTGAGGTGGGTGGGGCTGAGAGAGTTCTGAAAGAGGTGTGACTGACCCAAGGTCATCCAGCTGGCTTTAAGTGGAGGAGTAGGGAGTCAAACTTGCCGCTCTTAACCACTACACCAAACCACTACACCATGGAGACAATGATACCAGGAAACCAGTGCTAGGGGGCAGTATCCAGAGAAGGTCTCTGCCTCTGTGCCCTGTTTGGTCCTTGTCAGGCGGGAGGGCGCCCCCTGGCGACGGCGGCAGTAGCGGGTCAGAACGGGACGCCCCAGACGGGTCCGTGCTGGGCCCCCGGTGGTCAGACGGGTGGTCTGGTGGGCGGGTGCTGGCCTGGCCAGCGGAGAGCGTCCCCCTCGAGGCCTCAGACAGGCGGCCACCGTCTGGTCTGGCGAGGCCAGCCAGCAATTGGCTCCACCCGGCCAGCCGTCCCTTCAGCGTCAGGGTTGGCTGGCACAGTCTCTCACGACCCTTCCTCCTCGGCCCGGGGTTCCTAAATACCCTCCCTCGTTATGGCCACCCCCACCCCTCCTTTCCCATGCCCGCACCCAGTGTCATTCCCACCACCTGAGCTAGGCGCGGCCACATCCTTTGGCCCCACCTGCCCTGGCCCCATTGGCTGTTTTGCCCTTGCTCCCGCCCCTCTTCCTCCTTGCCCCGCTCCTTGCCCCTCTTCCCTCCAATGGCTGGCCCCAGGAGGTGGCCGTGCGGGTCGTCCTTCTGCCCACTGCGCCTGCCTCCTCCCTGGGCCTTCTGGGAGTTGTAGGCCTGGCTAACCCTCTGCGCCGGCGTGGGCGTCCTGCCGCGGCTTGGCCTTCCGGGCGGCCGCTCCTCATCCCTCCCGCGGCTTTGGCGCTCTTCCTGCGGGCACCCTGGCTGCCGGGGCTGAGGGCCCGCCCCTGTCGACGGTCTCCTCCTCCTCCTTTGGCCGCCCGCTGTCCGGCACCGGGTCCCCAGCTGTGGCGGGTTGGCGGCCGCGGCCGTCAGCTCCGGCTGGATGGCGGGCCTCCCCTCCGGGCCGGATGGCGAGCCCGTGGCGCTGCCGGTGTCCCTCCCAGCGAGACTCCCAGCCGGCTCCAAGGTGTCGGCGGGGGCGAGGGCGCCGGCGGAGGTGGGGGTGGCCCAGTCCGAGGGCGCGGTGCCGCCGCCCCTCGGACAGTCCTCCAGAGCAACTGGTGGGTCAGTGTGTGAAACAGGATGCTAGACTACATGGACCATGCTGCCCATTGTGCCACCTGGCTTATCAGTTATGACTTACCACTTTCTGTGCTTCAAGATAATCAATTGTATCGGTTTAATCTAGAACAGAGTTTTAAGTCTTGGCTTTGCCTGAGAGGCACGCAAAGTAAGGCAACACAAAAAAGGAGCATACTCTCTTCGGTCCACCCTTTGTACTGAGCCACGATAGCCATCTCCGTCGTCTTAGGCTAAGGCCTGCTTTATATCAAGCTTAGTCCAGTCCTACTTAGTTTCCCTTGCACTTCCCGCCAGTCAGCAGCAAATGCAGATGCACAAAGATGCCAGCTAAGCACAATGCCAGAATTTTGGCAGCCAGACTGAAAAGCCATGGGAGCTGCCCTGACAGCAAGGAGAATGAATAACACTCATTCATTTTAAAAACTGGTCTTTATAAGCTGCAGTCGGGGCAATGGAGCACTTCCCAGCCGGGCTCCTGTGGTGCAACCAGATGCTAGTGCGGCTGACATGGATGGATGAGTAGGGCATATTGATGCTGTTTGTAGAAACAGGCGGAGAAAAGATTTCCTCTGCCTCACTTTGAACATCCAGACACCCCACTGGGTGGGAAGGCCCCAACACGGATTCGGTTGTAAACCTGAGAAGGAGCAACAGGAGTCAGAAACTGAATGTGTTCAAAGGGGTAGAAACCAGTGATTTCAGGACAGAAATGTGTGATGACTTCATAGGAGAAGATGTTGTCACCATGAGACCTAAATCGGGTTACAGCCATTAGTTCAGGAAGGGGCTGAAAATTACATTGGTTTCACAATCTTCTCTCACCTTCCGTGGACCATGAAATGGGAATCCGGCATTTACATTGGCATGAAATTTACAGTTACCTTCTCTGTTTGGGGTTATGGAGACTGATAATTAAACTCTGAAAGCAGAAGGCCTTAGAGACAAATGAAATGACAGGGATAAATATAGACAAGTCCCCATGTTGCATTTTCAACAAGAAGAGGTCGTCAAGCATTATTGAAACATTCTGGCCAATATTTTGCTGTCTTACCTGATTCAGCACCTGTGTCCTATCCAGGGCTTTTTTTCAGCTGGAACGCGGGGGAACGGAGTTCCGGAACCTCTTGAAAATGGTCACATGGCTGGTGGCCCCGCCCCCTGATCTCCAGACAGAGGGGAGTTGAGATTGCCCTCTGCGCCACTGGAGCAGCATGGAGGGCAATTTAAACTCCCCTCTGTCTGGAGATCAGGGGGGGGGGGCACCAGCCATGAGATCATTTTCTCCAAGGGCAACCCACTGAGTTCCACCACCTCTTTTCCCAGAAAAAAAACCCTGGTCCTATCAATGAATCCTGTGGAATCTGGATTTCTCAGGAATTGTTCTTATTATGTTCCAAAGCATGCTTCTAGTCCTCTTGACTGTGGGGCTATGTTTAAAACTCGTCTGGAAGAAAATGCAAATGGCTTCACTGTCAAATTTACCCTGGAGGGCTACTTAGGAACATTTATGGTTTTAATAACATGCCTTTTATAATTTGTTTTCTCAAAATGGACCTGTGAGGAAACCGACTATGATTTATACAATATGCACCAGCTTCTGACTAATGGGACGTCAAGATATCACCTATATTTCTTAAATGCACAGCTGCTGCTGTCTTTTCATAATTGTTTTTAAATATGTATGTTTTAGACGATACAGCTGCCATTCTTCAGATTTGTTTATATTTATATAATGTACAGACCGCCCCCCAACAAACACAGGGGAAACACATAAGGATTGTCATGTTGAATAAGTTATTTTCCCCACTGCACCAATTGTCACTTTGGGTTTTTTCTTCTTCTTCTGGTTATTGGTGCAGCCTTCATTTTTGCACAAGCACAAACGTGCCTTTTACTGAAAGAATTAGAATTAGGGGTGTGCAAGGAAAAAACTTTCGGCTTTCTTGTTTCGGGATTACCCGAAACAAGATTCTCTACCGGCATTAGCCGAATGCCGAAACAAGAATCTCTTTCGGGATTCGGGATTCGGCATTATTTCGGCATTCTTTCGGGATTCTTTCGGGTTATTTTGCTGGGAAAATGCCTCCGTCTTTCAGGACGCCTGGAGGAGGCATTTTCCCACCAAATAAGCCCAAAATTGGTGGGGACCTTCCTCTAACCCTTCTCTAACACCCACCCAAGTTTCAGACAGATTGGACTTTGGGGGGCCATGTTATGGCCCCCCAAAGCAGGTCCCCCCATCCTCCCATAAAGGAGCATCTTCTTCATTATTTCCTATGGGGAAAAAATGAAGAAGCAGGCTTCCTTTGCCAGGGGTGGCATTTTGCATGCAAAATGCCCCCCAGCCCTCAGGGGCCCTTCTCCCACCCCTCCTCCCACCCCCCACCGAGGCTCAGCCTGCTCCCACTTGGGGGGGCCATTTCATGGCCTCCCCAAGTAGGTGCTCTAATCTCTACCACTGACAGCTGGGGGAGGCTTGTGTTGCCAGGGGTGGCATTTTGCATGCAAAATGCCCCCCAACCCTCTGGGGCCCTTCTCCCACCCCTCCTCCCACCCCCCACCAAGGCTCAGCCTGCTCCCACTTGGGGGGGCCATTTCATGGCCTCCCCAAGTAGGTGCTCTCAGCCCCTAAAGTCCACCCTTCACAGCCCCACACAAACCCAATTCCCCCCCAGCTGCCACACACAGACCCAAATCCCCCCAGTAGCCCCTCACAGACCCAAATCAACCCCCACCTGCCCCACACCCACCATAACCCCAGGAACAGGCTGGCCTGCCCTCCCCTTTTGGGAACCCCTAAACTCTCTTTCCCAGGGCAGTTCTGCACAGACAAGGGGTGCCACAATGGTGGCAGTGCCAAATCGTCCCTGGGAAAGAGCACCTGCCCTGGCACACAGACAACCACCCCCCTGACCCCCCCACCACCCGCAGAGAAGGCTGGCCAGCCTGCCCCATTGTTCCCTATGCTGGGAACCAACCTCCCATCAAAGAAGGGAACACAGACACACAATCATTAAGTTTAAAAAACCTTTATTTTCTCATTTTCAAATTACAAGTGGTCAACAAATCACAACATATTACACTTATTGTCCCTCATAGCACAACACAACACAATTAACTACACATCAGAGAATCTTAAACACATTTTTTTTTTTGAAATGGACAAACAGTAAAGTTTTGAACATTACAACAGGTCACATAGTGAGCGGGCACAACAGGGCATGGAAACAGAAGATGATCATAATAACTACCAGCCTAATACAACTCTCCCTCCATAAAACGACTTAATGGGGGGGAACCACTGCAACAAAATCCCCCCCCCAACCCTCTGGGGCCCTTCTCCCACCCTTCCTCCCATCCCCCCACCAAGGCTCAGCCTGCTCCCACTTGGGGGGGCCATTTCATGGCCTCCCCAAGTAGGTGCTCTGCTCTCATCTCTACCACTGACAGCTGGGAGAGGCTTGTCTTGCCAGGGGTGGCATTTTGCATGCCAAATGCCACCCTCACCCTCAGGGGCCCTTCTCCCACCCTTCCCCCCACCCCCCACCACATGCATTCCTTGACAATCAAGAAATCTGGAGTTAAATATAATGTGCATGTAAGTCCCTCAAAGACAGAAGCAATATGACCCATTTGATTTCCACAACCTCAGACACAATTAGTGATCCGTTTCCCCTTGGTGGGGGATCCCCCACTCTCACCTATCACCCCGAAGGGGGAAAGTCAGTGAATGAGCCTTCAAGGTACGCTCCAGGGGCTGCTGCCGTGATGTCACTGATGTCATCTGGCTGCCCTGAGAGTATGCCTGTGCTTTGCAGTGGGCTGATTTGGGCCCTGCAGGCCAAAGCAGGATCCCTTGTGGCCCAAATCTGCCTGCTGTGAATTGTGCGTGCTCCCCAGCCTTGTGTGATGATCACATCACTTCCTAGAACAGACATCATCATGCCAGAGCATTGCCATTAAATGATCATGCGTGTGTGAACAGACCCTATGTATCCTGTAGGCTTCAGTGATGGTATAGTAATGTTTTCACTCACATTATAGAGAGAGAGAGAGAGAGAGAGAAGGGGGGGAGGCACTGAAGCTAGATTATTTCTTCTATTTTACTGTCCCCTTCCAAAGCCAGGGTGGCATTGGCACAATGCCCCCCTCCCCCCGGCCAGAGCCTTAGTACCAGTATGCATTGACAGGCCCATGCATCATAGTCCTTTTTGAGACCCAGCCAAGTTGTGTGCCTTTTGGAGAAAAATGTTCAAGTTGCTGGTGGGGGTATGAACAATTTTTAGATATCCACTGTAGTGCAATGGCTAGAGAGTTGGTCTAGAATCTGGCAGACTCTGATTCTGTGCCTTGTAGGCTTGATGGATGTTCTTGGCTCAGCCTAAGTAAACAATTGTGTTGTGTTTTCCAGAGGCAGTCTAGGTGATTTTGGGGCCCTGGACAAATGTTCTTGACGGGGCCCCAGAACCAGTGCCGCCCCACCACTGGCTCCTTGCCAAGGCCAAGCAATTTGGCAACCTAGGCCCCAGATAGAGTGGGCAGGAGTGCGTTGTTTCCTTCCTCCCCCCCCCTCCACCCCCTCATACAACTAAGAAGGCCATCGGTGGAGTCACTCCAATGTGAGGCATGGAGCAGCTGTCTATTGTTAGCCTGGTTGTGATGAGGGTGAAACAAATCAAGGGAGAACAGCAATGTGTAAACCACTCTAGGTTCCCATGGGGGAGAAAACCGGGGCATAAGATAAACCTTTAATTTGGTGGGGAGGGGGTATATACATTTTATGTGTATGTGTCTGTATGTTTTATGCATTCAAATCACTTGTGGTGTACTTTAGAATTATATTGAGCTCCACAGTATCCCAAAAACCTTGTCCATGTATTGCAAACCGAAGTCAATCTACCACATCTAGGGTATTCTTCTTTTCCCTACTGCCTTCAATTTTTCTTAGCATTATTGTCTTTTCTAGTGAACCTTGTCTTCTCATGATGTGACATAAGCACTATCATCAATTGATATCTTCAAGGGAGAAAGCAGGCCTGATTTGGTCTGGACATGTCTTTTTCGGAGTCCATGGTACATGTAAATTGAAACTTTCTTCCCACTTCACAGTGTGAATGTTTTTTCCTCCTATGAGCTTTGTCTAAATTTTACTGTACTGATACTGCTCATTTGGCCAAAAGGCCTGCCCTTGATCAATGCCACATTAAATACTTCATAATAAAAATATGTTTTTAGAACCATTTAAAAGTGTCCTTAAGTGCCATACGCCGATTTAAAAAACCATAAGCTAAATGTTTGGGAACACAACCAGATATGTGAATGACTGAAATGCAGCCCAATCCCACTGCTACTTAAAATCCATTTTTGATGGAGGTCTGGATTGTCTTACATTGGTGTCATTGGGCTTGGAATCAGGAACCTGGAAGCGTTCCATGGTGGCTACAACTTTCATGCCAAGGCTAAGAGGGTGGGAACGGGATCTCTCTGGGGTGGCAAACTCTGGCCTTGGAAGTTACTGGCAATTTGGGGGTGGGACTTGTGCAAAGGAAAATCTGAGTAGGGATCTCCCCCAGAATCCATGGTCCGCATTTGCCCTCTAAAGAGATTGCCCTTGGAAGCAGCCAGTTTATCTGTAGGGAACTACTCTCTCTAACCTGAACTCAAGCCCAACCAGGAGTTTGGCAGCCCTAGGAAAATTTCTGAAAAAGATGGCAAAGGAGGGCCAGCAACTGATAGAGGCATGGAAGCCCACACCAGGACAGTAGCAGGGGCCTACTTGGGCAAAAGGGACAACCAGTGCTCTCATCCCCCATAGTCCACTCCTTTCAGCCCCACACAAACCCAGTTCCCCCACCCCAGCTGCCACACACAGACCCAAATCCTCCACTCAGCCCCTCTCAGAACCAAAACCACCCTCAGCTGCCCCACACCGAGTACCCCAGGAACAGGCTGGCCAGCCTGCCCCATTGTTCCCCATGCTGGGAACCAACCTCCCATCAAAGAAGGGAACACAGACACAAAATCATTAAGTTTAAAAAACCTTTATTTTCTCATTTTCAAATTACAAGTGGTCAACAAATCACAACATATTACACTTATTGTCCCTCATAGCACAACACAACACAATTAACTACACATCAGAGAATCTTAAACACAATTTTTTTTTTGAAATGGACAAACAGTAAAGTTTTGAACATTACAACAGGTTACATAGTGAGCGGGCACAACAGGGCATGGAAACAGAAGATGATCATAATAACTACCAGCCTAATACAACTCTCCCTCCATAAAACGACTTAATGGGGGGGAACCACTGCAACAGGGTCCAGCAGAACCTATGTCATTTCCTGTGGCTGTGCTTTCAGTTCAGACACACAAAGCTGAACTGGGCACTTCCAAGGCACTGGACAATGGTATTTCTGGAGCAGTTCTGCAGAGGTCTCCCCCCACCCCCACACCAGCCTCAGAATTTACCTGGGAACATCTGTGAGAGATCATCATTGGCCGGTGCCCATCCACCACTCTTCCCGCATCCCCCAACCATGCAAACCCAACATTAACATCAAATTTTTTTTTTTAAACATGAACTGAACATCAACTTTTAAAAAACATAAGCACAACATTTTTTTTTGGGTTTTTTTCCTTTTTTTTACATGAACAGAACATCAACTTTTAAAAAACATAATCACAACATTTTTTTGGGTTTTTTTTCCTTTTTTTTACATGAACAGAACATCAACTTTTAAAAAACATAAGCACAACATTTTTTTTTGGGTTTTTTTCCTTTTTTTTACATGAACAGAACATCAACTTTTAAAAAACATAATCACAACATTTTTTTGGGTTTTTTTTCCTTTTTTTTACATGAACAGAACATCAACTTTTAAAAAACATAATCACAACATTTTTTTTTGGTTTTTTTTCCTTTTTTTTACATGAACAGAACATCAACTTTCAAAAAACAGTACAACAATTCTTCTACAATTTTTTTTACAATGATTTCATCTGATAAAAACACCTAAGCAATCCCTATCTAACCTGTTTCTCCCTCCAGTAGCAATCCATGTTTCTGGGGCATTATTTTTCATAATAAATTTGGTCCCACAGGGTATGTCTCAGTGATGGGAGATGTTTTGAATACCCTGGGGGGGGGGCTTTCAAATTGCTGGGTGTTTTCCCTTTGCCACTGGTTCCTAACCACCCTCCCTCTACTGGCCGGTTTTAACTGTATATACAGGGTTTTATACAGGGGAGAGCGCGATTCCAAAGGATTGGACTCATAGAGGATGCAGGCCACAAGTTGGGCTCACCTCAGTCACTCTGGAAGTCCAGTCCTGAGAAATCGAAGAGGCGAGAGTTGACCTTCAGGAAGGTCAACTGCTCGACTCTCCATGGGAGAAGGCGAGTGCGATGTGGGCCGACAATGTCGCCCGCATGTGAAAAGACGCGCTCGCTCTCCACGCTCGTCGGAGGGCATGAGAGCAGCCGCTGCGCCTCGAGGGAGAGGTCCGGCCAGACCGACTCCTTCCTGGCCCAGTAGCTGAGCGGATCGGTGGAGAGCGACTCGCAGGGCTCCGCGAGGTAGTCCCTGACCATCGCCTCCGCCGGATCCTCTCTCACGGTCCTCACGACCCCAGAGGGGACGAGGGCCCACCGGAGCATCTCCATCTCCATCGGCACTCCGGTGGTGGCCTCGGGGGGGGCCTGCGCAGAGGGGGCGTCAGAGGGACCCGCACGGCAGGGCCCCTCTTGCGTCCCCCCTGTCGACAGGCGTCCCCTCTTGGCCTGCCTGCGCCTCACCCAAGAGCAGAGCCCGTCTCTGGCTTGGGTGAGGTTCCCGTCCCGCTCGGCGAAAGTGCCCTTTATGCGCGGGTCACACATGGTCGCCAACATGTATGACTCTTCCTTAGTGAGAGGAGTTAGCCTGGCAGCTATGCCCTGCTGCAGCCTTCTCACTAATGCGCGCACCGCTGGAACAAGGTCAGCACGGGGCGCGACCCGGTCTGCAAGGGTGGCCAGATTCCTCTGGAGCGTGTGCACCAGGGGAATGACCAGACCGAGGGTCGCCGTGTCTGACGAGACCGCCACAGTGAAGTCCTTGAAGGGCTTCAGGACCTCCACTGTCTGGGTGATGGTGAGCCAATCCTCCCGGTTGAACTCACCCACCTGACTCGCACCGCGGTGCTCGGAGAGCCACGCGTGGAGTGCGGCCTGCTGCTCCACCAAGCGCTCAAGCATGGCGCAGGTGGAGTTCCAGCGAGTGCTGACGTCAGTGATCAGAGCGTGCTCTGGCACACCTGTCCTGACCTGTGTCTGGCGCAGTTCGTGCGTGGCCTTCACGCTGCGCGAGAAGTGACCCGTGAGCCTCCGACATTTCTGGACAAGTAACTGGAGTTCACGGGTCCGGGTATCCACGGGTTCCTTCGAGGAGCCCAACCCCAGCGCATCTCTCACCACTAGGTGAAGCTTGTGAGCGGCACAGTAGACGCTCTCTCGGCTCACTAGATGCGCCGCTGCCCTCATGTTCTTGCCACCGTCCGTCACCATGCATCCCACGGTGGCGGGTCCCTGGCCTATCCACTCGTCCAACTGTCTCCTTAAGGTGGCAGCGATGTTCTCCGCCGTGTGGGACACGTCGAGCACCTCGGCGTGAAGCAAGGCCTTGCAGTAGCCGGCCTGGCGGTCTCGCATCCTTCCCTGTCTAGCTGTGCTAGGCACCTCCCCCCGGCCCCCACCCAGAACCGACTCGGGTTCCCACCAGTGAGCAGTAAGCGAGAGGTACGCTTGCTGCACACTTGGGCAGGTCCAGATGTCCGATGTGAAGTGCACAGTTCTCCCGGCAACCCGGGACAGCTGTGCCTTCACATGATCCCTGGCAGCCCTGTAAAACGAGGGCACCACCGATCTGCTCAACGACGTGCGAGCAGGGACGGCGTACCAGGGAAAGCAATCTTGGAGCAGCCCTGAGAAGCCGAAGTCTTCAACTACGGAATACGGTTGCCCATCCACTGCTATCATGTTGACGATGTGGCGCGTGATGCGCCTGCTCGCCCTCCGGATCCCCTCTCTGGGCACACTAGCGCCCTGCATACCAAGCATCTCCGGGAGAGAGGCTTGGCGTCCCTTTCCTGCAGGTACCCTTGGGGGGAGAGCACCAGAGGAGCCTGCCTCCTTCTGGCTAGCTGGCGGCCGTGCGGCGCCACTCGAACCCTCCTCCCGAAGAAGCACCGCCTGGTGGTGCCTCTTCATATGGTACCTCATCCCAGACGTGGAGAGATGCCACACATCTTTGCCACGGCTGACGCGCTGCCTACAATGCAGGCACAGGGCTGCTCGGGGATCCTCCGTTGTCTGGAAGTGCTTCCAGATTTCGGAGGAAAAGGGCATCCCACGCTTCCCAGGAGAAGCGCGTTCGGGACCACCCTGCGGCACCTCCTGTGAGGTGCTCTGGCCGGACACACCGTGTCCCACTCTCGGCCGGGCAGGTGGGGATGGACGAGGCTGAAGGGGCAGAGATGTGGGCTCTTCCACCACAGTCTCTGCCTCTTCCTCCCGCGTCCTCTCCTCCTGCACAGCCGCGAGAGGCCTGCTGCTGGCCTCAGAGGAAACTGGGGTGGACCGCCCCAGGGGGGGTCTCACGGGCAGTTCCTCCAACATCCTCCGGGTTCCTGGGGTGAGCGGGAGCGCAGGGAAAGTCATGTGCTCCGCGCCCATCCCAGGAGACACCACATGCTGCCCCTCCTCCAGCAGCTGGCTCGCAACCACTGGAGGAGGAGGAGCCTCAGCAGCAGGCCCCTGCCCAGTGCCAGCCCCTGCCTCACGCACCCGGGTTGGGGGTGGCCCTCCAGCAGCTGCCTCAGGAAAGAGAGTCTTGCGAACCCTCTTCCTGTCACCAGAAGCCAGGCTGGTGAACGGCAGCAGCGCAGGGGAGGGCCTCCTCCGCTCAGATGGAGGGGCTGCCGCAGCAGTCCCCCTCCCCCTCCCCTCCTCCCCTCTAGATTTCTCCCTAGCCTTTCCCCCGGGGCCCCTCTCTGCTTTCCTCTCCGACATACTTTCCCCTCCCAAATTCAACCCTAACTAATCAGAAAAGATTTAGAAAACAAAGGTCAACTTTGTTTTCAAGACCTAACTAACCTGCTCTAAATCTGTGCTTCTAGTGGCTCTGTGACTTGGAGATGAACAATCAAGTGCCTTTTTAAGCAACCCTATTTATGTCAGGGAACCTGAGCCTGCCAATCAGCTGAATTCCTCTGGAATTGAGCTGGCCCTAAACCCCAATAACAGGTGACAAAGCCTTAAACACTCACACACTAGTATGCCCGGGCCGGCCTGGCACCACCACGGGTGCCAGAGATGGGCAGTGGAACCCTAGTTATGGGGGCACTAATGGGAAGCCTATTGACAGCTATTACAAATTTTTATATATATATATATATATATAGAATTCAAACCTAACACTCACTCACTAATGCTTTCCCTGCTGAGTCCCTATTTAGTTTTTTAAAAAAAACTAGGCTCGGTTTCCCTAATAATTATGTTGAGGGCAATTATCCACTGATCACCTACCAACTGGCCTACCTACCTAAGAGACACTATTTAGCGGGACCGATGTATCTGTGGTATGTCGGTGTGGGGTGTGGATGTGGTGTTTTGAAGATGAGCCTCCCCCCTCCCAAGCTAGCAAGAACCCACCCCCAAGGCCACCCAAATGTCAACCCGGACTCGCTCACACTAACACCAGTCCTGCAGTCCAGCGATGTTCAGGCGGTCTTGCAGCTGGTCCTCCTCTCCTCCACGATGCTGTCAAGAAAATTGGAAATGTTAGCAGAGTCAACACCACACGCCGCACACGCAACCCCAAAATTCAAGGCCCCGTTGCACAAGCCAAGTCAGCCCCCCCCCCCCCTTAAAGGCTAGGGCCAACCAGCAGCAAAACAAAACACATCCACCCAGCAGAGCTTCTGGCCTGTGCAGGCCAGAAGCTGGCACACTCATTTTTTAGTCCTGTGAAACAGCAGTTCATGCCCACCCCACACTCAAACTTGAAAAATGAAACATGAAAGAAAGCTGGCACTGCGATCAATGCTGGCCCCCCTAACCCCCAAACAATATCCTCTTGCCCAACCAGAAAATGCCCCCCCCCCGGCCCAAGCCATAAAGACAGAGCCAAAGCATATGCTCGCAGGTAGGCACAGCAGCAGACATAAGCTCAAAAACCAAATTTAACAACAACCCTACCAGTCCACCAGTGCAGATGTCCAGCAATGTTGATCCTCCACGCAGAGATCTGCAGGCCGATGTCCACCAAGTGCAGTCCAGTCCAGAAGAGGTCCACCAACGATAAACAACCTGAATGTGAAGCAAAACAGTGAGTGCCAGGCCAGCAAACGGGAAGGGTTACCAAAGCCGGAGCAGCAGGCCTGTGTGTGGGCCGAAGGCTGGCACAGTTGATCAGGACGGAGCCTGTTGGGAATCCTTGCAAGCAGGGGACCAGACACAGAAACGCAAGCCACACCATTCCAGATTGTGGAGCACAACTGTGAGTGCCAGGCCAGCAACCAAAAAGGGTTACCTTGGCCAAAGCAGCATACCTGTGTGTGGCCCACAGGCTGGCACAGTTGATCAGGACGGAGCCTGTTGGGAATCCTTGCTAGCAGGGGACCAGACACAGAACAGCAAGCCACACCATTCCAGATTGTGAAGCACAACTGTGAGAGCCAGCCAGAAGAAAGGCTTCTGGCCTGTGTAGGCCCGAAGCTGGCACACTCTGGTTTTAATCTTAAAACAGTGGATCAAGCTTAAAGAAGGCAAGCACAACAACCAATGCTGAAACCCCCCCCCCCCCACCATCAAACATTGTCTGCCCAACCTGTCCCCCAGGCCATACCTGTGTGTGGCCCACAGGCTGGCACAGTTGATCAGGACGGAGCCTGTTGGGAATCCTTGCTAGCAGGGGACCAGACACAGAAAGGCAAGCCACACCATTCCAGATTGTGAAGCACAACTGTGAGAGCCAGCCAGAAGAAAGGCTTCTGGCCTGTGTAGGCCCGAAGCTGGCACACTCTGGTTTTAATCTTCAAACAGTGGATCAAGCTTAAAGAAGGCAAGCACAACAACCAATGCTGAAACCCCCCCCCCCCACCATCAAACATTGTCTGCCCAACCTGTCCCCCAGGCCATACCTGTGTGTGGCCCACAGGCTGGCACAGTTGATCAGGACGGAGCCTGTTGGGAATCCTTGCTAGCAGGGGACCAGACACAGAACAGCAAGCCACACCATTCCAGATTGTGAAGCACAACTGTGAGAGCCAGCCAGAAGAAAGGCTTCTGGCCTGTGTAGGCCCGAAGCTGGCACGCTCTGGTTTTAATCTTAAAACAGTGGATCAAGCTTAAAGAAGGCAAGCACAGCAACCAATGCTGAAACCCCCCCCCCCCCCACCATCAAAGATTGTCTGCCCAACCTGTCCCCCAGGCCATACCTGTGTGTGGCCCACAGGCTGGCACAGTTGATCAGGACGGAGCCTGTTGGGAATCCTTGCAAGCAGGGGACCAGACACAGAAAGGCAAGCCACACCATTCCAGATTGTGAAGCACAACTGTGAGAGCCAGCCAGAAGAAAGGCTTCTGGCCTGTGTAGGCCCAAAGCTGGCACACTCTTGTTTTAATCTTAAAACAGTGGATCAAGCTTAAAGAAGGCAAGCACAACAACCAATGCTGAACCCCCCCCCCCACCATCAAACATTGTCTGCCCAACCTGTCCCCCAGGCCATACCTGTGTGTGGCCCACAGGCTGGCACAGTTGATCAGGACGGAGCCTGTTGGGAATCCTTGCAAGCAGGGGACCAGACACAGAAAGGCAAGCCACACCATTCCAGATTGTGAAGCACAACTGTGAGAGCCAGCCAGAAGAAAGGCTTCTGGCCTGTGTAGGCCCAAAGCTGGCACACTCTTGTTTTAATCTTCAAACAGTGGATCAAGCTTAAAGAAGGCAAGCACAACAACCAATGCTGAACCCCCCCCCCCACCATCAAACATTGTCTGCCCAACCTGTCCCCCAGGCCATACCTGTGTGTGGCCCACAGGCTGGCACAGTTGATCAGGACGGAGCCTGTTGGGAATCCTTGCAAGCAGGGGACCAGACACAGAAAAGCAAGCCACACCATTCCAGATTGTGGAGCACAACTGTGAGAGCCAGCCAGAAGAAAGGCTTCTGGCCTGTGTAGGCCCAAAGCTGGCACACTCTTGTTTTAATCTTAAAACAGTGGATCAAGCTTAAAGAAGGCAAGCACAACAACCAATGCTGAAACCCCCACCCCACCATCAAACATTGTCTGCCCAACCTGTCCCCCAGGCCATGCCAAGAATAAACTGCAACACCTTTTTGCAGAGGCAGGCCACAGCAGCACATTGCCCAGCATCAAAAAAATTTACAAAAATTTTAAAAAGGCCTACCAGGTGTCCTCTCAGGATGTCCAGCACAGTTGATCCTCCAGGCAGATGTCCTCCAGGCTCCAGGTGCAGTCTCTCTTCTTCTCCTCTCTCGGTCACAGCTCAGCAGCAGCAGCAACAGAAGTGTTCCAGACAGTCTTGCTCCAAATTTAAATCCCCTGCTGCAGCCTCAGCCAAAGATTTAAATCTATTGGCTGGCATGAGAATGCAGCAGTGGGATTGGTGACTCCTAAAGTCCCCAGTCCCCTGCCTTTCCCCACCCACACTCCAAGAGCCACCCTCCTCCTGCTCCCCCTCCCCTACCTGTTAGTTTTGGCGGGAATCTCTGCTGCTTTGCAAATGCAAAGTGCAATGCAATGCTTGCACCTTGCATTTGCAAGGCAAAGCAGGATTCCCTATCCTCCTTTGCAAGAGGGGTGGGGGGTGACAGAAGGAGTGAGTGATTCACTCCTTCTCCCCCCCTCCCCTCTTCTAAGAGCCTGCAGGAAGCCTTTGCTTCCAGCAGGATTTTGCTAGCCGCTTGCTAAGGCAAACGGCTAGCAAAATCAAAATGGCGATTCTCGAATGCCGAAAGAATGCCGAAAGAATCCCGAAACGTTTCGGGTTTTTCTTTCGGCAATCCCGAAACGTTTCGGCATTCCCCGAAACGTTTCGGGATTCTTGAAGAATGCCGAAACACTTTTGTTTCGGCATTCTTTCGGCATTCAGAATGCCGAAACGCACATCCCTAATTAGAATCCAATTATTTATAAATGGTGCTCCTCTACGCCTATCACTGTGCCAGCCTAGGCTCAGTGGTAAAACATCTGCTTGGCATACAGAAGGTCCCAGGTTCAATTCCCAGCATCTCCATCGGATGGTAAGTGGTGTGAAAGATCTCTGCTTGAGACCTTGGAGAGCTGCTGCCTGTCTGAGTAGACAACACTGACTTAGATGGACCAAGTATAAGACAGCTTCCTATGTTTGTGGGATTCTTTAGCCCTTCTGACCCAGATCGAGTCTTCCCTGACAAGTCTCAAATCTCTTGTTCCTTGGGCTGGCTGGCTCCCAGTCACTTGGAACATAATGGGAGTCTGCCTGGGAGATGAAAGCAGATTTCTCACTATGGACCATTTGCTAGACTTGGGCGTTTCATGGTTTAGATTCATGACATAAAATAGTAAAGAGTCCAGTAGCATCTTTAAGACTAACTAACTTTATTGTAGCATAAGCTTTCGAGAACCACAGCTCTCTTCATCAGAGAAGTCTGCTACTACAGACCAACACGGCAAACTCCTCTAGATTCATGACATTACCCTGGCCTGGATAGCTCAGCTGAGCCTGATCTCAACAGATCTCAGAAGCTTAGAAGAGTTAGCCTTGGTGAGTAATTGGATGGGAGACCTCCAATGAAGAGAAAGATTGCAGAGCAAGTTCAGGGCAGGTTACATTGATACATAAAGATACAGAACATTGACGCAATAAAATCAGAAATCTCAATAAACATAGATGTCAGATCCCAGGATGGAGCCTCCTTCATTCTTCCCTACCCACCATACACAGGGGAGAAGGGAGGTGTGAGTTGGTACAATCCTTCTATAGCTTTACATGTGGGGGGGCAGAGGGCTATATAGCCCCCACCCCACTGATGGGAGACGAGTGGAGAGGCTTGTTTGATGTACCTAGGACTGGCCTCAACCATATGCCTGGCGGAACATCTCTGTCTTACAGGCTTGCCAAAAAGATACAAGATCTTGGCGGGCCTGAGTATCCTCCAACAGAGAGCTCCACCAGGTTGGGGCCAGGACCAAGAAAGCCCTGGCCCAGGTTGAGGCCAGCTGAGCCTCCCTGGGTCCAGGTACCACCAGCAGGTATAAGGAGAGGCAGTCCTTCAGGTATGCTGGTCCCAGTCCATTTAGGGCTTTATAGATTAAAACCAAAACCTTGAACCTGATCCGGAACTCCACATGAAGCCAGTGTAGCTGCTGCAAGATTGGAGTGATATGTGCCCTATATGGCATACCCATCAGGGCCTGCGCAGCAGCATTCTGGACCCACTATAATTTCTGGGTCAGACCCCAGGGAAGCCCTGCATAAAGCAAGTTACAGTAGTCCAGTCTGGAGATGACCATTGCATGGATCACTGTTATTAGATCACGGCTTGAAAGATAGGGAGCAAGCTGCCTGGCCTGCTGAAGACGATAGAGCATCTGCTTCTCAATCGCATGTAGAAGGCCCCATGTTCAATCCCAGCATCGCCAGTTTAAAACCTATGGGTAGCAGCAGGTGATGCGAATGACCTCTCTAGTTGAGACCCTGGAGAGCCGCTGCCCGTATGACTAGACAATACTGCCCTTGATTGAACAATGGTCTGACTCAATGTAAGTCAGCATTGTTTGCATATGGAATTCTATTTGCTTCTGTCAAAATTCCTGGGCTTCTGTTCTTAAGCAGGAACCTCCAAAGTGGCCACAGAACTTTTCTTTAGATGAGACTTGTTGACAATCCAAGTCCTGCCTATCCTACTCATTCCTGCCTGCCAATCATCCACAGGTTCCTTCCTTATCCTGGCCTTATTTGTCTTGAAATGAAGGATTTTGTGCTGGTTCATTAGTCTTGTCTTTCCCAATTACCACTGCTATATGGTTATCAAGTGGTATTATGGTTATGATGATGATGATGATGATTTGACATTGGGCAGCTAACAACAGCAGCAGCAGCAACAGCAGCAGCAACAGTAACAACAACAATAATAATAATAAGCGGGGCACTTGGAATCATCTCAAAAAACTTTGCAATTCATATGGAAAACCGGAAGCTTTCTGACGTAACACCTACAGAACTGCAAAAGACAGTGCTACTTGGAACAGCGTACGTATTACGCCGATATCTGGTTGATACTTAGGTCTCCAGTGGAAACTTGTATCAGCTTAGCAAGGCCAATCAATAATAACACGTGACCTCTGATTATTGTTGATTGTGTTTCGGATCATTCAAATAATAACAACAACAACATTAGATTGATATACCGCCCTTCAGGACAACTTAATGCCCACTCAGAGCAGTTTACAAAGTATGTTATTATTATCCCTACAACAAACACACTGTAAGGTGGGTGGGGCTGAGAGAGCTCCTAGAAGCTGTGACTGACCCAAGGTCACTCAGCTAGCTTCAAGTGGAGGAGTGGGGAATCAAACCCGGTACTCCAGATTAGAGTCCCACGCTCTTAACCACTACACCAAACTGGCTCTCCAGGTTTGCCTTCTGTTATAGTGCTGAAGCCTTGAGCTGCCAACCATTGTCTTATACATGTTAGCTATCAATATGCTTCCTCCCCACCAAAATGATAACAATCCACATCCTGGCTTCTGTTTAAGTCCATGTTGCAATGTTTGCCCTAGGGGCACAGCGCCACTTGGGTGCGTAACATAGAGGTTCATTAAATAAACGCAGCATATGGAATAAGCAGAAGATGGATCAGGTCTTATTAAACTGGGCCCAAGATCACCAATGAAGCAAGGTTGTGATGGGTTCAGGAACCCAAATGCTGTTCCCCAAAGTCAAGCTAACATCTAACTCACAAGACAACCTTTGCTTCAGTTGTGGTCACCATTTTTAAGCCCTCTTGTTCCTTTGAGAAACCAGAAATAGGAAGGCTGAATGCTAAAGGATGTTTCAAAATAACTGCAGACATCGGATCACGTCTTACAGATTAGAGGAGGAGGAGGCGCCTCAGTGTCTATGCCTAGAAGTATATTTATAGACCTACTAAAGGTGGAACTAATTTATGTGTTACTTCCTTATAAATATCCCTGTGGTAAAGGCAGGCTTGCTAGATTATCTTTCAAAACCTTCTCTGAGATGGATGCTTCCAGGAGCACTGCGATATTAAATGGAGAGAGATGGAGGCTGCCTTATTTGCACGTATCTATCCAGACAGTTATATGAGGATTGTTAAATTATGCTTGCAAAGTCTTCTATACCAGAATTTTATTACCTTTCCCAAGTCGCACCAGGAGAGTAACAAACGGGCAGCACCATTCTCTACTTTTCCTGGCCCAGAAAGAGGGCCAACTTTACGGGTTTTGGTGAGTTGGGTTAGGGTTCCCCAGACTTAACTTACTTTTCCTGTAGTTGTGCAGCAGCTGTGAGCAAAGGCATTTTTTAAGTTGCAGGAGTCCAATTCTGCTCAGAATTGGTGTGGGAGGAGAAAGGGCTCTTGTCTTCCCCTTCCACACTGTTTTCCAGAGCCAAAATGGCCTCAGAAGGAAGTCATTGACATAATTGTACATGCAGCACATGCTGGGAATACTCTGTATAGAGCGCCAAAGTTACACAAATAACTCTCCAAAGGAGCTATTTCAGCTCTGGAAAATATGAGGAGGGAAAGCAGGGCCCCTCCTCCCCTCACAGTTCTGGACAGCATTGGGCTCCTGGGGACTTTTAAAATGCCTTTCCCCACAGCTGCTGCATGACTGCAGGGAAAGTAAGTCAAGTCTGGGAAACTCCAGCCCAACTCATCAAGAAAAAGTAATGTGTACTTTGGCCCAGAGAGATCATGCACCAGAGTTGTGATCTCCAGAGAAACATTGTGCGTGAAGGGTTGTTCAGAGATCTGTGGAACGGAATGCCAGAGACCTAGTAATGCCACACACTTGACATGGCAAGCAAGATTGCTGCCCACATGCCAGTATTACAATCCCAGGGGATGGACTTCCTGCAGACCTTCTGCTGACCCAGAAATGACTTTCTGTTGGCCCAGAAGTGACGATTTGCTGACCTGGATGTGCCGTTTTCATGAACCAAACGAACCAGTTTGCAAACCGGGGGCAGATTCATGAAAGTTCGTGCTTCGTGAAATTTGATGAACCACAAACCACATGGTTTGGGTTTTTTTCCGGTTCGTGCCCATCTCTACCTAGCAGCCTGAATGGGCCAAGGACTCCTACAGGCATGCACCCAGGAATTTAAAGACACATGCTACTGTTTTTGCTGTGCGGAATGCCAAAGGAACAGTGGGTTAGGGTTCTGTCTGCTGCAGAAACTCCTGTGCGGTCCTTCCTGTAGCCGGTAGTAGCTGTCAACTTTTCAGACATTTAAGGTTCAGGGTCTTTTAAAATCATTCACCTACCATGTTCCTCTCTAAACACCCCCCCCCCCACACACACACTGAATTTTTATTCTTCTCCAAAGAGCTTAAGACGTGATACCTGAACTTCTCCTCCTTCATTTTGTCTCCATGACAGTTCTGAGGTGTAGGTTATAGAGTGAGTGGCTCAAGAAGACCCAGTGAGCTGCAGGGCTGTGGAGTTCTGTATCCTAATCTGGCACTCTTGACTACTACACCGCTCTAACTCTCTGCTTTACCTTTCCACATTATCCTTCCATATGCCTACAGAAACTTCATTTCTAGTTATTTTGGAGCAGTGCTATTTCAAAGACAAGTGTGTATATCTTTAGGAAAACAGGTTGTCCAGAGCTATCAGTTACGAGGGCATCTGACATGATGGGAACAGAAAGATAAAAAGAGCTGGGAGCTATGTTGACTTCACCGTGCTCATTTTGAAAGGGCGGAACGTCTTCCTGCCAATGCTATGCTTTTCCTCCACACTGAGAGCTGCGATACTTTAATAATGATGTTTGTCAATAGTTGAGGCATTTTTGTAGTGAACTGAGCGTGTGAAATTTATGGCTGATGGAGAATGAGATAATTTCACAACCATAAAAAGGGTTCCTGAGCTACCCTTACGCAACTCAATCTTACTGTTTCTCTTTCCCAGAGTACGGCAGTCTCTGCACTTGCAGCAATGGAGTATAGTAGTACCCAGAAGTTGTACGGTCAACTATCCCTTAGAGGATCCACCTAATTTATTTTCTTCTGTCCGAATCCATTAGAGAAAATCATATTGTTGTGTTAAATCATTTACTTTTTTCAAAGTATTCATAAAGCCACAAGCCTTACCTATGCTAAGGAAATAAGTTCGTGGGTTGATTTCAAATGATTATTTAACTCTCAGAGGAGCCTATCCATTGGAAAAGAAAATATATACTGTACCAGATTTACGTCCAATCAGACCTTAAATACCGACAAGATCTCCAGGATAGCAGCTTGTGAGAGTCAAAATTCCCACCTTCAGATACCACGATACCATATTATTTCCCGCTGTACATTGCATGCCTACTCACAGCTGGATACATTTCGTGCAACTAGGGATTATCTTGCATTGGTTTCAGCGCACTAATTTTTTTTAAAAAATGGCAATATGTTACTCCTCAAGATTACTGAGAGCAATTCAGAAATATGATGAATGAAGAAATAAAAGCCAGCTCAGAAAATATACAACCGTCAGTTGAGTGGGGCCAAAGATCACATCTGACCTTTCTCTACATTTTGTACTGTTAATGTTTTGTGCTGTTAATATTCATATCTTTTACAGGGCATTCCTAAGCAGAGTTACACCCTTAACCCACCCGGCTTAGGATGTCTCTGTTGGACTCTCTGTTTCCCTTCTTTTCTCTCTGCTTCCACAGTCCACATACATGTTCTGACTCTAAATTCTTCAGAAATTGAGATGTTGGAACTGGAGAACAATTATATGCACGTTTATTGTCATTTACTCTTTCTGTGGATTTTAGATTTTTCCCCATTCTGCATAATGCAAGATTCTTGACTGCAAAGCAGAGCGATCTGATAGTGCTTAAGTGCCATTGAAAACAGCGGAACAAGTTAGTCATGGTGCTGAAAAGTGCCATCAAGTCGTAGCTGACTTGCAGAAACTTCTGCTGGGGTTTTTAAGGCAAAAGGTGGTTTTCCATTGGCCTGCCTCTGTGCAGTGACCCTGGTCCTCCTTTGGGGTTTCCTATCTGATTACTAACCAAGGCCAACCTTGCTTAGCTTCCAAGATCTGATGAGTTTGGGCTTGTCTGGACTGTACAGGTCATAACCAAATGAAATCCTGGGCAAGGGTTTAAACACATTCATAAAATTTGGTAGCTTGCATGATATTCAAGGGAATACACAAGAATACATGAAGCTGCCTTCTACTGAATCAGACCTTGGCCCCTCATTCTACTCAGTCTTGTCTACTCAGACTGGCAGTGGCTCTCCGGGGTCTCAAGCAGAGGTATTTCATATCACCTGCTACTTGGCCCTTCTAACTGGAGATACCAAGAATTGAACTTGAGACCTTCTGCATGCCAAGCAGATACTCTACTGCTGAGCTACAACCCCTCCCCTAAGTTATCTGAGGGGAAAACTGCTTCAAGCCTTTGCAGAAACAGGCACCATTCAATTGTAGACACTGGTGAAAACTGGATATTTGGACCACTGCACTCCTGTCAAGAGGACTAATGCAACTTTCTCTGGCTGTGAAACGCCTTCGTTGAGTGTAGTGTTTCCGGGCTGGTTTGTTCCATTAACTTACAAATGTAAGCTGACAATAAGGAGAGTGAAAAAAAGAAAGAAGAATTCGAAGAGCTTGTTGCTAAGACATTAAACCAAACAATAAACAGTCCTTACATATCAGAAGCAGGAAATCAGCCAAAGAAGTCACTGGGTCATTAGACCACAATGATGTGAAAGGAATACTGAGAGGGTAGGGAAATGGCAGAGAAGTTATCGGAATTGTTTGCTCAGGTCGACATTGTCAAAGGTATTCAGATACTCCTACCTGAAACCTTTTTCTTGAGAATCTGACAAATCGAATCAAAATAGAGGTATCAAGAGATGAAGTTTTAGGGACAACTAAGAAATTGTGACTTGCTGGAGAGCTCTTACAGTGTTCAGGTGGGCCATTGTGGATCTTCTAACCAATAATAGTGCAATGTGTCAAAGGAACTTGCTGGAAGATTGGAGGGTAGCCAATGTATTTTTTCAAGGGGGTTCCAGGGAGCATCAAAGACAGTATAGGCTTTTTATCCTAGTATCAGTTCTCAACAAATTAATGTAAAGCATTATTAAATATAGCAAACAACAAGCCATGCTGAGGAAGGTTTCACAAGGTTTCACAAAGAGAAGCCCTAACAGACCAACCTTGATCGAATTCTTTGAAAGAGTCCGCAAGGATGTAGTTAGGAATAAAAAAAAAAAAGTTTTTAACAAAATCCCTCATCAAAGGCACTTGTGTGAATTTGGGCTATGAAGACTGTTCCTCCTATGAATGAGGAATTAAGAAGCACAGGACAGTTTTCCCAATAGAAAGCAGTAAGCACACCAGTTTCACATGAAATCTATATTGGGATTAGCATTGTTAAGAACTCTCTCAGTTCCTCTTTACCCAATTTCATCCTGAAACCTTGTTTTTAGGAATTTAGATTCTGCTTTGAATCAATTCCATTTTTATCAAAAAGAAAAAAAAAACAATGAGAGGAGAGGCAGGAAGAGGGGGTCTACAAATTTTCAGAAATTCATCCTGCAGGTGCTGAGAGGCGGGCAATGTTTCCCAAACCTTCCTGTCCTCTGGCTAGAGCACCGCCCTTTGGTGCTCTAAACTTTCATGCATCTGACAAAGAGAGCTGTGGCTCTCGAAAGCTTATGCTACAGTAAAGATGGTTAGTCTTAAAGGTGCTACTGGACTCTTTACTATTTTGCTACTACAGACTAACACAGCTAACTCCTCTGGCCCTTTGGTGTGTAACATTAAGCAACAAGAATTTACAAAAGGGCATGTACAGAGCCACTGTGTACTGTAACAAAAAGCTACAAGAGTGACTAAAGAGAAATTCTTCTGAAAAAGAAAAGATAATAAGAGGAAGTGAGACTATATGTAGGAACAGTGAATTTTGGAAAAAGAAATTCCACTACCCTAACAAAGCTTATTGGAATTGGTTCTATTTCACTGTGACTGCATCCCTAAGAACGCTTACTAAGGAATAAGGCCCATTAACTCAACAGGTTTTACTTTTGATTATACATGCTTAGGACTACAATGTTACTGTCCCATTCCTCCACATACAAAAATCAGTGGTAAGGTTGTCAACAGGCCTGGAGCATTGGCCTTTAACCCTTTCCTGGCTTTTAAAGCCAGGCGGGAGGCAGCGAATGAAGCAGCAACGTTACGACTCTTTGCAGGCTTTAAAAAAAAATGAGAGTGCATAGCTGGGAGGGAGGAAGCAGACAGAGCATTGGCCTTACGAACTTTCCCTTGCTTTTAAAGCTGGGAGAAAGGAAGCAAACAAAGCAGCAGCATTACGAATCTTACCTCGGTTTAATGATAAAAATGGTGGGAGTGGTTACCGGCAGGCAGCCATCCAATCAGCGCCCAGGAAAATGAAAGTGGGAGGAGAGATGCAGTTAAGGACTTTCGCGCACACAAATGCATCAGCAGTGACTCAGAAGCGGCTTCAAGAAAAAGTTGCGGTATGTCCGCGGAGGGGAACTCAGGGGAAAGATGGACAATATTTGATTCTGCGTCCCATGGCTCCCTTGCATGTGCGGAACTCTGGAGATCATGGGAAGCAGAATGGAAACTGAACCGCTGCAAAATGACCGTGCAGAAAGGGCCATAATATCAAAAACAGACTATGTGACAACATATTAAAGCTACGAAGTGTTTTTCTTCTCCATCCCCATCCTTATTTATGTTAAAATAAATAAAATAAAGCTTAACATTTTATGTATTGTCGAAGGCTTTCACGGCCGGAGAACGATGGTTGTTGGGGGTTTTCCGGGCTGTCTTGCCGTGGTCTTGGCATTGTAGTTCCTGACGTTTCGCCAGCAGCTGTGGCTGGCATCTTCAGAGGTGTAGCACCAAAAGACAGAGATCTCTGTCTTTTGGTGCTACACCTCTGAAGATGCCAGCCACAGCTGCTGGCGAAACGTCAGGAACTACAATGCCAAGACCACGGCAAGACAGCCCGAAAACCCCCAACAACCATCTTAACATTTTATATTCAACATTTTACAGTATATTCAACATTTTGAATTCTGCATTTTAGACGACTGACTTAACAGATGGTAAATTTTGCTAATACCCTTTTTTTAAAAAGTTTTCTTATTTTCAGCTACATAATTTTTAAAAAACCTTTCCATTTTTCCTGGAATTCTAAAGTTGGTCTATTATGTATACAAGAGGTTAGTTTAGCCCTTGATGCATGAATTTACAATTTGTTCATCCGTTCAGTCACATCTGGACAAGTTTTTGCCTTCCAGTTTGTTGCATATACTACTCTCACCGCCGTCACCATATATTTAAACAGTTCACCACCTTGTACTTTTATAATATTATGTGGTAAAATATTTAATAACATACTTTTGGGGTCCAGCACAAAGCACAGCTTTAATATCTTTTGCATCTCTTTGTGTATTTTTATCCAATATCTTCTCACCTTCATGCATGCCCACCACATGCATGTCTTGCATAGTCTGATAACCAGACTAATGCAGCCACTTGACAATACAATTTAATATTTTTGCCAACTTGACTTCCTGAATGGAAGGTACCCTGAGCAAGATTTTCACCTTCAAAGGTGAGTGGAAAGGTAGGGTTCAATTTGTGTTAGAAAGCTGTAGCCAGTAAAAAAATGTTAGCAATCCAATAAAGGTGACTGGGTAGAAGAACAGAAATGCTGTAGCAGTAGCTTTGTCCAGTGTCTCTGAGCATTAAAGGCAGGGCTTTTTTTCAGCTGGAACATGGTGGAACGGAGTTCCGGAACCTCTTGAAAACAGTCACATGACTGGTGGCCCCGTCCCCTGATCTCCAGACAGAGGGGAGTTTAGATTGCCCTCCATGCCACCGAGCAGCATGAGTGACGCAGAGGGCAATCTAAACTCCCCTCTGTCTGGAGATCAGGGGGCGGGGCCACTGGCCATGTGACCATTTTCTCCGAGGGCAACCCACTGATTTCCACCACCTCTTTTCCCAGAAAAAAACCCTGATTAAAGGTATTAACACCCATCTCCAGGTCTAGTCCTGGCAACCCTACCTTTTAAAAAAAAAATCTCCAAGAGCCTTCTAATGGAACGCCAGGCAAAAGGAAAAAAGCACGGAAAATGATGGCTTGCTGTGTGCATGCAGCCTTAGATAGTCAAATAATTCCCAAATGATATAAACCAATCATCATTAAATTCTGTGTTTAAAAAAATAACCTACCCGTCAGTATTCTAAGTAAGTTATTGGCTGCCTATCTGCTTGTATTGGCAGCACTTTTCCCATGCACAGTTTTGAAGGGGGAAAAAACAGCGCAAACCTGTTCAACTGTCTTTTGAGTTGTTTGCTGCCAATCCATCAGACCAGGTGATTGAAGATGTTCAAGTCATTTGGTTTAATATTCACAGCATCCCTGACTGAACACCCCTGTAACAGAAGTTTAACATCATGGGGTTTTGACATTGCTCTGACACAGCTGTCAAAAAGCCCCAACAAATGAATTCGTTTTTTGTTGCAGAAAATTTTAAGATCAAGCCATAAGTCATAGAAATGGAAGTCGGAATGAAAACCATATTGATTCATGGAACACCAAAAGATATAAACTTCAATGTTTTTATCTTGGAGAAATTGTGAGATTTATGTATGCACCACAAGAAATAGAGGCAAAGAGTAATTTGCACAAAGGCCTGATTATATGAATATTAATTACTGATCACCTAATTAAAAAAAGAACAAAGTGTTAAAAGTGTTTTTTAAAGTGCAGCATATTAAATTTCATATATTTCTGCTGGGTCTTTATACACAGCTCCATTACTTACTACAAGACAGCTTCATGCCAATTTTAATAGCTTTTGCTAAAACTCTAGATGAGAGGGAAAGTGCCTTGAGGGAGAAATGGCTGGTATTAAAAAATGAGATTGCGCTGCAGAGATGATTATTTCTCATAAGATATTTCACCCACAAATCATCTTAAGTTTTGTAGTTAAACAAATGCTCCAAAAATGAAACACTAAAGCTATCACAGGGACGGCTGCCTAGGTCTCCATATCCTTTAGCGTTTGACAAAAATAGATTAGGAGGAAGAGCCAAAGCGATACAGGCACACTTTATCACAGTCTCTGCTAAAACCTGTTGATGTTTCCCCTTGAAATGCCTTTTTTTCATCCATCATATAATGGTCAGAGTTAACCCCTCCCTCTGCCAAGTTCACAGCTGGCCACTGCCATGTAGTTATCTTTGCCACAGACCCTCTTTCCAAAAGAACCATGTCAAACAATTTGTTGTCGTTTTTTAACCCACATTTTTTAACCCACAGTTACAAAGCATTCCTAGGCAAAGTAGGCTGAGAAGCAGGGCTTTTTTTCAGGGGGAATGTGGTGGAACGGAGTTCCGGCACCTCTTAAAAATGGTCACATGGCTGATGGCCCCACCCCATGATCTCCAGACAGAGGGGAGTTTAGATTGCCCGCAGAGCAGCACGGAGGGCAATCTAAACTCCCCTCTGTCTGGAGATCAGGGGGCGGGGCCACCGGCCATGTGACCATTTTCGCCTAGGGTGATTTAAACTTGTTCTAGCTGACCCAAAGTGATGTCATTGTGTGGTCCTGAGTTCCACCACTGAGTTCCACCCCCTCTTTTCCCAGAAAAAAAGCCCTGCTTAGAAGGGTATACCTCTGTTTAGGACCAGTGTCAGCTAGCAATCATAGCCCAAATCCCTCAATTCCTCATCTTGGTAAAATGGCTATGGATTGCTAATGCGGATGACCAACCAAGCGAGGGAAAACATAACATTTCCTTTTTTAAAAAATCCTGTCCCCCATGGATAATAATAACATGGCAAATGGCTGCTCCTTTGTTTCCTGGCACAATTCAAAGTGCTGATTCACCTTTAAAGTCCTAAATGGCTTGGGGACAGGGCCACCTTCCATATTGTCCAGCCCACCCATTCAGATCCTCCTCTGAAACCCTGCTCTCTGTGCCCCTATCTTCAGAGGTGAAGTGGGTGTCAATCAGAGACGGAGCTTTTTCAGTAGTGGCACCTTGTTTATGGAATGCCCTTCTCTTGAGGGTTGCTTGGCACCTATGTTGCTTTATTTTAGGTGCCAGGCCAAAATGTTTCTGTTGGTGTAGTCTGGTGTAGTGGTTGAGAGTGGCAGGACTCTAATCTGGAGAGCTGGGTTTGATTCCCCACTCCTCCACTTGAAGCCAGCTGGGTCACACAGCTCCTAGGAGCTTTCTCAGCCCCACCCACCTCACAGGGTATTTGTTGTTGTGGGGATAATAATAACATACTTTGTAAACTGCCCTGAGTGGGTGTTAAGTCATCCTAAAGGGCGGTATATAAATTGAATGCTATTATCATTATCAATTAAGGGGTTGACCTTTTAACACTATTTTAGTCTGGAAACTGTTATTTTAAACTGGCAGTGTTTTTGTGCTGGGCTGGGTTCTTAATTCCGGATTTTAATTAATATATTTTCATGTTTTGCTTTCGTTATTTTTATTCTGTAAGCTGCCTCAAGCACGTTTCTGGAGAGATGACAGAATTTTTTTTTCTGAGCAAGCAAACATAGTAATGCAGACAACCAAGCAAACACATGATAGAAAACCCTGGGAAGAAGTCATAACTCACTGGTAGATCTTCTGCTTTGTATACATAATTCCCCAGGTTCAATACCAGGCATTTCCAGCCAAGGATTAGGAAGGAGGTGATGTGAAAGATCTCTGTCTGAGACCCTGGAGAGCTGCTGCCGGTTAGAGTAGACAATACGGACATGCCTACACACAAATGCCACTTTTTTATTGGGGAGGGGACATGGCTCAGTGTTTCACATGCAAGAAATCCTAGGTTCAATCCCCAGCGCCTCCAGTTAACAAGTATGTGATAAGAAAGACCTCCACCTGAGATCCTGAACAGCAGACAATACTGATTTCCCATGGAGAGGGTTTTGAACAAGAGTGGTGTTTATCTTTTGAACCTGGCTTTTAGATTTGGTTTGTATAGCTTTCATGACACTGAATATGATAATAAGTTTTGTACCTTTTTAAGCTCTAATGGCACCAGCGCCGTTTATTATACCCTCATCTCCTCGTTTTTGTTTTTGTTTTTTACCTAGGATTCAGCATTTTGACATTCACAATAGACCAGAGAGTGATCATAAGCCCTAGTTTATACTTTTTCCTGCACTTATTAAACTCTCGCCCGTGCTACATTATAACAATGCAGGTCTTGATTTAGACAAATGGCATCTTAAACGGAGTGTTAGTTTAGACAATAAAATTAAAGCTCTTCTCAAATCTCAGAAATTAATGGAATTGAGAGGTCATATGAACTCATTTGACCCAGATATTTTTCATACCTTTGCAAATATTATTTCTTTGTCGAACCCTTATCTAACAACAGTTGGACAATCTAAACAGGGCCATATAAGGAAGACTTGGATTGACTAGGAATGTAGACTTATGAGGCCAACCTTACGTACACTCCAAAATAGAGTTAGAATAGCCAGGCCTGACAATTCAGTTCAACTATTGTCTCAGTTCCATTCCCAATATACTGATCATGCTAGACCAACAGACCGACTCGTGTGATCATGTGTCCCCTGGACTTTTGCTGCTCTTTGCCACCCCATAGACTCGCTCTTTCCTCCTTCATGCTGCTTTCAGGACGAAACGGTCAATTCTTTCAATGAATGGGATGTTACCAACTAGCTAGTGGAATGTCTGGTTTTTCATCCTATTTCTTCTTGGGTTCAATTACCTTATAATAAATAAACTTCAGAATATGGACTCGGCCAGATGCATACAGCATGAAGTATTTGAATATGGGCACCTTTATGGTTAGGAAGATAAGCCAGCCTGAAGAAAATACACCTTGTGGCACAAAGAAAGGCAGAGATATCGGAGGTGGGATCTACATGATATTTACATCTCGTAATCTTTCGGAAGTGGCCGGATCCATTCAGACCACCATGAATAGAACTAATTAATGATTGTAGACAGACAGACAGACATATGCGCATGCACACGCACACATGCACACACATAAATAGTCTGTCAAGTTCCTCATTTGCAGATCTCGCAATGAAATTATTACCCAGTTCAAACATTCATTTAAGGTAATTCATTTCTCAGACCATTTCAGAGTGTTATATTCTCCTTGATTAACATTTCCCTGATTACTTCCATCATTACAGCAGCAGCATGAAGTTAATTTGTTTTAGGTAGACGGGAGGCGCGGAAAGACATAAATCTTCTCATTACTGCAATAGCTTTACAAGTTCCTTGATTGGAAAGGTTGACAACCCCAGATGTATTTACTCTTCTCCAAACATGCCCAGGTGGTATTTATCAATTAAGGGATGTCAGCCGTTTATTTGTCTGAAATATTTTGAGTTGCTTGCTGAATGACATCTTTATTTTCCTTTTAATGAAAAAAATGGTCCTAACAACTTCCTGATGGCTTCTGATGTAAAATATGTACTAAATTCCAGGATTAATTTGCTTTTCTTTTACACTTCGTTTTATTTGCAACTTAAAAGAGTGTGCCATTTTTGAAGATTTAAATTTCCCAGGCACGAAGACCTGCTGCAGACATGCCAATGGGGCAGGCTGAATAGGAAGTGTGGGTGTTTTTGCGCAAGGCCATTGTGGTTGAAAAACCAATTTCACATTTTCCCTATCTAAGAAATGTGAAAACTCCCTATGCAAATAAGATCTGGAAAGGGGGGCAATAGGTGTGCTACGTTTTATGTAGTCAGCTGACTTGCCGTACAGCTTTGGCATGATAAAACAAGACATGTGGATGCTCCTGTGGTTTGTGATCACAACATATCCAAACCTGGAAAAAAAGTTTTTAAAGTAATTTGGACAAGGACATAAGTTGCAATATGAAGATTTCCTGAATTAACCTTGTGATTGCCAATGTTACATGGAAAAAATCTAACTCTAATTATGTAATATGAGCTTGGAGGACAAGCACGGGCTTATCTATCCCTTCCCCCATCCAAAGTCAGCAAAGACCAAAAGGCTGAATTGGCTGAAATACAAAGTCTTCTGGTTATCTCATTTGTGGGTCTTTTCTCAGGGGAGGTGAAACTGACAGAGCCTTTGGGAGGCAAAGAGGAAATTAACAAACCCTCTGAGCAGCTATCACCCTGGCTCTATAGAGTGAGAAAATCGGCAAAGCCTTCCGGTCACTAAACTCAGCTTCCCAGATAACATTGCGACTCCCTTCATGTGCTCCTCCTTGTGTCATTTGTCTCTTGTAGCTTGGCTCTAAGTTGCTGGAGCTGCAGGGGAGCTTTCCAAGAGACAGCAGGGAGCATAGGTGTTCCGCCATCAGGTTCCAGGCAGCAACAGAAGGTTGTGATAGCAGGTCCTGCAGCCCCACCCTTCCTGGTGCATCCATGGAAGCCCTGATCACTGAAGGAGAAGTCGGGATATCATCTTCAGGAGCAGTGGTTGAGAAAGGTAGCCGCTGTGCAGGTAGCTAAGCATCCTACCTTCTGGTTACCAAGCCCAGCAAGTTGCTGGGGGTCCCATAAACTAAGGTTTCCAGTGATCAGCGGGAGACTTAATGGCTCTGGAGGGGCCTTGCTGGTGATTTAATGACATCAACAGCGATGCCCTGATATCGCTCCTCATGCACCTGGACGTGATGTCAGTACATCACTGGGGATGCTGTAGCATTTGGGCAAACCCCTATAATTTAACCATAGTGTTTTGCCCAAATGCTAGAGCATGCCCAGCAAAGTGCTGACGTCACTTCCAGGTGCATGGGAAGTGGTGTCAGCATGTCAGGATGAACACCATTCTTCCTATCAAAAATGGCGTAGTGCAGCTGCTATTAGCCAGTTGTCAATCTCTGACCCACTGGCTCCCTGGCCTTGGGTCGATTGTGGGTTCTTCTATTGTGCCTGACCTGTGACATTTCTTCACACCTGACAACTCCATGTACATAAAGGATACCACAATGCTTGGAAGCATAACATTTAGTAAATTTGGCATATGAACAAGAGTTCAGTAGCACCTTTAAGACTAACCAACTTTACTGTAGCATAAGCTTTCGATAACCACAGTTGCAAAAGTTATGAAAGAGGTGGAGTGCACAATCCAGGCTGGGTGTGACCCCTCCCCTCCATAGCTGAATCTGAATAGAATGCCTGAAAGGCAGTTACTTCTGATAATGAGATAACCATTCATAGTCTCTATTCAATCCAAGTCTGACTGAGTCAAATTTACATATGAATTCCAATTCAGCAGGCACACTTCCTGGACACCACTGTACAACTACATAACGGACAGATAAATACCACCTTATACTGGAAACCCACCAACCGATACTCATATCTACATGCCTCCAGCTGCCACCCTAAACATACCACTCAGTCAATTGTCTACAGCCAAGCCTTATGTTACAATTGTATCTGCTCCAATGCTTTTGATCAGGACTCCCACTTAAGAGATTTACAACAAGCATTTTTGGGACTACAGTACCCACCCAGTGAGGTAAGGAAACAAATTGACAGGGCCAGACTATTACCCAGAAACAGCCTGCTCCAGGACAAACCTAAAGGAATTAACAACAGAATACCACTGGTTGTCACCTATAGTTCCCAGCTCAAACCCATCCAACGTATCATCAGTGATCTACAGCCCATCCTGGAAAATGATGCCTCTCTCTCACAAGCCCTGGGTGGAATACCTCTCCTTGCCTACAGACAGCCCCCCAACCTTAAATGACTTCTCACTTACAACCATGAACCAGCTAGCAGAGTCACCAGCACAGTTACCAAACCCTACAACAGACCCAGATGCCAGTTCTGCCCTCATATCTACCCAGGAAATACAATTACAGGACCCAATGGCATCAACTACACTGTCTCTGGCTCTTACAGCTGCTCACCCTCCAATCTGATATATGCCCTCATGTGCCAACAATATCTGTCTGCTCGGTACATGGGACAAACCAGCCAACCTCTGCGCAAAAGAATAAATGGACACAAATCTGACATTAAAAATGGCAACATCCAGAAACCAGTGGGAGAACACTTCAATCTACCAGGACATTCCATCAAGGACTTAAAGGTCACCATAGTTCAACAGAAACCTTTCAAAAACAAAATCCAATGGAAAGCTGCTGAATCGAAATTCATATGTAAATTCAAATGTAAATCTGACTCAGTCAGACTTGATTGCATCTACTCCCCCCTCCCCTCACTACCTATATATATCTGGCCAGTTTCTCCATACCCTCCATGCATCTGACGAAGAGAGCTGTGGTTCTCAAAAGCTTATGCTACAGTAAAGATGATTAGTCTTAAAGGTGCTACCGAAATCTTAACTATATTGCTACTTCAGACTAGCCTGGCTAACTCCACTGGGTCTAGGCATATGAACACTCTCTCGTGCATAATTCATAGTCACGATGCACCACATCCTGGAAAACCTGTAAACGTTTATTCCTATTTTCAGTTTGGATCCAACCAGATACGCTTTTTGACGGCTTGGAACAGTTTGGAGATAGAAGAACTAGCAGATGCTGGCTCAGCACTTCCAAGGCAGGTTATTTCATTGATCAGAATTTAAAAATTTAATGTCCCTCGGCTCTGAAGAGAAATATGGCATAACAAAAGCCTAGAAAATTGGCAGCACGGTTGTAAACACGTCAGCAAATGAAAGCTTTATTTGGGGAGGGAAGTTTAACAAATTGTCGGAAACTGGCTTATATTTATCAACTCTGTAGTAGTTGCCAACATTTTAAGGAAAATAACAAGACCTCTATTTACAAGGAGGTTTGTTTTGCCCAGTGAAACATTGACTTCACTTATTAAGATTATTCCCCCCAGCTTGAAATAACTGGCTTACATTTTAAAAAAGGAAAACCTCCATTTTGAGAAGAAGCAACCTTTAGAAACGGTTCAGTTTCCCTGTGTGTGAAATTTCCTTTCTTTAATGCAGTCTCTGACCCACATAAGAAGAGCCCTGCCAGATCAGTCCAGCGTGTCAGGCCTACGAACCACAGTACTGCCATCTTGTTTTCTGAGTGTCTTTAACTGCTGTATTCTCCAGTGTTGTTTGTCTGCAGGTTCACAGAGAGCTACAGAAACAGCTGTGTTCCCAGGACGGCCTTATCTAATGCAGCTAGCCACAGACCTTGGAGAAGTTACTTTCGCATTCCCAGATCTTGGCTGTAGCTAGACATGGGGGGGGGGGGTAATAGAAAGGAGGGTTTTGATATATTGCAACATGTAACTAACGTCATTCTCAACAAAGCTTTGTGTTCAGCCAGAAGCCTTCTTGCCTTTGGATTAATTATGGACACCTGTACTTTGAATATAATCTTTCAATAAAGAACCTTTGAACCAAGAGACCTTGAATTTCTTGCAGCAAGGGGTGGGAGATGAAATCAGAGTAACTTGAATTCCATAAACTGACACAGCGGTCCATCTAGCCCAGCACCCTGTCTCACACAGTGGCCAACCAGTTACTCTAGAGGAACAACCATAGGGCATAGAGGCTGAAGCCTTTCCCTGATGCTGCCCCCTGGCACTGGGATTCAGAGGTATATTGCCTCTGAATGTGGAGGCTCCCTTTAGTCACCATGGCTAGTAGCCACTGATAAACCTATCTACCATAAATCTGTCCAATCCCCCTTTAAAGATATCTACACTTGGGGACTGCGTCTATGCATACATCCTCTGGCAGCAAATCCCACCTTTTAATCACTCGTTGAGTAAAGAGAACCAAGATCTCTATCCTTCTTGTTGACTCTGTGACCAGCTGATCCAGTGCATAGTTATTTATGACATCTAGGTATCTTATTTCTACAGCATGACTCAAGCACATTTACCCAGTCAAAGTGATGGTAGGTGGAGTCATCCAGAATCACAATATTATCTGTTTTACAGTGCAATCCTAAGAAGAGTTACTCCAGTCTAAGAGCACTGAAGTCAATATTCTTAGACTGGAGTAACTCTGTTTAGGATTGCAATGCTAGTCCCCTCCCTTATTTCATTCTCCATCTTGAGATCAGCCTCAAGAGTTCGATCAGGTGGGTGATAGTACACCCCCACATTTAAGTAACCTTTACGGCCCAGTATTTCCACCCATATTGCTTCTGTTGGGGAGTTCATTCCGCTAATGTTTTCTAACTTATTTGATTCTATGAGCAGAACCACAAGTGACAAAAGGCACAGATTGGACACTTGTCAGCTTCCCTCAAGTTTTGATGGGAAATGTAGGCAGCTTGGTGGAATGTTGGACAAGTGACAGTTGAAAAGTCCATTGGACAGCAGTCGGAGAGCCAAGCTGCGAGACCAAGACGCCGACATTTCCCATCAAAACTTGAGGGAAGCTGACAAGTGTCCAATCTGTGGCTTTTGTCACTTGTGGTTCTGCTCTCTGCTTCCCCCAACATGTCCCTCCCTGCTCTGCCTAAATAGCTGATCTCCATGGATGGCCGTATCCCATGGATTTTCCCATTCCACTCTGCTTCTGTGACACCCTCTATATCTAAATTGTCATTTAGCATCAAGCTCTCCAGCTCCCCCATTTGGGCTTGGAGGCTTCTAGAACTGGCTATAAACACCTATAACATGTTTCTGCCTCCAGCATCTCTTGGCCCCTTTAACTCCACATATGTCCCTCCTTTGCCATCTGAGGGCCAAGCTACAAGTGACAAATGATACTTGAACAGCAAGTGGATTGAGTGGAGGGCAAGTGAACAGGGAGAAATACACTTGCTGTTCAAGTGTCATTCGTCACTTGTAGCTTGGCCCCTACTCTCATTCCCAAGTCCTATCATACTCCTACTGATATTGCCCTGACTGTTTCTATCATCCCTTCAGACTGACATGTCCCAAAATGGAGGCTCCCCAGCTCCTGTCAGCTTTCCCCCTGCAATTAGTTTAAAAGCTACTCTGCCACATTTTTGATATTAAGTGCCAGCAGTGTGGTTCCCTTTTGGTCCAAATCACCTGCTACCAAAAGCCCACCTCCCCTCAACCCCAGAGGGGTATCCTTGGTACAAGAGGATATTGGTTCCTCTTCAAGGGAGGAACCCCTTCTAAGGGATCATTTCCCTCCTCCTCAGCCTGATACCCTCCAACCTTGAGCCTCTCGACCTCCTCAACAACAGAAAAGCTGTCAGCACCAGAGTGGAACTGAAGGTCTCGTCCACAAACTCTTCTCTCTCCCTCAACATCCTTGTGTTGGCTGATTCAGAGCCAAGCCAGAAGTGACGAATTACACTTGAATGGCTAGTGAACAGACTCATATCATGTATTCCTCCCTGTTCACTTGCACTCCACTAAGGGCCAAGCTACAAGTGACAAATGGCACTTGAACAGCAAGTGTATTTCTCCCTGTTCACTTGCCCTCCACTCAATCCACTTGCCGTTCAAGTGTCATTCGTTACTTGTAGCTTGGCCTTCAATCTCTGTGTGATCAAGTGGAGCACAAGTGAACAGGGAGGAATACATGCGAGTCTGTTCATTTGCCGTTCAAGTGTAATTCGTCACTTCTAGCTTGGCTGTTAGCCTCAAGGGAACAAACGTGTTCCCTGAGAGCCAAGAGCACACAAACACACAATTTCTGCTCAACAGACAGGTAATCATACAGGTGGCGCTCCCTGCAAAATGCTGGATAGCCTCCATTTCCCTGCTGGCTTTCTACCTTCATAACTAGTTTGGTTGTTCAAAAGTGTTTTAGGGTTGAGATAGTTGCTTACTTGAATCTCTGCAGTTTTCCGTAGCAGGAAAGGTAGAGAGGTACCCTTACCCTCCAGGAATGTCTGCAGTTTGCCCACTTCCTTTGGGTCCTCAATTCAAATGCTAAAAAGTTTGTCCTCTAGCACAGGTGTGAACCAACAAGCATTAGCTGCCCAGCTGCAACTTTCACACGGTCCTGGGGATGTCGGGTTATGATCTAGTTAATGACTGCAAATATTTTAGGTTTAAAAGGGTGTGGGACTACCAGATCTCTTTCTGGTGGGTTTTGTGGGTCCATACTTGGTAATTTCATTTTACTAAGCAATGAAAAGAGTCATCCGTCCACTTATGAAGACCCATGTTTTGTTGGTTTTAACCTACTTTTGTCTGTGCCTTCTACCTTTATTTCATAAGAATGGGACTAAGCCCTTCTAACCCATGTGGTGCTTTTTAAAAAAGAAGCAGTTCCTCTCAGCTGACATGTGACTGCAGGGAACACGTTAAAACCAGTGCATGCCCAAGAAGAAACGTATTGTCTAGAGAGAACCTTGTTCCTGGACTGAACCTGGGATTTGAACAACATTCAAAACTAGCAAATGCTTTGCCACTGAGTATACTGAAATGCCCCTGGCCAAGACTGAGTAGCAGCGGGGGCATGCCAAGCACGGGCTTGGAGCAATAAGTGCATACTCAGCAATAATTTACCATTCATTTGTTTACTTGTTCATTGTGACTTAACGTAAACACTGTTGCACAGAAAAACAGAAGAATAATACTGGTCTCTGTCCCAAGGAGGCTACAATCCATATTCTGCCAGAATGGTGTGTGATTTTTAAAAAAGAAAGGAAGGAAAGTAAGAAGCAAGGAGAGAGCTGGTGAGAGTAGAATCATGGAATCATAGAGTTGGAGGGGATCTCCAGGGTCATCTAGTCCAACCCCCTGCACAATGCAGGAAAGAGCACGCATGATTACATACACTTAGACTTTGTTTTTCATGTGGGGATGAAGATTAAGCTAGTCTGGTGTAGTGGCTAGAATGCTGGGCTAGGACTGAGGAAACCTGGGTTTGAATCCCCTCTCAGCTATGGCATATTGAGCCAAATACATACCCTCAGCCTGCCCTATCTCACAGGGTTGTTGTGAGAGCAAAACGCAGGAGGGGGAAACATTCACACCATTCTGAGCTTCTTGGAGGAAAAGTGTATAAAAGTGTGATAATAAATAAGCTGCTAAACCAAATACTTGAAGGAAATGATGGGTCTTGAGGAAGGATTTGAAAATTGTATAGACCACAGTTCCATTACTGGGATTACAGCACTTGCCTCAAAGAAGATGTGAATTTCTGAGGGTGACCGAGAAGGCCATTCTGTGGTAATACTTCCAGTCTCTGTTCTTTTTCCTTACCCTTTTCTTCATTCCTTTCTGACCTACGCTGTTCTCCCCACATTCTTCTTCATTCTTCTCTGGAGTCAAAATGTTATTGAACTGTTCATCTTCTCTAGAGTAAAAGCTGCAAAACTCCAAATGCAGTGGCAATCTCAAAGCAATTATTTTCTCATTTATGGGGAAAGCCTAAAGCCACTGATCTGCAACCAGTGCACCTCTCTGTTTCATCTACTAAATATTGTTAGCTGATGGAAGATGGAATTACTCGAGTGCAGTAAGAGAGGCAAATGGCGCTCAGTCAGCAGTCACATCAAGGCTATGTACACCTATGTAGATATCAGAGACAGATTTGCCTTTAAAGATGAAGTTGGCTGGAGTGGTTAGTTGACAGAGATCGCTGTGATAATCCATCATACTGTTTTATCGAGCATCTCAAAATATACCAATCAGTTTTCATTATTTTGACTCTGTACCTTTGTTATGGTCATCCATTTCTGCCCATTCGATTTTTGTTGCTATCGTTGCTGATTCTTTTACTTCCTTTGCAGATTTTAATGTTGTTTTTATATCATCTATATGCAAATGTTGCCCAGGTAACATCGAAAAATGCATGCCTTTTAACAGGAAAGTTTTGGCTCTAGGAAACAGGAAATGGTGTGAAATTAAGGACTCATGGATTCATTTCTCTTAAGTGAGAAGCAAAAATGTTCAAATCAAAGGAGAAACTAGTGAAATTCAGACATATATCCAGAGATTGAATGAAAAATCTGCCATCGGGAGGGCTTCAGGTGGCCCCTGCCTTTGTTCCAAAGGGCCTGGGACCTAGAGAACTTTTCCTCTGGGTCCATATTCCAGTACACCTTTCAACAGACTTGGCCTGGTCCCAAGCAGAGGGCTAGTTCATATATTTTGCATTTGTCAAATATGGAGAGATGTCACATATATGGAAGTTGGAGAAAAACTTACTAATGGGCTATATAATCCAGGTGGGGGGAGGAAGTACTTCTTTGCTCAAGAGTAATTAAATTGTGGCATTCACTGCTGGTAGAGATCATGATAAGCAATAGATCCAGAGGAGTTAGCCGTGTTAGTCTGTAGTTGCAAAATCGTAAAGAGTCCAGTAGCACTTTTAAGACTAACCTAGTTGTAGCATAAGCTTTCAAGAATCACAGCTCTCTTCATCAGCTGAGGAAGAGAGCTGTGTTTCTCGAAACCTTATGCTACAAATAAGTTGGTTAGTCTTAAAGGTGCTACTGGACCCTTTACTATGATAAGTAATAGCACAGATAGCTTTAAAGAGGGATTCGACAGATTCACGGAGCAGAGTTCCATCAGTGATTTACTGATGACTGAAGGGCAGCTTTATGTCTAGAGGCTCAGAACATCAGTCCTAGGGGAAGGCCATGACCTCTATGTCCCGTTTGCTGTCACTTCCTGTGCAATGCAGGATGGTGGACTAGACGAACCACTGGGCTGACCCAGCCAGGTTCCTCTTATGTTCTTTGGTTAACCATGCAATAGAAAAATGCTGTTTTTGTGGCATCAGTGATTTTTTCGCTGGACATTTGTAATATCAGATGGTGTATTAGTCTTAGATGAGAGACAGCATCCACAAGGGATTTGCCCTCCAATTCTGCCCTCCAGTTCTTTCAGCTGCAATGCAGAATTCTTTTCTGTAGGAAGGTACAGGCTGAGTGTATGTGAGCAGCCCAAGGTTACTCAGCAAGGTTCCAGGGCAGACAGGGGATTTGAAATTGGTCTCCTAGATCTTAGTCTGACACTCTTAACAGTGTCTCTCTCTGTAGGCAGGGCTTTTTTTCAGCTGGAACACGGTGGAACGGAGTTCCGGCACCTCTTGAAAATGGTCACATGGTTGGTGGCCCCGCCCCCTGATCTCCAGACAGAGGGGAGTTGAGATTGCCCTCCACACAGCGGCATGAAAAAAAGCCCTACCTGTAGGAATCCAACTCATGTTTAGGCTTGTACGTTCACAGGTGCAACGGCACAAATTCTTTTTCGGTTCATGAAACAGTAAGATACAGAGCTTGCAATTCCAGGAAGGGGCAACGGGTGCAAAACAGGAGATAGGGGAATATTACTTGTACAATATAAACCCTTTTGGAGCAGGGGAAGTCCACACCGACTGAGTTCCATGACTGAGAGGCACGGGGAGGATGGTGGTGCAATTGCTTGTTTGCCTCTCTTCTTGTCTGCTCTACAGCCACGACACCGTGCACTGCTCTGGTGGATGGTGCAATTCATCCCTGTCTATCTCCTTCTCTTTCTTCTCTCTCCTTTGGCCTCTCCACCCTCCCTGAATCCGCCATGCCCCAGCTCTGATACTGCACCCCCCTGACTCACTGAGATCCGAGGAAACAATTTCTTGCCCTGACCCAGTCTTCCCACACCCATTCATGCTGGCTCTCCCTTTCTTCTGCACTCTATTGGCTTTTCACCTGCATATCTCAGGAGAGGCCTCCTCCCCCATGGAAGTGCGCACCTTTGATTGTTGTGCTTACTCAAGGTTGCTGCATGTGACCAGAGTCATCCTTCCAGATTGTGAACTTAACGGCCCCAAACCAAGGCTGGGGTAGGGTCCCTAGCATCTAGTCGCCTGTCCGTGGAGGCCAATGAATGGGATGTGGTTGGGTATCGAACTCTCATACCACATATTATCGTTAAATATTCTTTATTATTTTAAACAAATTAACAAAAAGAAAAGAAAAAAAAGCACACAGATATAATAAACCAGAAAAATTGGAATAAACACCAATTTTCTCTGTGAAAGATATGTAAGTATTACATATTATTATACACTAACTCCAAAATTACCATGAGTAAATATTTCTCTTTTCCTTCTAAACATTTTTTTGTACTTCCTAATCTTCAAAAGCACAAGCCATCAGTTCATTTCTTTTTGTTTCCTGAAAAAAATCTATAAGGGGTTTCCAGGTAACAATTTATTTATCTGATGTCTTTTCCCTGATCAAAGATGTAAATTTGGCCATCTCAGCAAACTCCATCATCTTCACCAGCCATTCCTCTATTGTAGGTAATGTCGTAGCTTTCCATTTTTGAGAATATAACAGTCTCGCTGCTGTTGTCATATGCAAAAACAATGTACCATGAGTAGCTTCTAGCGGTTTATACATTAATCCCAACATAAAGGCCTCCAGTTTCCTTTGTATATTAGTCTTTAAAATCCTCTGAATTTCATACAACCAGGGCTTTTTTTTCAGCTGGAACGCAGTGGAACAGAGTTCCAGAACCTCTTGAAAATGCTCACATGGCTGGTGGCCCTGCCCCCTGATCTCTGGACAGAGGGGAGTTTAGATTGCCCTCCCCGGCCGTGGCACGGAGGGCAATCTCAACTCCCCTCTGTCTAGAGATCAGGGGGCGGGGCCATCAGCCATGTGACTATTTTCTCCAAGGGCAATCCACTGAGTTCCACCACCTCTTTTCCCAGAAAAAAGCCCTGCATACAACACATTAAATGTACTGCAAAACTGCTATCATGACATCTTGAATTTGATTCTATCACTGTGTTCTAGCCCTTTTCTAAAATGACGTTTTCCATCAGCAGCTTTTTATTTAATTTATACTCCACTTTTCTCTCCAGTGGGGACTCAAAGTAGCTTACAACATTCTCCTCTCCTCTGTTTTATCCTCTGTGACATAGGCTAGACTGAGCATGTGTGTGACTGACCCAAGGTCAGTCACACACATACGAGTTTCCGTGACAGAGCTTCTGAATTCAGACTAGCCTAGGCCACCTAGTTCAGGAGAATTTATTTGACATGTTGCAATTATATAACTGCTCCTTCTTTAGAAAGCTGAAACGGGTTTAAAGGCTTTCCCAGACAGATTTCCATCAGGGGCTGAGGTCTGCTGAGGTTTAACAACATCAGGTACTCTTGGCCCATTTCCTGGGCTAGTATAGATGAAGATGAAGATGATGATTGCAAACGAATGTTATGAAAGCCAAAATTCAGCAAAATCAGTGAAAATCCAAAATGTCGACTTTGGCAGGAAAAAGAGGAAACTATGTCCCATCTTATTTGTGAATGCAGCAAAACTGCACAGATGGATTACAAAGCTAGAATGACAGGGTCGCAAAGCTGATTCATTGGTCATTCAGTAAAAAGTATAATCTGAAAGTATTAAAGAATTCATGGGAACATCAAGTGGAAAAGGTGCTAGAAAATGATCAAGTCAAGATCTTGTGGGATTTTAGAATACAAACTGATTGACACCTTGAATACAATACACCAGACATAACAGTTGTGGAAAATCGAAACGTTTGGATAATAGATATTGCAATTCCGGGGGATACCAGAATCAAAGAAAAAGAACAAGAAAAAGTGATTAAATATAGAGATCTGGCAATAGAAACCACCCGACTATGGATGAAGAATACAACAGTAGTCCCCGTTGTCATCAAGGCACTGGGAACTATTTTGAAAAATTTTGCAACTTATATGGAAAAACTGCAGCTATCTGACATAACACCTACAGAATTGCAAAAGACGGCGTTACTTGGAATAGCGTACATATTGCACTGATAGCTGGTTGATACTTAAGGTCTCCGGTGGATACTTGTATCAGCTCAGCAAGGCCAATCAATGCGATCTTTATTTATTATTGATTGTGTTGCGTGTAATTCAAATAACAACAACAACAACAACAACAACGCATTCGACTTATATATATAAGGTATATATATACCTTCAAGACAACTTAACACCTACTCAGAGTGACTTCCGAAGTGTGTTAATTATCCTCATGACAATCACCCTGTGAGTTGAGAGAGCTCTGGAAGAGCTGTGACTGACCCAAGGTCACCCAGCTGGCTTCAAGCAGAGGAGTGGGGAAACAAACCTGGCTCTCCAGATTAGAGTCCTGCCATTCTTAACCTGGTTCTCCAGATTCAAGTCCCAGCACTTTAACCACTACACCAAACTGGCTTTTGGAGGTTCAAGATCCTGCCTGTATTTTTTTAAAACAAACTTTTCAGTTGCTGCTTCCAGGCAGAAGAAGCTGTCTTGTGCAATATGATGGACAAACTTATACAGAACGCAAATTCCCTTTGGGTTTCCCCTCTTCTGCTAATGTGATCCAGGGGTCACGCACTGTCTCTCACCCGCAAACTAGACAGCAATTTAATGAACCCATCAGCATAGTTTGTATATACAGCATGCAATGAATATGTATAGCAAGGCAACGGGAGGGCAGCCTCAGTCGAGCCCAAGGACCAGTCCAGGCAGATGTATCAGCACTAAGCGATAGGCAAGAAGCCCATCAAGCAGACAAGGCAGATGGGAGGTCAGGGGGGGGGGGTCGCTCAGTTGAGAGAGGTTGCAGGTCAGGAATTATGCGAGGCACAGTCTGAGAGCAAGCCGAGGTTAGGCGCAGACCACGGCACAGGGGAAGAGAACGTGGACTGCACAATGAAACTGGCAGGGTTGCCCATTCTATAGGGCTTATGAAAACTGAATTCTCGGGGGGGGGGGGGGCGGGGAATTAACAGAAGTGAGAACATCAGGTACTTATTTATGAGTGAAAAAAATGTTCTACCCCATTTTTGTAGTAATGTTCTACCACTCTGTTAGACGGTCAGACTAAGATTTGGGAAATCCCTGCTCTGCCATGGAAGCTTGCTGGGTGACCTTGGGCCACTTGCACACACTCAGCCTAACCTACCTCACAGGGTTGTTGTGAGGATAAAATGGAGGAGAGGAGAACTTTGTAAGGTGCTTTGGATCCCCATTGGGGAGAAAGGCAGGGTAGAAATGAAGTGAGCGTGTGTGTAATGTTAGCAGTAATAGTAGTAGTAGTAGTAGTAGTAGTAGTAGTAGTAGTAGTAGTAGTAGTAGTAGTAATGCAATGTAATTGGTATTTTAAGGGAGTTTTTGCTATTTTTATTGAATAATATTTTCTGAAGCCTGGGATGCCCATATTATAAATGCAAATCAATATAACAATAACAACAACATTTGATTTACATACAACACTTCAGGACAACTTAACGCCAATTCAGAGCAGTTTACAAAGTATGTTGTTATTATCCTGACAACAAACACCCTGTGAGGTGGGTGGGCCTGAGAGAGCTTTGAGAGAGCTGTGACTGACCCAAGGTCACCCAGCTGGCTTCAAGCGGAAAAGTGGGGAATCAAACCTGCTTCTCCAGATTAGAGTCCTGCTGCTCCTGCTACACCAAACTGGCTCTCAATAATGTTGTTACTTCAGCCTTTTAGACCCCTGGGATTTGAGACCTAACATGCAGTGCAATTCTTTAAAACTAGTTTGATCAGATTTTCTGTGTTGTTTTGTATCATAAATCATCTTAAGAGAGAAGAGCACACAAAGCAGTCTTGCCTGGCAATTCAACCCAATTAACTCACTAGCGTTTACTTCTGAGCAAATGGTGATACTTGTTAAAAAAGGAAGTACTACATGGCCAGCATTTCCAGGAATTCATTAACAAAATTAACTGATGTTCAGCTGGTTCTTTTTAAGATGGCTTCTTTTTAAACAAGAAATATTTTTGACTAATTGATTTGCAGGTGTTGTTCTCTACAATCTCTCTCTTCTAATTCACTTGAATATGAAGAGTCTTCCGAAGGTGCCACCCTGTAAATGGGCAAGAGATTAATGGTTGTCCGTATTCATGCTTTGTCTGTTGTGGCTCCCGTGTCACGGAACAGCTTGCCTGAGGAGGTCAAGAAGTCATCACACAATTCTATCATTCTGCAAACTGTGCAAAACAGAATTGTTCAAGACGGCCTATAATGGAATGGAGAGTATACTGCTTTTATAAAGGGAACAGCACTGGAGTCTATTCCACTGTTTATTGTATATACGATGGCCCTGTCGAGGAGTTCCAGAGACCCCTGGGGCCCAGCCCAGCCGAGGGGAAGGGCCACAGGCTGCCTGGAAGGTCCTTTTGCAAAAAGCTCACCAAATAAACTGCCACCAGCTCCCCTATCTATCCCTAGGCTAAGGAGTCAGGGAGCAAAGCTCCAGAGCCTATTAGGGAATTAGCCAGAGCAAAGTCTACTTTACAGGGGTAAGCTTGCAGGCAGAGTTCACAGCAAAAGAATACGTGTTTGGTAGGTGGATCTCAAGCACACACAGGGTGAGTTCAACAAGGGTTTTATAGTAGTGAGGCTTCAGAGTCTCAATAACTCACACAAGGTAAAGATATAAAGGTTTATTAATTCAAAGTGCAAAGTTATCACACACAAGACACAAGGTGAGCAGAAACAAAAGAAATCTACAGCGGTCAGCTCTACATACCACACTGAATTCTTAGGAGGCAAAGCAAGTTGGTTTCTCAATTGTAGTAAGCAAAAGTCCCTGGCACATGGTGCACAAAACAGCAACGCAAAGATGGAGCATCAGTCCTTTTCATCAAATGAAGCCAGAAGCAAAAGAGCATGGGCAGAGGTCTGAGGTAGATGCTCACTACAAGCTTTTCTCCATGTTGTTTAACAGCCAATTTATATTAGTTCAAAGCTGGAACCAGGATGGGGCAGGCCAGTTCACAGCTTGGCTACATCACCTGACAAGCACGAAAAGGGGGGGGGGGGCAACAAGTCTGCAGCTCTTGGGACACGCCCCAAATCTACAGGTGCAAAGTTAATTACCAATTAGCCAGTGAGAACAGCTTATCGACTCAAGGACAGAAGCACAAGTAACTTATTGCTAGCAAAAGCAAAAAGCCTCTCCAAGGGGGGGGGAGGAATTTCTCTAGGCAAGGAAGCCTCCAAACCAGCTCTCAAACGGGCTTCCCATATACTTTTAAACAGCATTTTTTCCTCACAGGCCCAGTCTCTCAGACCATGGAAGCTAAGTAGGGTCAGCACTGGTTAGTACTTGGAGGAGAGGCCACCAAGGAAGACCAGGCTTAGTGTCAGTCTATGGAAGACAGGATACGTTGAAGGTGACTCCCAACCCTTGCAGCAAGAAATCCAAGCTCTTGAGTAAATGGGTCTTTATTGAGATGTCACAGGCTTCTCGATACATATGTCCATAGGTTACACAGAAGCAATTAAGGCATCTGGCTGTACACAGGTCTCTTGTTGAGAATGACGCCTTGAGTACAGGATACATTATATCAACCTGTTCGCATGTTCCCCCCTTCCCTCCGGCTCCCCTGGCTGCATCCCATCAGTAGCGGGACGGAAGGAGCTGTCCCAAGGCCGCTGCAGCGAGCCGTCTGAGATAAGGGCTCGACCGTCCTGGAATCTGAAAGGCAACAAGGGAAGCAGGTGCAAGAGGCTATTGCAGCATAACATACTCTGGGCAACAATATGGAGGGACAGTGGGCAACAGACCTGACACTTAGACTGGAGTAAATATGCTTAGGATTTCACTGTTAAAGACGAGTAACTCTGCATTATGACTGTGATGTAACTCTACATTACCTTAGCAACTGCATGATCCCCAACCCTTGTTTGCCAAGGAAATGCAAACCTGGGGTGTCGGAGAGCTCACAGAAGAGAACCATTGGTTGGAGAGAGGTGAGCTTAATGTCTGCTGTGGACAGTGATTGGCTCCTTTTTGCAAATGCTCCTCCGAAAGTCGTTTTGTCCCTACCAGGCTCGCTACCTGGGTGGGTGGGGGGAGAGGGGGGACGGGGGGGGGGAATTGGAAAATGAAAAACAAGTAGCAGATGGGAGGAATTAAGTACCCACCCACCAATTCTCCCTTGCAAAGGCCCTCTGCCCACTCTCTGCCCACCTCTTACTCCCCGTTAACAACAGGAGAGCATGTCTGAAATCCTGTGTTTTCTGTGTGATGTGCAATTCCACCAGCTGGATCAGGGTCTTCACCTTTCAGCCACATTATTGTGGCTCCTATCGTAATGAAAGAAATAGACAAAACCACTCTTGCTCCTTGCACAAACCCATGAAGCAGCTTAATAGACTGACTGAAAGAAATCTGCCCTGTGTTTGCGCTGCGTTCCAGATCTTTGCCCAAACTGGTCCCAGTTGGGTTTGGTCCATCTGCTAGTGGAACCATTTCCAAGCAAGTACAGTCTACTGATTCCACTAAGCATCTTTTCAAGAGTTATGTCTCCCTTTGAAAGCAAGAAGGTGTTCTACTTTGAAAATAAAGTTCCCTACAAGAAGCAAATAACCCTCTGATCAATATTTCATGCTGCTTTCTTCCTTTCGCGTGCCCTACTGGGATCTGATGGTGATTTTCAGTTGATGATGACCTAGTGGAGTCAGCAGCCTACATTTTATTTTTGCCGAACTATCATTAGAAACAGCTCTATCCCATTCCAGAGAAATTGCAGGCATCTTTTTTTTCAGTGCAGGAAAAGCCTGCCTGCAGAAAAAGAAACAAAAGATCCAAAGCTTTTAAGGTTTAAAATAATGGAAGAAAAAACAATTTTGAGCCATGGCTGTGTACATTGTGCATTAATAAATACATGTAGGGCTTTTTTTCTGGGAAAAGAGGTGGTCGGAACTCAGTGGTGGAACTCAGGCCCACACTTTGGGTCAGCTGGAACAAGGGGGGGAGTTTTTAAAAGTTTAAATCACTCTCGGCGAAAATGATCACATGGCTGGTGGGCGCCCCCCCCCCCGATCTCCAGCGGCACAGAGGGCAATCTAAACTCCCCTCTGTCTGAAGATCAGGGGGCGGGGCCACCGGCCATGTGACCATTTTCAAGAGGTTCCGGAACTCCGTTCCACTGCGTTCCAGCTGAAAAGAAAGCCCTGAATACATGAATAGAGTATATATTCTTCATTTGATGTGGGCACAGACCTAGGGCAAGTATGGCTGAACACATATCTCATGGCCATTGCTCATGTTCTTTCTTTCTTTCTTTCTTTCTTTCTTTCTTTCTTTCTTTCTTTCTTTCTTTCTTTCTTTCTTTCTTTCTTTCTTTCTTTCTTGTTCATTCATTTGTTCTGTCATTTATATTCCGCCTTTCTCACTGGTGGCTTTCCCCCTTGACTCTAGACATCTCCATTTTCGAAACAGTTGCAGGCTGTTTGGCTTCTGTTTTTTCACCGCCTTTCCTGGGACCACAGGATGGAGATGTCTGGGGTCAAGGGGAAAATCCACCGGCGTTCGGTGAGTGGGCCATCCCTTTAAGGACGTGTGGAAATGGCCTTTGGTACTAAGAGACATTATGGTACTACTTTACTAACCTGATGATTACTGATTTGTTAACAATCTTTTTCCTCTCTTGCAATGTTTTTGATGTTTGAATTTCTATGTGAAAAGCAGGGGTTGCAAAAAGCCAGATTTCAGTGGGCTTCCACATTTTTTTTTCTTGACTGTTCTCTGTGCCAGCTTTCAGCTGCTTGGTGCCTCCATGCAGGTTCTTTCCTGTGTGATCACAGCCAAAGGGATTCCACAGTGGACATGATGACGTCTTCAGGCCACTTCACAAATCAAATTTGGTGTCAGGTCTGTTGCCCACAGTCCCTCCATATTGTTACCCGGCTTAGATATATGTTGCAATAGCCTCGTGCACCTGTTCCCTTGTTGCTTTCCAGTACGGTGGAGCCTTTATCTCGGATGGCTCGCTGCAGTGGCCTTGGGACAGCTCTTTCCGTCCCACTACTGATTAGGTTCTGCTGGACTATGAGGGTGGGGGAAACATGTAGAGGGATAGCTATAATGCATCATGTACTTAGTGCGTCATTCCTAACAAGGAGCCTGTGTACAGCCAGACGCCTTTATTTTGCTTCTGTGTATCCTATGGACATATGTATGGCGAAGCTTGATTATTTAAATAAAACCCATTTACTCGAGAGCCTGGATTTCTCACTGCAAGGGGTTAGAGCCAGCCTCAATGTATCCTGTCTTCCATAGACTGACATTTGGCTACTTGATGATGTCACTGAGAGCAAACAAAACCCTCCTGTTGCCCTTGTTCTGAATGGAGGGGGCATGTTATCCCGATGGAGGGGGCGTGTTATCCCGACTGCTGAGGCCAATTGGCTGCTGCTCCTTCATCTCGGGATCTGCGTCCAAATATGAATATTCCTCTGCATTTACATTAGTTTCAACAGGATGGTGTTTGGATGAATGTCTCCATGTAAGGGAGCCACAGGACCCACCCACAAACAATTTTGCACACAAATATATGTTACGGAGGTGTGGAAGTTTCATGTTTGCATCCTAAGTTGATTGTTTAATTCCGTTCTATATTATCGTTCCATTTATTATTTGCTTATACTTCTGTAGCATCTTCCTCCAACAACTGAAGTGGGGGACCCTAAACTGGAGAAGGAGCCTCTTTTTGGGTAGAGCCAGATGCAGACCGAGCCTCTGCCAGCCTCGAAGGCATTCGGCAAAGAACAAAACAAGCTCTTGAAGTCACCCGCAGGGGCTCATGACATTTGAAAAATGTGCTTCCAAATTAGAAATACTCCACTCATTATGATCTTTTAAAAAATATTTCATCACTCTGTTTTCAATTTTTTAAAGGCTCCCTGCCTCACTCCGTGCTTTCAGTTCCTTCTGTCTCTTTTAACACCCAAGACTTGGATACCTGAAGCCTTGAGATGGAAACACCACACGTGCATCCCAAACACATATTTTCTCTGTTTGATGAAGGTCTGAATGAGAAAGACGTAGGAATAAGCTTCAGTATTTCCTGCCTTCTCTCCTCCTGCTGTTGTGGGCTGTGATTCCTCGGAGGATGAAGACTTTGTGGAGGATGACAGGGGAGAGTGTATTCCAAGCTCCGCAGGAGTCAGCCACATGGAGGACCAGCAGGGAGTGGAACAGCAGGAACCCTCGCCAGAGCAGGCGGAGGAATCCAGGGCAGACTCAGGGACAGAGGCTGTTCCCTTACCTGTGCCAGCAGCTGAGACCCGGGCAACATCCCCACCCAGCGCCCCTGAACCTGAGAGGCAGCGTCGGGTGCGGCAGCGTCTTGTTGTACAGGAAAGGAGACGGAGTGCAAGGCTTCAGGCACTCAAACAGTGGCGTAGTGACCTTGAGTCCTAGCAGGATGCAGCACTGCCTTGGAGGTGATTGCTCTTAAGCCAGGACGCCCTTTCTCTCATTGCAGAAGCACCTGCGCAAAGACCTGCCCAGCTCCACTGCGACCCAGCTCTGCTCTATCTGCTCTCTTGGCTCTGACCTTTTGGACTTGGCTCTCTGGACTACGCTCTCTGCTTTGTTCCCTGGTCGACTTTGTTAAACTCCAGACTTTAGTGAGGCTTGTGTCGGACTCCCCGCCCGCATTCCAGCACACCTGCTCTCTAACTCATATATTGGACTGGTGGAGATGGAGAACCCAGTTTGACACCTGAACTGGGCATTTTCCCAGTTCAGGGTACACAAGCAGTTCTCAGCAGTCCCCACCGCCTTCAGCCAGGAAGTGGACCCTTGTACCATGCTAAAAAAAACCAGACTCTCACTTGATTTCATTTAGCAGAATCTAATGGGGATGAGAACTAATAGAAAATGGAGACTATTCCAAGAACCACAGGAAACAATTTAATCTTCACAGGTACTCATGTCTGCGAGCAGTCTTAGCCAAAGGTGGTTTATAATTTCAGCTTCAGCTTTTCAATACTGGATCAATAAAACAGAACGAATCCCAACTAATGATCATATCAACAGCTTGCTTCATATTCATGATCTCGGAAATGTTATCAGTTGCAAACACTGCCAGGTCAGGGACAAAACGCAGCAGGAAATGTTGACAGAAAACTGCCACATGGCGAGGCAGTGATTATTTATATAATCACCACAGAGACTAAAATTTCCCTGGGATAAAGTGAGCAGATGTTATAATACTGCATTATTTAAGGATAAATGTCAACACGAATGTTATTTATAAAAGCGCTGCTTAGCTTTCAATTAATACTCAGCATTTTCTCCCTTTTCCCACTAAGCACATTTAAATTGCATTAACTATTTGGAGGTCATAGTTTAGAGCTTATGAGAAAAAGCTTACATGCTTACCTCAGTGGTTGTACAAGGTTCTTTACTACTGTAGCCAGCAAGTAGAGAGCCCAAACTCAAGGAGGTACCGAACATATCAAGTCTTGGGACTTTGTATATTATTGATAGTAGACTTGATATGTTGGGTACCTCACTTATAAAACTAACTGACTATTTGTAGACGGAAGGTGTGTAATTTCTACTCCTCTTTGTACCTCCTTGAGCTTGGGCTCTCTACTTGCTGGTGATTTTAGGAGGTTTCCTTCTCTTTTGTTTGTGTTTACTACTGTAGGCCAGGATGCTATGAAAGCTTAGAAACTGTCTGCCATAACTTTACTCTTTCAAATCTGCAAAATAAAAAAAATAACTATCTCATGATAGATGTCTATACTCGCTCAGCAGGAAAACATATTCCAGAAAAATTGTTTCGAACAAAAATATGACTTAGCAGACTATGGCATCTGGTGAGAGACTAATCTAAGGGGGGACTTTTGCCAGTGATGTCACAACATTGCTGGCAATATGGTGATGTCACTTCCAGCATGACCTGGAAGGGATGTCATTGCATACAGGTGATGTTCTAGCATTTGCCCCAAACTCTTATCATTTCACTCAGCTGTTCACTGAGGAAAAGAGGGTGCTAAACTTCAGCATCTTTGTTTGATTCTGCAGAGCTCTTCTGATGCATTTTTAACTTAGCTGTCACCATACGTAGAGTACCATAAAGGTACAAAAGTATACAAATGTTTTATTTCCCTGTAAATAACATAGAACCTCTTTGAGTGCTACCTAGGGCTACAGATCCAGAGGAGTTAGTCGTGTTAGTCTGCAGTAGCAAAATAGAAAAGAGTCCAGTAGTAAGACTAACCAACGTTACTGTAGCATAAGCTTTCGAGAACCACAGTTCTTTTGAGAACTACATGCATCTGACAAAGAGAGCTGTGGTTCTTGAAAGCTTATGCTACAGTAAAGTTGGTTAGTCTTAAAGGCGCCACTGGACTCTTTTCTACCTAGGGCTACATGCAGGGCTTTTTTTCAGCAGGAACGCAGTGGAACGGAGTTCCGGCACCTCTTGAAAATGGTCACATGGCCGGTGGCCCCGCCCCCTGATCTCCAGACAGAGGGGCGTTTAGAGTGCCCTCCCACAAAGGGCAATCTAAACTCCCCTCTGTCTGGAGATCAGGGGGCGGGGCCACCGGCCATGTGACTATTTTCACCAAGGGCAATTTAAACTTTTAAAAACTCCCCCCTCCTTGTTCCAGCTGACCCAAAGTGATGTCATTGTGCGGTCCTGAGTTCCACCACTGCGTTCCTCCACCTCTTTTCCCAGAAAAAAAGCCCTGGCTACACATCACATGTTAAAGCTTCCTTTACTCTATCAGCACTTCCCTACAGAAGCAAACATGAGTTCCACATGTGCATCATGTGGACATGCACTGTTGAATCTGTCAATGGCTGCAGCACATGCAAACTGTACATGTATACATTAATGTCATGCCTTTTCAGCATTATCTATATAGGAAATGCATAGGCTGTGGCTGTCTTCTCTCAATGCTGTTAGTTGGAACTGGCTGTGATCGAGAAGAAGGCGGAGGGGAATTTTAAAATAAAGTCCACATAAGGCTTATTGACTTAGAAAAGACATAGATACTCTTTACTGTTAAATAAATCCATACTGAGATAGTAAAGGTAGTTATAGGCATTCTAGGTATCTATCTAAGCTAAGAGGGAGAAAGATTCTGACAGCACATCTTGCCTTCATGGAAGATCGAGAATGAGAGCAAAAAAAAGACAAGAAGAAGGAGAAGAAGCTGGAACTCTCTGAAGATTAGCATTCTGGGTTTAAAAAAGAGACAGGAGCAGAACAGACAAAGAGGATGGATACAAAGGGATCCGACCTGTTCCCCTTACTGGCACTACTGCCCATTGTGGAGTACTCGTGTGCTTGGTGCAAAGAGATGTTGCACAATTCTTCACTTCCAACAGATGCTCCTTCATCTACGCAGATGTATCATGGAAAAGGCTCCTGTCCACTATCATAGGAGGAGATGCCCCCTCACATTTATTTTGCCACCAATTCATGCATTAGGAACTCACTGCCGCTTACATTTTCTTGCGCCGTAAAACAGACACATCCATTGTCAAATTCATTCAATGCACCATTGCCACTTTTATACTATGAAATTTTCATTTAAATTTAATCTTCACCCAGTTGAGATACTGTTGTATGGGAGGAGGGCAAGGGAGAGTTTACTGCCCTTTCTATATAAACCCTGCTTCTGGGTGACTCTTATAATCTTCACGGCGCTTATCATTAACTTAGTAATCTGCTGTATCTGAACTAAGCACTGTGCAGTCAATGGCTGGAAAAAAAATAAGCTCCCCATCTGCTTCAGGGGTTTTTTTCCCTACCATCGGACACATCTTAACAGGCGAGAACAGCGGAGAAGCACACGCTCACATCTGCTAGCTGCATATAATAAGCTCTCCGTGGATGACGCCGGCAACCAGTTTCAAAACCCACCAGGTCCAACATAGAACAAATATCTGAGTTGCTGAATATCTCAGGGAGAGAAGAAACAGCAGATTTGCAGGCCATGTTTGTTGTAAGAAGAGAGAAATGCCCTCATGTGTGGGAAGAAAACAAGTACAAAATCATATTTGCTTCATTAAGTCAGGCCATTGGTCAATCAAGATCAGGATAACTTCTAAGACAGGCAGCAGTTTACCAGCAGGGCTTTTTTTCTGGGGAAAGAGGTGGTGGAACTCAGTGGGTTGCCCTCGGAGAAAATGGTCACATGGCCGGTGGCCCCGCCCCCTGATCTCCAGACAGAGGGGAGTTGAGATTGCCCTCCGTGCCGCTCCAGCAGCACGGAGGGCAATCTCAACTCCCCTCTGTCTGGTGATCAGGGGGCGGGGCCACCGGCTATGTGACCATTTTCAAGAGGTTCCAGAACTCCGTTCCCCCACGTTCCCCCTGAAAAAAAGCCCTGCTCCTGCCTGAGCCTTTCAAATGGAGATGCTGGGTAATTAAAACTTTTTGCATTCAAAAGCAGGTGCTCTTCACTGAGCCAGACTAGGCGGTAACAAAGATCTCTAGAATTTCGACTATGAGATCTCAACATGGACTCAAAGGATTTCCCCTGCACTGATCTCCACTTAGGGCTGCCAACCTCCAAGTGGTGGCTGGAGATCTCCCAGAATTATGATTGATCTCCACGATGGGTAGCTGTGTTCGTCTGTAGCAAAAAAGAAAAGAAAAGAAAAAGCAAGAGTCCAGTAGCACATATAAGACTAACAAAATTTGTGGTAGAGTATGAGCTTTCACAGCTCACTTTGAAGACTTTGTTCATCCTACAGGTGCTACTGGACTCTTGCTCTTTTCTACAACTCGTCTCCAGGTCAAAGAGATTAATTCCCCTGGAGAAAATGGCTGCTTTGGAGGAGAGGCTCTAGGGCATTATAGCCTGCTAAGATCCCTTCTCTTTCCAAACTGCACCTTTTGCAGGCTCCACCCCCCAAATCTCCAGGAATTTTCCAACCTGGAGCTGGCAACCCTATTTCCACTCAAGGGCTTCACCTTCATTTTGTTTAGTGGCAGGACTGACATACACAGGTAAATGTGGGCCTCCTGTAGCACATAAGAATTATAGACAGGTCTCAACAGACCTTACTGATCTGTCCTATCTGATCTGCACAGGCAGACTACTCAAGAAGCAAAAGGGAATTTAAGGTCCTTGGGTTCTAGAAGGCAAAATATCTGACTCTTGAAAGCTCATGCCTAGAAATCTAGTTGGTCTTTAAGGTGCTGCTGGACCCGGATCTTGCTCTATCTGAGTTTAGTTTCTGATCAAAGTTATTAGCAGAAGAAGTTAGTGAGATGTCATTGGTGAATGGGTGCGAGACTCCACAAGGAAGGAGCCATGGCGGAACAGTGGCTGAGAAATGGAACAGTATGAGATTCTGCCCAAAGCAACTCAGTGTCTTACACGTGGCACAAACTTTCCTATGACAATGAAGCCCCTGGAATTAAACTGCTACAGAGGAGGAGGGGAGTCGTCACCCCCAAGTCACAGTGCAAACTGAAGCACATCCTTGCATAATTATTAGCAGCAAACTGTATGGGACACTCTATTTATTTTATTCGATTTATACCCCGCCCTCCCCACAGATGAGCTCAGGGTGGCTAACAACATTAAAAAATACATTAAAATCACAAAAACTTAAAATCAATAATATTTTTTTTAAAAATCATTACAATAGTCCAGGAGCAGGCTATTTAAACAAATATTGGGAGTCCGTATACGGGCATAGCAGATGGCCGAGGGCAGCCCCAGAAGAAGTGGTGGTCTCAGGTGGAAGAAGGAGGACACCCGCTGGCACTCAGCCGAAGGCCCGGCGGAACATCTCCGTTTTACAGGCCCTGAGAAACTGTAACGGGTCGCGCAGGGCCCGGATCTCCAGCGGGAGAGTGTTCTACCAGGCCGGAGCTAGAGCAGAAAAAGCCCTGGCCCTGGTCGAGACCAGATGGATGTCCTTCGGGCTGGGGACCACCAGGAGTTGCTTGTCTGCAGAGCGCAACACCCTGCAGGGGACGTAATGGAAGAGGCGGTCCCGCAGGTATGTAGGTCCCAGTCCGTGAAGGACTCTAGCCTGGAATACTAGGATATTATGCCATGATTCGGCTGTTTAGACAACATTGCACAGATAAGACGGGGGCAGAACAAGTACTATTGATCTTTCATTAATACTAGGCAGCGTGCTGTTATTTACACGCAGACTCAAAGCGTGGTTACCAAATGGATGCTTTGCTAACAGTAACAGGAAACAAATGTGAAAATAATAGGTAACAGCTATTTAAAAGTGAATTATTCCAAGTGTCTTCCATTACAGCAGCAGAAGTTTCTAAGTGCTATGGCAGTCATAAAACCAGGATATGCCAGGCCAGCTTCCCTTCCTAGCTCTTTCCTCTTGCAAGCAAGGGAAATGGATCAGGTGAAAGACAGAAAATCTATAGCAATTTTTTCCTAAATGGCCTATTACATCAAAATAACAGCTCCATATCATATTAGCAATTTCACCGTCTTTCCTATTAGCATTGCATCAAGAGAGGGAGATTGATTGGTGTTACTTATAGTGCAGCTGCAGTGATGGGAAGAAGGGAGCCAGGCCTGCGTCTGAGCTCTTAAAGGGAGAGAAACCCGTTTCCTTTGGAGATTCTGGATCTAGTGCGGCTTTTCCACTTGGGTGCCTACAGATCTAAACACTGGCTGCAGGCGAGCAAGAATCCAGCAGAAGGTAAGCAAGGCTGGGCTTCCCACCCCCCCCACCCCCCAGGTTTGCCTGGGTCAGTAGAAATAACTGCTGTCTGCCTGGTTTCAGCTGACACTGCTCTAAGTGTGTTTCAGGTAAATAAGCAAGTAGCCGTGTTGGTCTGCAGTAGAACAGCAAGATCCAGGTCCAATAGCACCTTAAAGACCAAGTCGATTTTTTTCAGGATATAAGCTTCTTAGAGCTGAGTTCCCTTCATCAGATACAAAGAGTGGGAAAAGGTAGGAGCTGGAACGGAGGGCGGGGAGAGTTTAAATTAAAGTTTAAATTGCCCTCGGCGAAAATAGTCACATGGCTGGTGGCCCCGCCCCCTGTGTGTGTGTGTGAGAGAGAGGGGGGGCGGGTTGATGGATTTCCACTCCAGGTGTCTGAATGTGGTGCCTCTGAATTGTCTGTCCCAGTGCCCATCCTCCCAACTGATGTAAAGTTGGGCCTCTGCACTTGGGGACCAATGCCCAACAGGAGGCAAGGGGGTGAAACAGGCATGCACAGCTTCTCTCTCTCAAACTTCTGTAAATTTGTGTAAGAATACCAGGCAACTCTCAAAATACTTCAGTTTATGAGTAAAAGTTCTTTATTGATGCCTGTATCATACACTTGCACCATCCTTGCTAGGACTGGCAACTACAGACAGGTTCCCCAAGGCTATTCCTAATCCCCCCCTTTCTCCTAACAGTTCTCTAACTCTGCATTCAGGAAAACAGGCTGTGTGATTCATGGACTGCTCAAGGTCGTGCAGGCTCCCAGGCTCAGGAGAGATTACAACAGGAACAAACACCTTTCCGTTTCCAGTTTCCCACCCCAGGATCAAATAACAGAAACATCCCAACAGCATCAGCTTCAGCTGCACGAGGGTATTGAATATGACAGGTGATCCTGAGCGCCTGACATTTTTTGACTGCGGGTGGTAGGGAGTGCCCTCAAGTCATAGCTGATTTATGGCAACCCCAGATGGGGTTTTCACGACACGAGACTATCAGAGGTGGTGTGCCATTGCCTGCCTCTGCAACCCTGGTCTTCTCTGGAGGTCTCCCATCCAATTACTAGACCCCTAGATTTTCTGTTAGGTGAGGAAATCCAGTTACTTTTGACTCCAGTCCTGCAATGTGCCACTTGTTAACACATCTATCACTGTCTGAAAAACAAGCCTGACTCAAGCTACGGTCACTACTTTGTGTCAGAAGGTCTCTCATTTTCATCTCCTGCCTCTTCCTAAATAAAAACCATTGGTTGCTATCATGACCCCTCTGTGGTTGCTTCATTGCCCTCTTATTGCCTGGAGCCTTGAAGGAGCTTTTCTTCTGAATCATCTCTATCATTCTGGCTCAGTGGCACAGCACACGCTTGGCCATATGGAAGGTCACTGGCATGTCCAGTTAAAGGAGAGGCACCGCCACTCAGGGTAGACAATGCTGCACTAGATAGGCCAAAACTCTGGTTCATTATAAAGCAACGCCATCTGTTGTTCCCTTAAAAATCCAGAACCACAAAGCTTTGTGAAAACAAATAGTCCTAACCATGCCCTGCAGCAGGGCTTTTTTCTGGGAAAAGAGGTGGTGGAACTCAGGACTGCACAATGATGTCACTTTGGGTCAGCTGGAACAAGGGGGGGGAGTTTTTTAAAGTTTAAATCGCCCTTGGCAAAAATGGTCACATGGCCGGTGGCCCCGCCCCCAGATCTCCAGACAGAAGGGAGTTTAGATTGCCCTCCACGCCTCTTGGCGGTGCGGAGGACCATCTCAACTCCCCTCTGTCTGGAGATCAGGGGGCGGGGCCACCGGCCACGTGACCATTTTCAAGCGGTGCCGGAACTCCGTTCCACCACGTTCCGGCTGAAAAAAAGCCCGGCCTTGCAGCAAAAACAAATTGTATTAATTTCACATGAAAATGCTTCATCTTAGAAGGGAGAGATTTGTGTTTGCTCTTACAATTGTTTGGCCTGTCAAGGTCAGTCTTTTCTCTTCTGACTGGCAGTGGATTTCAAGGGTCTTAGATAGAGATCTTCACATTACTTTCCACTTGACCCTTTTATCTGGAGATGCTGAGGATTGAACCTGCGACTTTCTTACTCCGTAATTTTTCTTTATTTAAACTATAAACAGCAAACATAAAAGCAGTAAACACAGAAGATAAAGAAACACAACATTCTAAAAAATCACACTAACAAGATATATAAACATACAATACAATATATACAAACATAGAATAACAAGACAAGTAACTAGTAATAATAAGGGGGAAATACAATTTAAAAGGATAACAAAAAGACTGAAACTAACCTACAGACTGAGTTTCGATTTGCTCCACCACAAATATATATCGTTTTCAAAGTCTCACTTATTCTATGTTAAACATAAGATCCTTCTTTTTTCTATTGTTCATGATTCTTAATCCCTAAATCCAGATGTCATCAAGTCATTGTTATCTATTTCATGTAAAAAGTCTATAAACCGTTTCCATTCAACCAAAAATGTAGATAATGTCTTTTCTCTGATCAGTTTTGCCATTGATGCAAACTCCAATCTGCGATTTTCTGTGTACAAAGCAGATCTTCCTCCACTGAGCCCCAACCCCAAACCAACAACTCTTGGTTCTCCCCTTCAGAATTCTGTTGCCTTCCATTTGGGGGGGGGCAGTTGGTGTAGTGGTTAAGAGCAGTAGAACTCTAATCTGGAGAACCGGGTTTGATTCCCCACTCCTCTGCTTGAAGCCAGCTGGGTCACCTTGGGTCAATCACAGCTTCTCGGAGCTCTCTCAGCCCCAACCACCTCACAGGGTGATTTTCATGTGGATAATAATAACATACTTTGTAAACTGCTCTGAGTGGGCGTTAAGTTGTCCTGAAGGGCAGTATATAAATCAAATATTATTACTTAAAAAAAGAATTTCATGTTTTCTCCCACAATCCATCAGGCCCACTATTATGGTTCTCTAGGGTTGTTGTCATACCATCGTCTTTGATTTGCAAATTGCTATTTGGGAACAAACCTCTTCACAGATGGCAGAGATGGTGTGGGCTGGCATATGTGTGCTGATGTTATATCGGTATCTACTGAAACTGGTTGCTCCGGAGGCATTCTCCGGCGTGTCTGCTTGTCTGTCAGATCTTCACAGTTGGAAGAGCAGCAATTTTCCAGAAATGAGGGAAAGCAAATATAGATCTTTGGTTTCAAGCCACTGTTGACTTGTTGGTATTTCAACCTGAGTTCAGAGGGCATTTTTCTTTTATTTCTATGAAATTTGATTTCTTCTCCATCTATAAGAGTGAAGTTTTGAGACATAAATCTGCATTTGAGTACAACTCTTCTTCAAAAGAAATATTTTTAAAACTGTAAAATATATAATCTAGCATGGTTAAAATATGAATGGCTGTCCCTGAATTTTGCACATGCAGCATTCTAACATGTAATATTGCTTTGCAAAGCAATGGCAAAATAGGTGTATATTTTAAAAAGAGCCATTTCCATGCAAATATTTTCATAATCTGCTATACAGTCACTAAGTTGCAAGGTTGCATACAAAGACCATCTAATGACATACTGTTAATATATTATATACTGGTAGCATTTCCTTATTTTCTTTATTAAAAGTTGAATATTCAAAACATTTGTCATGTTTTTTCAAACAGTAATTTATTAATGCTTTGTTTCTGTTCATTACATGTCATTCATTATTACTTTAATTTGTTTCCATTATTACGTTCATATTTATCTCTATGGATTTCAGTGGGAACCCCCACTCCTTTCTGAAAATATAAGGTTAACCATGTTCCATGACTATAAAATCAAGACACCACCACCACCACCAGCCAATGAGTAAATAATGTTTGTTGGAAACACTATGAGCACAATTCTCTTCTGCAGCAAGATCTATTTGACAAGGACTCTTCCCAATCACCAAAGGCAATTTTCGTCTCTCTTCTCTGCTAGCTTTCTCCCCAGCTTCTGACCACTAACTCTCTACTAGGTGCTAAAGAAATGAATGAAGCAAATGTCATTCATGTCTTATGATTTTCATTTATTTGCTTTAACAAATGGAGCAATTAAGAGTTTCAGTTGTTACTGAACGAATATTTCCTAATGTTTACTACATAGTAGTGGGTTTACATGAGCAATAGAGATGGGCACAAAACAAACCATGGAACAAAATTCCATACTGAATGGCTGGTTCGTTTGCACCGAAACACGCGTTTCGTGGGGATGTGTTTACGGAACGAACAAATTTTTTCAGCCATTCCGTGGCTGGGTTTGGATTTTCACAGACCCCCACGCCGGTTTCAGCTCATCGGCTGAACCCAGCGTGGGGTCTGTGAAATTGACAGCCCCTGTGCAGGAGAAAGGGGCTGTCAGTTTCACAGACCCTGCGCAGGGTTCAACTGAAGGGCTGAAACCAGTGCAGGGACTCTGAAACTGACAGCCCCTTTCTCCTGCTTCCCGAGCTGTCCGTTTTAAAGACCCGCAGCGTGGGATCTGTGAAACGGACAGCCCGGGCAGCAGGAGAAATGGGCCGTCTGTTTCACAGACCCCACGCTGGAACCAGCGCAGGGTCTGTGAAATACAGCTTCTTTTTCCCGCTGCTCTGGCAGCAGAAGAAAGAAGCTGTCATTTCACAGACCCCGCACCGGTTCCAGCATGGGGACTGTGAAACTGACAGCCTCTTTCTCCTGCTGCGAGGCAACAGAAGAAAGGGGCTGTCTGTTTCAAACAGCCAGTGCAGGGTGATTGAAATGCCATGGAACAATGAACCATGAACTGGGAAAAGGTTGGAAGTTCGTGGTTCAATGTTCTGTGGAATGCTACAAACCACAAATCACGTGGTTCGGGGTTTTTTCGTTCTGTGCCCATCTCTAATGAGCAACATTTTGCTTAGCGTTACATGATTTATATTGAATTTATACTGACAGGTGCTTCAATCCTATCACAAATAATCGCCCAGGCAGCCATGTAGATATAGGCAAGCAGACAACTTATCAGATATAGATATATATATTGTGGTGGACTTTATTCCCTAGGCAATGTTCTTTTATAAAGTTCAGCAGGTAGGACATGAGCATTATTGATCTCAGGCTGATCAAATATTTATCATGTAACTGCTCCGTAAAATGCAGTGGGAATTCTAATGTACGCTTTACTTACATTTCACAAATCCTAGAACACCATTATGCGCCATTGACCAGTGGAGCACATACTTGTCACTGAAAGTCCTGGGACTCAATTCACTGGATAAATGGTTAGGACCCTACAATCAACTGAACAAGTGTGCAGACACTTACACACACATATACATTTGTTCTGGTTTATCACCCATTCAAGGACATTCAGAAAAATCTTTGGGGCAAATCTTTTCTGTTTCCAACGGGACACCAGTGAAATGCTTAATTCTGAAAGTGAACAAGCATGTAGATAATGGTGACCTGTTAGACATAATATACTTGAACTTTCAAAAGGCTTTTGACAAGGTACCTCCCCAAAGACTTCTAAGTAAGCTTAGCAGTCATGGGATAAAGGAATGAATCCTTTTATGGATTAAAAATTGGTTAAACAAAAGTAGGCAAAGATTAAGAATAAATGGACAGTTCTCGCAATGGAAGGAAGTAAGCATTGGGGTCCCACAAGCATAGGTATTGAGGCCAGTGCTATTTAATTTGTTCATAAATTATCTGGAACTGGGAGTGAGCAATATCATAGCCATGTTTGCAGATAACACAGAATTATGCTGGAGGATAAAAACCAAGGCTGACAATGAAGAATTCCAAGAGGATCTCTGCAAATAGGGTGAGTTGGGCAACAATAGGACAAATGAAGTTTAATATAGGCAAACGTAAGGTGATGAGCACTGAAACAAAAACAAATCCCAATTTCATATATATATGTTTGCAAAGAGACTGAGAAGGGGCCTTGGGGTCAAAGTGTACAGTGGCAGTGAAAAAGACAAAACTGTGCAGTGGAGATTATTAGGAAAGGGACTGAAAATAAAACAGCCAGTATTATTACACTTCTGTATAGATCGATGGTGCCGTCTCGTTTGCAATAGTGTGTGTAGCTTTTGTCACCATATCTCAAAAAGGACAAGCTGGGAAAAGTACAGAAGAGACCAACGAAGGTGATTAAGGAGTTAGAGCACCTTTTCCCATGAGGAGAGGGCGGGACGACTATTCAGTTTGGAAAAGAGACAACTAAGGGGAGGGCGGTGAATTAGAGGTTTGTAAAATTAGATACATGATAGAGAGAGTGGATAGAGAGAACCGGGGTTTTTTTTCAGCGGGAATGCGGTGGGATGGAGTTCCGGAACCTCTTGAAAATGGACACATGGCTGGTGGCCCCGCCCCCGGATCTCCAGACAGAGGGGAGTTTAGATTGCCCTCCGCACCGCTCCAGCGGTGCGGGGGTCAATCTAAACTCCCCTCTGTCTGGAGATCCGGGGTTGGGGCCACCAGCCATGTGACCATTTTTGCCGAGGGCGATTTAAAAACTCCCCATTGTTCCAGTTGACCCAAAATGACACCAATGGTCCTGGGAGCATCCGCGCACTTTGCACACGCACATGTGGTACCAGGGGCACCACCTCCCGCCAAGAGTTGCCCCCTGTACTAGCAACCCACTGAGTTCCACCACCTCTTTTCCCAGAAACAAAAGCCCTGGAGAGAACTTTCTCCCCCCCACCCCCCACCGACACTAGAACTCAAGGGCATCCAATGAAGCTGATGGGCAGCAGATTCAGGATGGACATAGTTCTTTTGGGGGGGCTTTTGATTAAAATTCGAAAACTTTTACTTTTGATTAAAATGTGGAATTCCCTGCCAGAGGATATTGTGATATTGTGATGGCCCTGTGGCCAGAAGGAAGCAGGAAAAAGGGAGAAGCTATGGGGCTTTCAGGGACAGAAAGAGAAAACAGCAGGGGATGGGGGAAATGAGATATCCCCCGCTTGAAATAAATAATATTATGCATTGCAGAATGCTACAGTTGCCAAATGCCTAGAGAAAAATACCCTGCCCCTTTAACAGAGGCCCGGTGGTAGAGAGTGCCCTCAAGTCATAACTGACCTATGGCAATCCCTGGTAGGGTTTTCATGGCAAGAGACTAACAGAGGTAGTTTGCCATTGCATGCCTATGCAACCCTGGTCTCCATTGGAGACCTCCCATCCAATTACTAACCAAGGCCGACCCTGCTTAACTTCCAAGGTGTGATGAGATCAGGCTCACCTGGGCTATCCAAGTCAGTGTAACAGAAGTGCTCTTGTTTATTTCCATGCTACAAAAAAAAATCCTCAGCTGTCTATTTCCAAACATTAAGCCTGGATCATCCTTTCAGCAGCTCTATGGAATGCAGCCATCCATCTCCTTTAGGAAGCATTAATTTCTGTGCCTGTCTTCCTCCATTTAAAAAATCAGGACGTGATTGTTCTTTTGGTTGAGGTATACTATAGGACTATCCATAGCAGGAGACAGCAGTAACTATGAGAGTACTTCTGAGGGCATTTTTCTGTGTACTAAATGTGATGTGCTGAGTATTACCCATCCAATAACTGCACTAAGGCTGCGGTCTTGTCCACTATTACTTGGGCGCAGGGGTCATTTTGTAGAAAAAGAGCTGGAGGAATTCATTACCATAACTCATTAGCATGTGCCACACCCCTTACCATCACTGGAAGTGTGTCATTAGCATAACCGATTTGCATATGCCACACCCCCTGACATCACCTATCCTAGCTGTTTTGGACCCGATACTGACCATTCAGAGCCAAAATTGGGCCCAAAATGGCAGAAAGGGGCTGAAAATGTCTGGAAAGGGGCCCAGAATGGTCAGGATCGGGCTGCTGCTGAGTGGGAGAGTGATCCACCACCCGTCAGTGGCCCAATCCAAGCTGAAACAGGCCCAAAATGGCTGAGAGTCAGGTGGGTGGGGCCACCTGACATGACCTCTTTGGGGAACTGCCGGAACTGCATTCTGGCGCATTCCCCCTCGAAATGAGCCCTGCTTGGGCGTAAGCCCCATTAAACTCAACATGACTTACTTCCAAGTAAATATCCTGCCAGCTTCAGCCAGCACCACCCCTCTTACCAGTTTGCTTTTTCACCCACCAATGTCCTTTTTGAACATGCTATTACCATTGAATCGAGCTTTTGCAGCCATTAATCATTGCTTAACCCTGAACTCACAGTTATTACTCTAAGCATCAGTGAGAATAAGAAGCAGCAGGCGGGGAGGGGGGGCGAGTCAGGTGCTCAAAGTTCTGCCTTCGAATGAAAAGAAATGGTAGGAAGGAAAGAGGTGAGCCAACCATAAAGAAAAGGTTATCTTATACAGTAAAAGGAAAGGTCGTGAACGTGGAGGTGCAATTCTGTGTTGAGAAGGTAAGACGACTGTAGTTAATCACCTGTGCAGCTCCTTTTCTTGCAAATTACACAGACAGTTACACCAGCAAAAGAAGTGCAGTCTTCAAGATCACATGGGCAAAAACAAAGACACAATATCGTGGGGGGAACTTTAGTTCAATAGGCTGCTGCTGACATGCCTAGGGACAAAAAAGGCCTATCTGTTTACTAGAGGCTTGATGAGCAGATGAAATTCTTCATGTTGTCAAGGTAAATAACATTCCATTCAGCCTCTCTTAAAGGGACAGGTTATTTTTTCCCTTCGGGCAGTTTGCAAAGCCTATTTATTTAGCATAGCATTTGAACTTCTTCTTTGGATCAAAGGCTGGAGCCACCTTGCTGCCGGTCACGTAGTTTCTTGCAATCAGATGCTACTAGAAAAACCCTATTCAGACATCGCAGCCAAACTTCAGGAGATGACAGAAGAGCCAGGGTGGAATGTTCAGAATTTTTTAAACACTAAATTGCCGCTGGGAGTGGGGGGGGGGGGCTTGTACCTGCGGGACCGCCTCTGCCATTACGTCCCCTGCAGGGTGTTGCGCTCTGCAGATAAGCAACTCCTGGTGGTCCCCGGCCCAAAGGACATCTGTCTGGCCTCAACCAGGGCCAGGGCTTTTTCTGCCCTGGCCCCGGCCTGGTGGAACGCTCCCCGCTGGAGATCCGGGCCATGCGGGACCTGTTACAGTTCCACAGGGCCTGTAAAACGGAGATGTTCCACCGGGCCTTTGGCTGAGTGCCAGCGGGTGTCCCCCTTCTTCCATCTAAGACCACCACTTTTTCTGGGGCTGCCCTCGGCCATCTATGCCCATATACGGACTCCCAATATTTGTTTAAATAGCCTGCTCCTGGACTATTTTAATGACTTTTAAAAAATTATGATTTTATGGTTTTTTTACTTTTAATGTAGTTTTTGAATGTTGTTAGCCGCCCTGAGCCCATCTGTGGGGAGGGCGGGGTATAAATCAAATAAATAAATAAAATAAAATAAAATAAATAAATCAGACTGGTGTTACAATGTGTGGGGAGAAGGGGCTTAAGACTGTGTAGTTTTATCAGTTGAAAAAGATTCCCTCTCCTCAGCATGGAAAGCAATAAAAATGGCACCCCCTCTTTGTCTCTCTCTGGTCCTTTGCACCCCTAATAACAGGAAGAAGGAGTCAATATTCCAGTTTCTTGTGTGGGGAGCGATGTTAAAAACCTTCTCATTCTATTTTGTCACCCGTATCCAAATCAGAGGCCTCCATGGCAACATCCCATCACAAATCTCCCATTATCATGCTTGATTTGCCTCCCAAACTTACATCAGGCACCCTCTCCAATCCCCTCGCTAACTTCCTGGTGTCCTAATCTGGAGAGCCGGGTTTGATTCCCCACTCCTCTGCTTGAAGCCAGCTGGGTGACCTTGGGTCAGTCACAGCTCTCTCAGAGCTTTCTCAGCCCCACCCACCTCACAGGGTGATGGTTGTGAGGATACTAATAACACGCTTTGTAAACCACTCTGAGTGGGCATTAAGTTGTCTTGAAGGGTGGTATATAAATCAAATGTTGTTGTTGTTATAGGAGGTGATTGGAGATCTCCCAGAATTACAACTGATTCTCCAGGCCATATAGATCAGTTCCCTGGGAGAAAATAGCTGCTTTGGAGGATGGGCTCATATACCCATGGAGGTCCCTCCCTTCCCCAAACCCCACTCCAACCCTCAAGTCACCCAGCTGGCTTCAAGCGGAGGAGTGGGGAATCAAACCCAGTTCTCCAGATTAGAGTCCTGCTGCTCTTAACCAGTATCAGAGTAAACTTGGGACTGGGGACAAGTGTTTACCAGAATTAATACCTATTAATACCATTAGTAGGATTAGGCGTGTTCCAGGGTGATAACACTTTTAGACAAGTCAGCCAAGATTCCCACTTCTACACAGTCACGGCAGCACTGATTTCCTTTTTGTTTGGTTACCTTTATTGTTAATTTTCCCCAAAGAGCATTAAAGATATTTCTGTCCCCCTCTGATGCAAGTTTACCTAGGAGGACAACAACAAAAGTCCTTTTCCCATTCGGTCCTTTTGCTGAACACAGACAAAGTGCCAGGTTTCACAAACCTAGTAGCCAGAAGGAAGTGCTTTTTAAGACACTTCACAATGCATAAGGTAGATAATTTATTGCTGAAAATGTCCTTGAAGGAAAACAAAATCTATGTAGGATAAACTAAGAAGTCGTTGAAAGACAACAGGACAACATAGAAGCAACATCCTGAATAAAAGAGTTCCATTAACAAAACATTTTGAAAAGTATAAACACAAAGGCTCTCTGACACTATTTTTCAAAGCAGGGATGAAAATAAAATATTAAGGATAAACGGGTTTTGATAAGATTGGGGTTCTTCTTCTTTCATATTTTGGAGTTCCAAATAGGATTGCTAGCCCCCCCCCTCAGGTCGGGGATCCCCCACCCCATTCACTTGGCCAGTGGATGTGCTTGTGTGTGGTGGATTGCACATGTTAAAAATCCTGGAAGTGCTGTGCACGACACAAAGCTGCACGACTATTAAAGGTTAATCTCTCACAGAATCAGAGAGCTTGGAGCAACGGGCTACTCCAAGGCATCCGATTGGATAGCCTGGGAGGGTCTTATTTCAGTCCTAGCAGAGAGACATCCAGGGAGAAGGAGCTGAGCGACAGAGTCCTCATGGAGAGCAGTTTCAACACTGGCAGAAAACTGGAGAAAGTTGGCAAGGAGGTTTGGGAAGTAGGTGCAGACTCCCATTTGGGCCAAAGAAAGGGGATAGATCTTCTAAGGAGAGAAGATTTTCCCTATCTAGGCGAACAGGGAGGTCGCTCTGGAGAGTAAAGAGATCCCCTGGTTGGGTGTGGTTGGAAACTGCCTGTGGAGACCTTCAGATTCAATGAAGGGCTGAAGGAAAGCATTAGTGTGTGGAGAGAAGGGGATTAGGGTGCTAGAAAGTGGGCACTAGCATTCCTAACCCCAGAAGAGTAATGAAATACTAAGGAGAAAATCTACTCAAGTGCTTGGAGAAAAACAAGAGAACCAAAGCTTTAAGTAACATTGTGTCAAGAGGCTGGCTGGAGCCCTAGCGGTATGCCAAAAATGGCACAAATGTGCTCTGGAGGCCTTTACTAATGGAAGCGACAGGGAGGGACTCAGCAGGGCCAGATCAGCCTCAAACTCAGAACAACAAACAACTTTGTTTGTACTCATAGTACCATCACATCAAGACTGCCTTTTTGCAGTTTTATCATTGCATATCTGTCCATAAATATGACCCAGTTATGTTCCAGGTGCCCTGAGCTGGATGGCTCAGGCTCACCCAATCTTATCAGATTTCAGAAGCTAAGCAGGGACAGCCCTGGTTAGTACTTGGATGGGAGACCACCAAGGAAGCCCAGGGATGCTACACAGAGGCAGGCAATGACAAACCACCCCTGTTCATGTCTTCCTCTGAAAACCCTTCAGGATCGCTGTAAGTCTGCTGTGACATGAAAACACATCATACACACGCGGTTGGTGGCATTGCAGTAGGATCAGGGTTTTGTGTTACTTATCTCTCTTCCCCCCACCCCCATTTCTTGCCTATCCCAGCAGTCCTAAAATATGGGGAAAGCCTCAGGAATCAACATATTATATTACATTCTCCTAGAAACCCAGATCATCCAGAATGGGCTCCAGACCTGGGTGGAGTGCAGAATTTCAGCCAACTTCTGGATGGAAAACATAGATCTTCCGATTATTTTTGGGATCGGGGTTGGATGGTTCCTCCCCATGCTCAATAGCTTATTACCCTCTACAGAACTCAAGAATCAAACATGAACTCGGTCAAAAGTATCAATGCTGGCAGAGGAAAGCCTTGGAAGATGTATCACTATCACTAATATCAGGAAAAACATATCCCTTTGTTGAATTGATTTTTTTTTTTGAAAATTTTTTTATTGGGTTAGGATCAAATGTTTACACATTACAGTCAATATTCCCATTTCCCAATTTCTAACCCCCTCCCTTTCCTCCCCCTTTTTGTTGACTTCCAACAGTTTTCCAACCCTTTGTCCCTTTTCCCTTACTCCTTTTAATCTCCTCTATCTAACAAATATATATTCTCCCTTTATTCTAAGCAATACTTCTTTAACTATTTTTAATACTCTGTACCCTGACTATGAGTCCCATTTTCCATAATGGATAAACAATTTATCCCATTTTTCATTATTTCACTTTCAAATATTTCTATATATCATAAACTATGTAAACCATACATTCATATAAATCAACCAGTTTAACTTATACTCTATATGTTATTCATTCTATCTTCTTCTTTCTATTTTAGTTATATTTGTTTACTCTAATATCATAACTGCTTAGAAATTCTCTTTTACCTCTTCTCCTCCCCGGTAAAGTCACCCCCCTCTACATTTTATTGTACTTCAGTAGTTCTCAAACTGCCACAGTTCTCCTCCCACCTCCCATTTCTTCTCCAAATATTGTTTCAGCTTCTCCCAGTCTGTGTTAAACTGTCCTGAGTCCAGGTTTCTCAATTTTCTTGTCATTTTGTCCATTTCTGCCATATACAGCAATTTGTGGATCCAATCTTCAATAGTTGGCACTTCTTGTATTTTCCATTTTTGCGCATACAAAAGTCTAGCTGCTGCCGTCATGTAAAATATCAACGTCCTATGATGGGCTGGAATTCCCTCCATTCCCAAGTTTAGTAGCAGGAGTTCTGGGTTCTTATTAATTTGAAATTGTAATATCTCACTCATTTCTCTTATTATTTCCCCCCAGTACTGCTTAGCTACCTCACACGTCCACCACATGTGGTAGAGGGAGCCCTCATGCTTCCTGCATTTCCAGCATTTATTAGAAGTGTTCAAATTCCCTAGCGCAATCTTCTTTGGTGTCATGTACCAACGGTAAATCATTTTGTAAATGTTCTCTTTAATACTAGTGCATGTCGTTGTCTTCATTGTAGTCTTCCACAAGTATTCCCATGCCTCCATTGTTATTTCTTTGTTGAAATGTATGGCCCATTTCACCATTTGTCCTTTAACTATTTCATCCTCAGTATACCATTTCAGCAGTGCTTGGTATACCTTAGATATTCTTTTCTTGTCCTCTTTAAGAAGGGTCTGCTCTAGTTCCGAGTTTTCTGTTCGTATACCTCCCTTTACAGAGTCCGAGTTATATAAATCTCTAATCTGTCTATACTGGAACCAATCATAATAAGGTGATAGTTCCTCCTGAGTCTTTATTCTGAGTTTAGATTCTTCAGTTCTAGTTATTTCTTTATAAGTTAGACATTGTTGCTCATTATCAACAGCTCTCGGATCTATCACCTCATATGGAACTACCCACAAAGGGGTTCCTTCTTCCAGATAGATTCTATACTTCTTCCAGATTATATATAAACTTCTCCGTATATAGTGATGCAGGAACATCGAGTTCGCCTTTACTTTATCATGCCATAAGTATGTGTGCCATCCAAATATTTTTTTATATCCCTCTAGGGCTAGTAATTTCTTATTCTTTAGCGTCATCCACTCCTTCAACCACACCAAGCAAATTGCGTCATGGTAAAGTCTTAGATTGGGCAGTTGCATTCCGCCTCTTTCCTTTGCATCTTGTAAAACTTTCATTTTCACTCGAGGCTTCTTGCCTGCCCATACAAAGTCTGATATTTTCCTCTGCCATTTCTCAAATTGCTTAGAGTCACTGATGATTGGTATTGTCTGTAGCAAAAACATTACTCTTGGTAGCACATTCATCTTAACTGCTGCAATCCTTCCCAACCATGACAAATTTAGTCTGTTCCATTTAATCAAATCTCTCTCTATCTGAGTTCATAGTTTTTCATAGTTGTTTTTAAATAAGTCTATATTCTTAGCAGTCAGTTCGATTCCCAAATATTTCACCTTACTTGTTACTTCACAATCCGTTATTTCCGTTAACAATTGTTGTTTCTGCTTAGTCATATTTTTGCATAGTATCTTTGACTTCTTTTTATTAATATAGAAACCTGCCAAATCTCCGAACTCCTTAATCTTATCTATCACTTTTGGCATGTTCTCCAATGGGTCTTCTACAATTAACATTATGTCATCCGCAAATGCTCTGACCTTATATGAATAGTCCTTTATTTTAATTCCTTGAATTTTTTCATCTTGTCGTATTTGTGTCATCAGGATCTCCAATACCAAAATGAACAGCAGTGGAGACAACGGGCAACCTTGTCTTGTTCCTTTACTTATAATCAATTTCTTAGTCGCTTCATCATTCACCACAATTGCTGCAGTCTGGTCTCTGTAAATTTCCTTAATTGCTCTAATGAATCTTTCTCCCAATTGTAGCTTTTCCATGGTGGCAAACATAAAGTCCCAGTTTAAATTATCAAACGCCTTTTCAGCATCAACAAAGAAGAAACCAACCTCTTTGTCACAACGCTTGTCATAATATTCAATAGCATTAATCACTGTCTTTAAATTGTCTCTGATTTGTCTGTCTGGCAAAAAGCCTGCTTGTTCCTCCTCAATGACTTCCGTAAGCCACCCCTTCAGTCTCTCCGCCAGTATCTTCGCAAAGATTTTATAATCATTGTTAAGTAGCGATATAGGTCTGTAGTTTTTCACATTAGTCAAGTCTTGGCCTTCTTTGGGGATCAATGATATATTCGCTTCATTCCAGGTATCTGGAATCCGCTGGTCCTTTAAAACTCCATTGATCACCTCTTTTAGGAATGGTGCCAGTTCATTGGCCATTACCTTATAAAATTTCGCTGTAAGTCCATCTGGCCCTGGCGCCTTTCCTAGATTTGCAGATTGTATTGCCTTGTTTAGTTCCTCATCTGTTACTTCACTGTTCAGTTTATTTCTCCAAGCTTCCGAAATTACTGGAAGTTTCATTTTCTCCAAATATAACGCTATTGACTCTTTATTTTCCTCTTTCTTATTATACAACTTAGCGTAGAATTTGTAAAAGGCTCTACTAATGGTAGTCTGTTCCAAATACGTTTTATTATCTTCGCAAATTCTATTTATTATTTTCTTTTCCCTTCTCTTCTTCAGTTGCCATGCCAAATACTTCCCAGGTTTATTTGCACCTTCAAACGCTTTCTGATTCAATCTTTTAAGATTCCACTCCAATTCCTTATTATTCATTGCTGTTAACTGTTCTTGAAGTATTTTAATTTCCTGATATAATTTCTTTTTCCCTGGTCTCTTTTTTAACTGTATTTCTTTGGCTTTTATTTTCTCCTCAATCTCTTGTCTTTTCTCCTCTTTCTTTTTTCTTGCTCTACCATTTAAGTCCATTAGTATGCCCCTTATAACCGCCTTATAAGCGTCCCAAACTTTGTCAGTTGGTACTTCTTTATTTACGTTGTATTGTATGAAGAACTTTGTCTCTCTTCTCAACATCTCCATACTCTCTCCTTCCTGTAGCAAGTCCTCATTTATTCTCCATGCTTTCCTTTTTCTCCTTTTCCCTAATTTCCACATGATTGGATTATGATCTGAGCCTACCATCGGCATTATTTCTACCTCCTTAGTCCATAACGCTAAGTCTTTTGAGGCCCAGATCATATCAATTCTTGATAGTGTACAGTGCCTTGCAGAATAAAAAGTAAATTGTCTACTTTTAGGATATTCTCTTCTCCATACATCTTCTAAAGTCTCCTGTTGTATCAAGTCAAAAAAAAGCTTTGGTAATAGTCCTCTTTTCTTTTGTGCAGTTGTTGTCTTTTTATCTAATTCCAAGTTCGTCACTCCATTGAAGTCTCCGGCAAGAATTATCTGGTCGTATGAAAGATCATCTAGTTGCTTCCTCAAATCCTCAAAGAAGCTTTCCTTTGCACCGTTAGGTGCATAAACTCCGACTACCAACACTCTCTTTAAGTCCCAAGTACATTCCACTGCAATAAATCTGGCTTCCACATCTTTCATTACAAATTTTGGCTGTAGCTCCTCTTTTATGTACAACACCACTCCCCTTTTTTTTTTATTGGAGGCTGCTACAAATTCTTTGCCCAATTTTCCTGATTTTAAATATTTTACATCCTGCTTTCTGATATGGGTCTCTTGCAAACAAACAATGTCACATTTTTGTTTTAATAGCCAGTGGAAAATATTTTTTCTCTTATTCGGTGAGTTTAGTCCATTTACATTCCAAGATAAAACTTTACACTCCATACTCATAGTCTTGTTGGTAAGTCTTTTTCATTATCCCTTATAAATCGCTCCATCTCTCGCTCAGATCTGATGCGCTTTTTGGCCCCTCCAAACTCAAAGGACACACCTTCTGGTAACTCCCATCTGTACCTGATTTTCATGTCCTTCAAGATCTGAATTAGCACTTTGTATTTTTTCCGATCTGATAACACTGACCTGGGTAATTCCTTCATTATGATAATCGTCTTGCCATCAATCTCCAATGGATCTTGAAACTGTTTTGTCACAATCTTCTCTTTCATATTTCGTGTCGTAAACTGCACAATCACGTCTCTTGGTAATTTCCTCTGGGTTGCAATTCTCGAGTTCACACGATATGCCACATCTAGGATAGCCACAACTTCCTCCTCCTCCTTCCCCAGGTATTCAGCTAACACCTCAGTCATCTGTTCTTGCGCTGATTTTCCTTCCACTTCTGGCAAGCCACGAAAATGTAACTGCTTCTCCATGTGTTTAGTTTCTGCAACTGACATTCTCCCCCTCATCAGTCTCATCTCTGTTTGTTGCGTGTCTGCTAAGTTCTCCATCGCGTCTTCTACTGTTTTAACTCTCTGCTGCGTTCCTTGTAGTTCACTTTGTATTGTTTCCATACCTTTTTTCACTTCTGACAGCTCCGATTTTACTGTCTGTGTAACCTCTTTAACCTCTTTAATCAACTCCAATTTCGTGTCCTTAAGTTCTTTAATCACATCTAAAAGTTTTTTATCCAGGTTTTCTATTGCCGATTGCCACTCTTTTTTTGACATCGTGGGGCTTGCTTTGGCTCGCTCCCACGAATCCGCTCTTTTCCTTAACTCCGTGGCGTAAAATTTAATGTCCTTTTATTTCAAATGTCCTGGTCTTCTTACAAAAATTAAATTTTAAAGAGTCCAAAATGTCGGGCGTCTTTTCTCTATGGTTTCTCTATGATTTTGCAATCCAAGATGGCCTACTTCCTTTTCCGCTGAGGCCGCGACCCTTCCCCTTTCAAAGATGGCGATTCCCTTCTTCCTGCCCTCCAGCAAGGGCCGCTTCTCTCCAGCAACTCTATTGTTGTTACGCACTTCCTGTCTCCCAACTTCCCACAGTAGGTCTCGCGATGGTGTCTTTTTCTCACAGCTCCATAACCGCAAGTATTCAAAACAATAGTCCAATTCCTTTAATAACTTCTTTAAACTGAGTCTCTTTTCAAATACAACTCTTGCCGAGTCTTCCCCTCTTTATCGTTAGCCTGTTGCAGTTTGAAAATCTACTTTTATTCCTCTCTGCTTTAATCAATCTGTCCCGTAACAGAAGATAGTGATCTTTACCTTCTCATTCACTTTTCTCGGGTTGTAATCGCTGTTTCGATTTTAACTTCTCCTCTCCGTTTCTTCCCTCAATCGAAGCTTGGGTATGTAGGTCTTATGCCAGCCGAATTGGCCCCAGAACTGCCGCAGAGATTGTAGCCGACCCGTCGCAGGGTGGGACCTCAAGGATCGGGAGGGGAGCCGTTGTGTAGAGCCCCCCCTCGTCCGAGATCTAGCACACCCTAGGGTCTTGAGCGTTCTTTGCCTGCTCTCTGCCTGAGAGCAGTCGGCCGCGGGCTATTTTTCCCCCGCCGGCCACTTAAAACGGCAGTCCGGTCAGCTCCGCAAATGGAGCTGCGTCAGACCTCCATGAAGCCCAAACCGGAAATCCCTTTGTTGAATTGATTTTAACGGAATGTAACCTAAAATATTATTTTTCTCCTTAACAGTCATGTTCTTTCTCTGAATTAGAACTAACAGGCCCATTAAGAATCTGATCGCTTCCAAAGGCAGTAAATTCCCAAAGGTACACTGTTTAAGTTTTCCAAAATACTTAACCATAATTGTGTTTTGTTCACAGATTAATTCCATTTTACTCTTGGGATCAACTACAGCCCAACTTAAACTCAGAAAGATATGTTGTCTCTGTTTTGCCACATCATTTGGAATGGATGCCAGTCATTCAGCATAGAGAGGCAATTTAGTGTCTGACGTGCGTTACTAAAGGTACCAACACGTTTCTGTCAGTTATTTTGAAGCTTTTCCTTTCCCTCTGAGTGCCTTCTGCAGCTTCCATGCTTGGTTTTATCATCCAAGTTCAGCATTTGAGTTATTCCTTCCTTTAACTCAGTTGGAAACTGTAGATGCATACTTCAAAATAAATAAATTCAAGGTCAGCAACTGGAACACTAAAGTTGAGGCCCGGCTAAAGTGCCTGTAATAGAGGAGAAACGTACCCCCAGATATTCTTCAGCTACAGAAAATTCCTCTCCTGCCAGAATTTAGTCCCTGGCCTACGTGGCTTGTACCAGGCCTAATTTTAAACCTGGCACAAGAGCACCATCAGCTTTTAGCGAGGCATTAGCTGCCTTACGTGGCTAGTTGAATTCAGCAAGCGGGGTTGCCAGACCACACCAGGAGCATTTAGGAGGTGGGGACTTATGAACTGGCATCACTTCAAGTGAAAACCGGAAGTAACACCATGGGGTGCTCTAGCACTTGCAAAATATGGTAAAGCCTTAAAGATTTTAGCAAATCTAGAGTGCCCCATGATGTCACTTCTGGTTTCCTGTGGAAGTGATGTCAGTGGGGTGATGTAATGCTGTCACATGCCCTCATTCTCCCCCTCCCTCTGCATTTCTGTCTACCAGCAGGCAATTAACTGGATTGATAGGAGGTGACATGAGAGTCCCTAGCAGCAGGGTTCTGCTCTAAGTTGCTCCAGTGAATAATGTAGGATTAGCTGGTCACCTTTAGGAGTCCCAGTAAGAATTTGTGGGGGGGGGCTTCCTTCAATTTGGCCTTTTTCTGCCTGTTTCACAGCATCCAGGGGTGTGATAGAACTCTCTGCCTAGGCCTGGTCTTTTGACTGGTAAGGCCACAAATAGTTTTGTAAGGAATAGGGTGTTGCTACAGTATAGGTAGGAGTAAGGTAGGAGATAGAAGAAAATACTACTTTACACAAAGGGTGATAAACACATGGAATTTGTTGCTACAGGAGGTGGTGGCAGCTACAAGCATTGCCAGCTTCAAGAGGGGACTGGACAAATATATGGAGCAGAGGTCCATCAGTGGCTATTAGCCACAGGAGATAGATGGTATTCTCTTTGTGGGGAGGTGGTGCTCTGCTGTCTTGGTGCTGGAAGGAAGGCAGTGGGAGGGCTTCTGGTGTCCTGGCCTCACTGACAGTCCTTTAGATGGCACTGGATTTCTAGCCACTGTGTGTGACAGAATGTTGGACTGGATGGGCCACTGGCCTGATCCAACATGGCTTTGCTTATGTTCTTATGCTTAACTGGTGAGCACCCTAAACCATCTAAGGATGGGGAGGGTTTTTTCCCCCAAGGTAGCCCATCATTGGCTGAGTCCCAGGGTTGGCTGGGAAGGGAATGCCCCTGGTGGTTGAGCAGCATCCCCTGAGCTCTTAGTTTCTAGAATAGCATGTAGGGTGAGGGAGATGAGGCTCAACACCTCTCTAGGGATGCCAGCTCCAGAATGGGAAATTCCTGGAGATTTGGGGGGTAGAGCCTGGAGAGGGTGGGGTTTGGGGAAGGTATCTCAGCAGGGTACAGTGCCGTAAAGTCCACCCTGCAAAACAGTCATTTTCTCCAGGGGACCTCTATGGACTGGAGATCGGTTGTAATTCCAGGAGATCTCCAGCCATCACCTGGAGGCTGGTAATCCTGCTCTCGACACTGATCTATGAGCTGGTGAGGACAGAAAAGGCCAGTGTAATATTGGCTAAGTTTGGAGCCAGGGTGGGTTTGCCCAAAATGCTGGTAGCCACTGTAGGCTGCTTTCTAGCAGCAGCTCTCACGAATTAAGGAGCGCTTAATTGATGTAGATCACCCATTAATAAACTAGACAAGATGCATACTGGCAGTCTTATTTGGGTGTACTGGTACAAAAGCCTGTAGCCATGCTCAGGCTAAGTAGCTATAACAGACAAGGAACTCAGCCGATATTTTTTGAAACTTACAAAAAGATATTCCCAACTCCCCATCCCCCCGCCAGGGGAGCAAACCTAACCTGGAGATGAGAGAGATTATTAAGTATCCCTTGGCCAAGGAATAATGCTGGCAGCCATGAAGGAATGTGCTCTGCTGCATGTCCTCTGTTAAAGATAGCCAGTCCACCTGATATATAGGAAACGGTGAACCTATTTCTGTCTTGTCTCACTTGGGTAAAATGACAGTGTGGCTCCGCTCCGCTCATGGAGGAAGTGCATTTCTATGATCTGTTTTAGGCTGTTTCAAGGCCCAGTTGGGGGACATAAACTGTTTTAGTGGACCTGTTATCTTGAAATGGGCAGAGGGCGAATGATACAATACAATTCCTCTGGTTCCTCCGAGAATTATGTTGTTTCAGTGGTCTACCCATTTCCAACAGAGAGTCTCTAAAGCTGATGTCAAGTGACTTCTACATCTGACAAAGGGAGTGTTGACTCTTGAAAGGGTATACCCTAGAAATCTTGTTGGTTTTTATGGTTCTACTGGCCTCAGATCTTGTTCAGTTCTCCTATGAGGTTCTACTGGACTCAGATCTTGCTCAGTTCTCCTATGAGGTTCTACTGGACTCAGATCTTGCTCAGTTCTCCTATGAGGTTCTACTGGCCTCAGATGTTGCTCAGTTCTCCTATGAGAACTGACCTGTGCGATACTTACACAATATTGTTCAATATCCTATATGAAGGAGCTGGAGGAAGGAAGGCTGCATGGTATAGCTTGATCACATCAGACCTTGGAAGCTAAGTGGGGTCAGTACCTGGATGGAAAACCACCAAGGAAGACTTTACAGAGGAAGGCAATGATAAACCACCTCTGCCTCTCACTTGCCTTGAAAGCCCCTTGCTGGGGTCTTTGTAAGTCAGTTGCAACTTGACAGCATTTTATTCACACACATGAAGGAGCTGGAGAAATCAACTGGCTGTTTAGGGTGTGCAGGCATCAATGCCCAGCTCTACTTTTTGTTTTCAGCTAATCCAGGGGCATCTGTGCAGTGCGTGAACTGATGTCTGAGTGCTGCAAGAGACTGGATGATGGTTTGCAAACTGGAGCTGAATTCAGGTGTAAAAGAAAGTGACGGATCACCACAACCTTGAGTCACAATGTTTTGTCAGAGGGAGAAATAAATCTCACAACACTGGGATCTGGGGAGTCACCCAGTGGAATTCACCGGCAAAAGAAGAGGTTCAGAAGCTATATCATGTTGACAATTAGATAACAACTCTGCCTTCAAAGGACAGAAACTCAAAAGAGAATGTTCCCGAAGCCGATTCTTTGCGGATTCTTTTTTCAATATAGAACTGTTATCTTCAATGATTCCTAGAATTTCTTTTCTTGGAAATGAGAAAAGAGAGAACAGTCAATCCAGATTCAGGTTTGAAAAACACTGAAACTTTGGCAAGCTAAAGTTACAACTGGTTTCACCAGTTATGACAAGACAGACTGCTTATCTACATGAGAAAAATCCCACACTGGGATTTAAACGATTTTAACTGCAATTCCTTTTGTTTTCCTCCTTGTGCTCCTTAATTGGCTGTCCAAAAAAATACGATTCATTAATCAACAGTAAAAGAAACACAGCAACATGTATGGTAGGCATCAATAACAACCAGAGATGATTAATAATAATAATGTGTGTGTTTCAAAGGCTTTTGTTAGCTATCCCTTGCCTAACAAAAAGCCTGCAAGCACTGTGATAAGTCTTCAGGGCTAACCGCTGAGGAGAGATAATTGGGTGGCTTAATAAATATTAGCCCTAACCTGGGTAGCCCAGGCTAGTCTGATGTAGGCACATCTTGAAGCTAAACTAAACATTACTTCCAGGACTTTTTTTTTAAGGGGGAATGCTCTGGAATGGGGTTCCGGCAGCTCTAGAATCTGCCCATGTGATTCTTTCCTCCTTCGGCCCTGCGGGCTCTGCAGAGGAGGCTTGGCTGTTTTGAGTTCATTCTGCTTTTTTTTCATTCCTCTGTGAGTGAGAGAGAGAGAGCAAGCTGGGGCCTGGCATGGGTCCTGCAGAGGAGGGCTAAGCTGCTTTGAGTTCATTCTGCTTTCATTTCATTCAGGGTTTCTATGTATGTGTGTGCTGCTTTGAGTTCATGCTGTTTTATTTTCATTGGGGGTGGGTGGGTGGGGCTGTGTGCGTGCGTGTGCTGCTTTGAGTTCATTCTGCTTTCTTTTCATGGGGGTAGGCGGGGCTGTGCATGTGCGTGTTGCTTTCATTCTTTTGTTGACTGAAGTTGACATTGTTATGGTTCCCACAGCTTTTGAATGCAGATAGGTTCTGCGTTAGTTAAATATATCAGTTATGGTTATTTGTATTAGTTAAAATATCAGTTATGGTTATTCCAGTTTTATGCTAGGAATGGATAGCTGTGTCCAAGTCACACAGAAGGCTTTCTTCATCATCATATAGGTGTGTCCAAGTCACACAGAAGGCTTTCTTCATCAGCATATAGGTGTTCTTATGTCTTAATAGCTGTAACTCAAATGGTTCTCCCCACCCTCAGCTGATTAACATCACTGAAATTGCAGTGGACATATGGGTGTTAAGGAAGTTTTTATGAATATTGTTTGTCTGGGACATTGGAATATTTATGAGCATTTCACAATGTCACAACAGCTTAGCCATTGGTAAGGTAGATTGGCAGGCAACCCAAAAAAAAAAGCCATTTTAAACTAAGTATAACTCTAATGCAGCTAAAGCTGAGTATCTAATTTTGAATTGCTCCAGTAAAGCAAAACCCTCCCTGAAAATTTGAAAATTCAATATTCATTAGATTAGGAATTTCAGACTCTGTGGAATTTTGAGAAAGTTTTAGATTTTTTCTTCTACGCTGGCAGAGGGAATCTGTTAGAATTTAGATTTGTGAGATGGGTTTTGGATTTTTAGAGGCTGCCTCCTACTTGCATATTTTAAAATATGATTCCAAAGAAATGAAATGTTTGGGAAAGGGAATGAAAGATTTCACTTTTTGTAGAGAATACAGAAAGGAAAAAAACCCTTTCCCATAATAGTGTAATTTTCCAGGCTTACAAACATTTATCTTGTCGTAATGCATTGCGCTGGGTTCTGGGAAGCGGCGTCACTTCCGGAAGTAACGTCATCATGCATTTCTGGGAGCGTGCATGCACTTTGCATGCGCACATGTGATAATAGAGAGTTCCACCACCTCTTTTCCCAGAAAAAAAGCCCTTTTACGAGTTTGCCATGGAGAAAAAAAACATGCTCTGCACAGTCACACAGCATCTCCAGGGAATGGCTTCTATTTAAAAAAGGAGAGCTCAAATGAGCTTGGAAAGCTGCCACAGGGGGAGCGAAAGCTCATGCCTTTCTCCCCTGCAAAAACAGTGTGTGGGGGAGAGTTTTCCCATTTCTGGTGCCACATGTGCGCATGATACTGCCACATGGAGCAGCAGAAATGGGGAAATGTCTCCCCTCTGCACTAGGGGAAAAAGCATGGAGGAAAGGCTGGATCCCACCCCCTCCCCCCCGCCAGCAACTTTCCAAGCCCATTTGGGCTCCCCTTTTTATATAGAAGCCACTCCTCAAAGCTGCCGTGTGACTGTACAAAGCATGGGTTGGTTCCATGGGAAACTCATAAAAGATGTAACGTCCAGTTTGGCTGTTGGAAGCTAAGCAGGATCGACCTTAGTTAGCATTTAGTTAGCATTTAGATGGCAGACACCAAGAAAATCCAAGGTCACTACACAGAGGCATACAACAGCATACTACCTCTGTTTGTCTCTTGCCTTGAAAATCTGTGTGTGAAAAGTTTCAACAAGTCACAGCCAGCTTATGGCAACCCCATAGGGTTTTCAAGGCAAGAGACAAACAGGGCTTAGGATGGCACTGGAAGATATCAATACAGCTTAGGAAAGTCAAAAAACGTCCTCCCCTGATGTCTGTGCTCATAAGCAGAAAAGTAATCACATTTTGCAGCGTGAAGAGCAACGGCAGAGATTTCTTAGCTTGGCCTCTTCTGCCTTTTCGTCCTTTATAGCAAAGTGCCACTTCGTAATGAGTAGATGCAACAATCACCATTGTAGCCAATTTTGTTAAACTCTTATGCGTTCTTTCATATAAACAGGGCTTTCCTAAGAAAATTGATTGATGGAGTGCATCCCGGATATAACTTCAGCTTTAAAACTGTGTGATATAGTTAAACTGGAGAATGCAATCTAGATACATGCTATGAATCTGTTCTTAGTTTTGCTTAAGTGAGTTGCTAGGTGTGATGGATGGAAGGACGATATGAATGTTGGAGTTTTAAATGTCTTTAACAATTGAGGCAGTATGACATGTAGTTTGAACCTTGTCAGGCCCTAAATGGTTACATCGGTGCTTAGTTCTCGTGGTAATGCCGATCGCCACCTTGGGGTCAGGTAGCAATTTTCCCCAGGCCAGTTTGGCTAGGGATCCTGGAGGTGTTTTGCCATCTTCTGGTCACTGTGTGTGTGTGTGGGAGGGGGGAGTTGTGAATCTCCTGCATTGTGCAGGGGGTTGGACTAGATGACCCTGGAGGTACCTTCCAGTCCTATGATTCTGAAAGCAGTAAGTCCCAGATGAGGCTTGGAGTAAACACAGGAAAAAAACAGTAACTGTTATGAACTTTCTTGGATGGAATAAGGTTCTTCAGTAAAGAGGCTTGAAACTATATACAAGTAAGCACACAGCATTTGTTGGGCTCACAAACTTATAATGTTGCAGCTGACAATGTGGTTATGCAGAGGGCAGCTATCAGAAAAGCTTGAATTCCTGAGGTGAATCTTTGGCCTTTTCCTCAATTTTAGGAATCTCTCACTTCTTGTGAGCTCCTTCTGGCAATTCCAGACCCCGAGACGGTCTCGTCTTTTAAGTGTTCTCTGAAATTAGCCTGCTCTGAGACATACAAGACTTCCGGGAAAGGATTCCTTCCTGCCTCATCCTCTGATGGCTCAGACCCTGTCAGAGAACATTCACCATAGCCTGATTACTCTCAAACCAGATTCTGAGGGCCAAACTAGACATTAAAGCAGCCACTACCTGGGGCCACCCAAATCCAGCAATTAAAAAATGCCACGAGGGCCTGATCCTGATCAGGCCTGAATACAGCAGAAATAGGGGAGCTTGCCCTCTACTTTCCAAGTGCTAAAGCACCTGGATAGAGCTTGTGACCTCAGTAAAGTCTAGTTTGGCCCTGAGGCAGGATGCCTCCAGTCACACGCTGAAAGCTCAGGCCCTATCTCGCCAGAGCTGAAAACGTAACAGATTTCTCACTCTCATTCCCCCTTTCCTGTCTGGCTCCTTCAGCCATCTATACGCCTTAATTGGCTGTTACTCAACTCTGCACACACTCCAAAAAAGAATACAGAGGATTGGCGACTCACAGAAACGAGCAAAAATGCAGAGGAGGCTGGTGAAGCTCGTTGCGTCATTGGAGTGCCAATGTCTTTGGTGTGCTAACAAGGGCCACCTGGAATACAAGACAAGGACATTGCCTTCGCAGGATTGGACTTTACTTTGTATTCATTTACTTTGTGCATGGGACTTGATATTACAGTTAGCTGAATGATTGTGTGTTATAAATGAGCTTAAAACTTTTGTTATAAATGAGCAAAAACAGCTTTGAAAATTGATATTAAGGTGTTTCATTTTTGATTCTTGTACCTCCCTGGGTTATTCCGGTGGTTTTGTGATTGCTTTAGGAGGTTTCCCGCCTGTTTGGGACTCACAGAAAGGGACAGGACCTTTGCCCATCCATCACAGATGGAAATGGGAAGTTCTGCTCTGTAGAAAAAAACCTCTCTTCTGAAGGTCTCAGTACTGGCAGGCCTGTAGGAGCCAACAGGGGCAAAGGAGCGATCGCGCCAAACTAAATTGGGTGGGTATGTTTTATTGCATAAGTCACCTGTGGAGCAATCTCTCTTTTTAAAACAAATCTCAGGTGGGAATATAAAAGGGGAATAAACACCCTTCGTTATCACAGAGCTGTCCAAACAACAAGGTAGATTTCTGACATAGATGGATTGAAAGGCAATTCTCATAAAAACCACCCAGGAAAACGAAGAGGCAAATTAACTGTGCCCCCAAAGAACACCCCCATTAGAGTGAAATTTGGTTTTAATGACCACTACTTATAGTCGTCATATGGCCTTAATGAACAATTTGTCCTTGCCAAAACCAGTTCTCATAATAACCAGAGCCACCATGTTTGATGCCCTTTTAATGGGCCGTGATTTTCATTTGTAACGATCCAATTAAGAGCCAGGGCTGGGGTGCCTCTCATCATCGACTGTTAATATTGTTTCTGTAGCCTGGTATTATTATTTCACACTCTGTTAAATTCCCTGCTGAGCAACAGAGCCTTCGCCCCACAAAAATCAAAGGGTTTTCTTTGCAGCTCGTTAAGCCCCTGCTTGAGAATGAGGCATCCGAGAAAGACAAGGAGAATACCAATCGGCCACCAACAATAGAAGCAGGCCGTGGCAGGGTTTCGCTCTCTCTTTTTTAAAGGGCACATTATGTAAACAGTTTGAAGGCGGCAAGGGCAAAGCCAGCCGGTGATTTCATTAGAAGCTTTTCAGAAGGGCATAAAGAGAAGCAATGAAATCAGTCAGCGGCAGTGGTGAGAAAAGCAGGAGTTCAAGTGAGCCCTCAATCTTCTTGGCACCACTTCAAGCCACTTTACATGTTTCTTTTTCGAGTGTGCCTTTTTCACCTTGGGCACACGCATGCAAAAGCCACTTCGTTATCAGCTTCCCAATGTGCACACCGCCAGGGCAGTTCTAGCGGGCAGCAGTTAGCCGGGGTGCCAGCATTGTCGACTCCTTAACGCAAGGTTAGAAAGTGCACCCTCTGCCCACCCCCTCCAGCACAGATAGGTAACATGCAAGCAAAGTCAGAGATATGAGCAGGGCTTTTTTTCAGCAGGAATGCAGTGGAATGGAGTTCTGGAACCTCTTGAAAATGGTCACATGGCTGGTGGCCCCGCCCCCTGATCTCCAGACAGAGGGGAGTTGAGATTGCCCTCCGCGCCTTGCGGCATGGATGGCAATCTAAACTCCCCTCTGTCTGGAGATCAGGGGGCGGGGCCACCAGCCATGTGACCATTTTCTCTGAGGGCAACCCACTGAGTTCCACCAGCTCTTTTCCCAGAAAAAAAGACCTGGATAGGAGTACAGGATGGGCCAAGTTGCTCAAGAGCCAGAAAGGGTTTTTTTAAAAAAATATGAGAGGTAAAAAAACTGAAAAGCGAAAGATTGGTGGGGGGGGCACGGACTGTTCCTGGTTCCTTTAGCAGACAGAGGCCAACGAGGCCTTTGCAGCCAATTTTTAAAATATATTTGAATATTTGTATGTGAGCTTTCTGAAGGGAAGCAAAGATGATTGCAGCACTACCAACTTGTGAAGGAAAAAAACATTAACTTGGGCTGATCCAGGATTCAATTGTGCTCAACTAAAAGAACCAGCTACAAGACCCGGGTTCAGGGGAAAAGGGCCAAGAGTCCTTTGCCTCTTGCCCTTCAGCTTATGCTCAAGGGCTCACACACAGGTCTTATACCTGCAATGAGAAGGGGAAGGCCAACACTCAGCAAGAAGTTACAGTGGGCCCAGATGTACCTCAAAAACAGAAAGCGAAGCGAGTCCTCACAGTTTGCCATCTGAACTTGTGCTTCCTTCCTTCCTTCCTTCCTTCCTTCCTTCCTTCCTTCCTTCCTTCCTTCCTTCCTTCCTTCCTTCCTTCCTTCCTTCCTTCCTTCCTTCTGCTCCTACTCATGTTCTTAAGAGCATTCCATTTCAGAAGGTTTGGCTGTCATACATTGACGGAAGGTCCTTCAGAAAATTACACCTTTCCCCGTACAAAGGTCAAACTCAGTATGACATAAAAATGAGTGCATGTCGCTTACCTCTTCCCCTGATTCCCATTCCACATCTGTGGAATGCCCAAGGTGAGCTGCCTTACTTTACAGATTTAGGCCAATGTATTCTCCACTTATTAGCCTTTCCGCAAGCCGTGGTATGGAATTGTTCGACTCTACTTTCCTTTTAAATTATTCATCCAAGTCTCAGATCCTTATGTCTTGATCTCAAGTGTCATGAGATTGTCAACCAGGGAAGCACATAATAGTGACAGTTCATTTCATTCTGTCCTCTAATGGCTACCGCAGAGACCAGAGTTGTGTTTCTTTCCAGCTGATAACCAATGTAACAGCTCATTTAGTTTACCCAGCAGAGGTTTCATGGATTGTGCTGAAATTTCGGGTGTGTAACTATTTGCACCTTGGATTTGCTATACAAGCTCTAATCTATCTCCCAGCATCCCCAGTCAATAACAGTTGCAGGCTAAGCCCAGTTGTGTACCATGAAGCTGTTTTGAGAACATGTTATTACTGCTGTTTTTTAACTTGAAGGTCAGAAAACTGCTACTTCCAAACAGAGGTGAGCTAGGCTGTGATTGTACATCTATCTGCTTTATTAGAATCAGATAGTGGATGCTCAAAAGTTTTTTTTTTAAAAGTATTCTGATACATGCTGTTAAACTATTTTAAAAGACGTAAGGGTAATATTAATTGCAGTTTGCAAAACCCTTGACAGAGGATTCGGAACCTGGCTATTTAAAATGGAATATTCAGAATCTAATCTCCCCCCGCCCCAAGTCCTAATTTAGAAATGAGGTACAGACCTTATCTATTTTGACCAATGGCCCAGGTAATCTGAAAGCATTTTTATAAACCAGTAGTTGAAAGGGATGAAATTTGACAACCAAGTGATCTAGATGCCTTTGCTTATTCTGCTGTGAAAATCATATGTCAGAATTTGACACTTCAGATTAGAAATTTCACATCCTGGTAAGGTTTTGAAATCCCATTCCAAACTGACACTTTGTCAGCTGTTCTTCTGCAGCTGTTAGGGACAATGTAGGCACTTCCAAGTTCCAAGTACATAAGCACTGGGATAAGAAGCAATGTCATTTATGCTACACAGCAGGAATATGCTCCCTAAATAATTATACTGAATGCTGGAAGGCAATAGTTTAATCATTACTGTTTATGGGTTTTTCTTGGTTGCCTTTCTGAGCCAAGCTACAAGTGACGCCTTACACAGGTTGGACACTTGTCAGCTTCCCTCAAGTTTGGATGGGAAATGTAGGCATCCTGGTTTTACAGCTTGGCTCTCCATTACAGCTGCAAGACCAGGATGCCTACATTTCCCATCAAAACTTGAGGGAAGCTGACAAGTGTCCAACCGGTGTCAGGCGTCACTTGTAGCTTAGTTCTCTGTCTCCAGATCCTAAAGGATAATCCAGGTTTATATAGCTCAACTCTCACTTTGTGTAACTCCTGGTCATATTTAGTATCTGCTATTTAAAAATAAAGCCCTAATTTTGAATGGTTTATTCTGCCATATATTGTCAAATATCTATCATCTATTCATGACTTTTTATTCCATTATTCCCCCAGGGAGCTCTGGTTTCTTGCCTCCATTTTATCTTTACAACAACCCTGTCTAGTAAGTTAGACTGAGAGAGAATGACTAGTCCAAAGTTACCACTGCGTGACATAGTTGTGTCAAGATTTAAACACAGATTACCCCAGCAGGATACCCTACTACACAGCAATGGTTTTCTCTCACTGGCAGTTAAAAGCATAAGCATTTTGGGTGAAGGCCGTTTTGTTTCATTTGGCATATCCTCCAAGATCCCTCCTTCATGTCCAACGTTTTGTTTTGAATGCATTAATTGTTGTTTTTATGTCTTTGTATGTTTTAACTGTTTTAAAGTGTCTTCATAAACTTTAATGGTTTCATAATGTGATTTTAGTATATAATTCATTTAGCTGCCTTGGTGGCCCTTATGAGAGCAGAAAGGAAGGGTATACATTTTGTTAAATAAAATAAATACACTTCAAAACTGGAAATTCAGTAAACAATGTGCCCCTTTTGTGGTTTATTGTGCTCATTTGTTCCGAGATGCCCGACATGCCCGGCCTGATTTAACTCTCCATAAGGCCTTGGCAGATGGACCTTCCATCCTTCCCTCACTTCCTCATCCTTACCACACTCACACCACACACTCACAAGTGTTGCCATGGCTTCCTCTTCGTTTGCCAATAGCCTCATATCATTGCCACCGTCCTCCTTTCATAAACACTGCTTTCTTGACATTGTACAGCTGTAAAAAAAGAAGTGAAAAGTTAGAGAGGGAGAACAGTGCTTGACCAAGGACTCAAAGCAGCTTTTCAGTCCCCTCTCCTCTCCTCAATCCTCACAACAACAACCTTGTGAAGTTAGGTTAGCCTAAGAGATTGTGACAGGACCAAGGTCATCAGGCGGGTTTCCACAGTTGAGTAAGAGATTCGAACCCAGTCATCCCAAGACCTAGTCCAACACCTTAACCATGCCAGGTTAGTTTGGCATGAGAGAAGACCTGAGAACATTAGACAATATAATACTGTAGGATAAGGTTACCAGGACTATATTTAAACATCCTATTTAACACTAATTAAATACAAATGTGCATTAATCCAGCTTGTGCTGGGCTCAGACATATAGTTTTACTAGTTTGATACCCATGATTTGCTACACTATTTAACAGTTTGGTGTAGTAGTTAAGCCGGTTTGGTGTAGTGGTTAAGAGTGTGGGACTCTAATCTGGAGAGCAGGGTTTGATTCCCCACTCCTCCACTTGAAGCCAGCTGGGTGACCTTGAGCTAGTCACAGTTCTCTGGAGCTCTCTCAGCCCCACCCACCTCACAGGGTGTTTTGTTGTGGGGATAATAATGACATACTTTGTAAACCGCTTTGAGTGGGCATTAAGTTATCCTGTAGGGTGGTATATGAATCGAATATTAGTATTATTATTATTACTTTAAATCCAGTTATAATACTTATGGGTATGTAACATTTTTTTTTTTAGTTGGCAACCCTAGTGAATTTTTAGGGGAAGGCTGGGAGGTGCATTTTACCTTAGAACACATTCAATGATTCCCAATAGCAACTGCATACAGTTTTGAATGTGGGGGGTGAGGAGGACCAATCAGGTTGCATATGCAAATGACCTCTGTGTTCCAACTGTCTCGGGGGGGATGAGGTGTGGAATGTTGTGCACCCCAATCAGGCCACATATGCAAATGATCTTGAAAGGCTCGCCGTATCAGGGAAGAGTGGCTAAGCTGGCAGTGGGTGGGAGTGCAAGCAGGCAGCCGCCTGCCAGCCACACAGGGAAGCTGTATCCCTTTGGGAAAACACATTTTACTCCTTTTTACCCTCTTAGGGGGTGAATTTCTTAAAATCCCTTCTGAGTGGGTGTTTACATCATGAAAGGAATGTTCTCCCCAAATTTCATGTTTCTAGGTCCAGGGTTTTGGGCTGGGCATTAATGAGTCGGCCAGGGCACTCGTCTTTATATGTATAGCTTCTCCCCACGACCACCACTTCCCAGTGCAGAGTATAATGAAGGAATGGGGGTTTAAAAATAACTCTGGTTATCTTTGATTACGGATAGGAGCAGAGGTTTTTAACTAGGGTTTAATTCTGGCTTCATCCGTTGAAGGAAATTAGATGATCTGTGCACTTTCTTTCAGACATCATGGAGTAGTCGAAGTTAATCTTCAGCCCCTATTCCTTCATCATGCTTCATGCTAGAGAGGAGGAGGAAAGGAAGGAGCTATCTTGTGCAAGTTTGGATTTTGTGCACAGTTTGATTCGCCCGTGGTTAAACTGAACATCTTAATGCAGTCTAAATTTCTCTAGAAGGAGAGAAGCCAGTGTCTTTGGAGGCAAAGAAGCTAATTGGCTTTAATTTTGGTGAGGAGATGGGATGAAGAAAAACATGCAGGGGCTAGGATGCAGAGAGATCAAGAGTGCTGATTTTTGTGCGCGCGCACACACACACCCAAAATGCATTTAAATCTTTGCACACAATTTCTTCTTTTCATATTCTGTTTTTCTGCAGTATGGCCACCAAACTAATTTTAGCACCACGGACAGCACAGGGCAAGCGGGAATGCTGATCTTTGCCATGGAAGGCGGTGATCAAAGCTCTGCTTTCACTGAATGAGCTTAACCTTCATTTTATTTAAAGGATTCCTACTTGGACGCACACAAGAAACGTCTGTATTGTGGTTCCTGCATTTCTTAATATGGAATATAAACAAACACTTCCCTGCTGTTTGGCAAGGATTTTTTAATTAGTGCCGGTTAAATTATTTATGAACAAGAGGGCTGTTCATAAAACATTGTCCTCTTTTTATGACTAGAGGGTGGCATGCAGATTTTGCTGTTTTTTAAAAAAACTCCAGAATGTGTCTTGCTTGTCACCAATAAAAAGATCAAACAGGCACGTCCCATAATTAGGCCAGGGCTATGAAAAGCTCAGAACAGGAGCATACAGGCTTTCAAAACACAAGGAAATAAATTGTTGTTTAATTAGCTAGCTAACAGTAAGGCAAGCCACGCCACCGTTATTAACATTTACATTAATGCAACCAACATTTTTTAAATTTGTGTTACTTAATTATTGTTTCTTTGCTTGAATGGTACTCTACAGGCCTCTAATGAGACAGTATCTATATTAAGAAGCCCAACTCATTCCCCTCAAAGGAATCAGTTGGAGAAATACTTTCTGAGTCAACCCAATAACATTTCCCAAGATCCAAAATTTTCTTTTGGAGGGCCACATAAAAGACACAGTCGATAGTTTCACCTTGTCAGGGCTAAACCATAAAATGTTCAGTTCTTTCTTTCATTTATTTACTTCATTTATGCCATGCCCTTCTCCCCAATGGAGATGCACAGCAAATTACATAGTTCTCCTCACTTCTGTTTATCCTTACAACCCTGCAAGGTAGGTGAGTCTGGGAGTGTGTGACTGGCCCAAGGCCACCCAGCAAGCTTCCACTGTGGATTTAAACTTGGGTCTCCCAGATAATTATTCAACTTTCTGGCCGTTACACAAAAGTGGCACTCTCACACTGGTCTGAGTTGATCTTTGGCAGAAGATCTGTTGTCCTTTTGACCAGCTGTAGTTTGCCAATGTTCTGTATATATATTAACCCACCAAACTCCAGATCTTGTTTGAGCAAGATTTCAGCAGCATCTTAAAGACCAAGAAGATTCCAGGATATAAGCTTTCGAGGGTCAAGCTCCCTTTGACAGGTGTCTGCTATATCTGACAAAGGGAGCTTTGACTCTCGAAAGCTTATACCCTGGAAATCTTCTTTAAGATGCTACTGGAATCAAATCTTGCTCTTCTATTGCAGATCAACATGGCTAGCCAACTGACACTAGATTCAATATAATTCAAGACTTGTTGGCAAAGAGAACAAGGAGAATGATGAAGAGCCAAGGTGGCATGGCTGAGCACTCTTTTTAGAGTGTAGACTCTATTGAGCTCAATAGGACTTCTGAGTGAATACCTTAGGATTCTCTCTTTGTCGTGCTTGGAATGGCCAATGAAGTAGGTAGCTGTCAATGATACCAGGAAAAAATGTTGACCAGCTGAATGGAACATCTCAGAGGGGTAGCTGCAGTAATCTGTTGCGATCAAAATAACAGAGCTTTATGACACCTTGAAGACTAATTCATTGTTGCAGAAACTTTCATGAGCCAGAACCTAATCGTTTGATGCAAGGCTCTTCATTATGTTGCCTTTCTCCACAGTCATGCGTGACCAAAGGAGGAGAAAAATTCCGTAAAGCTTAGCAGCATTTGATAGAAATATCTCTTCATTTCTACACAACATTTCCAAGCTTCACCTTTTGCCCCTGGAAGCAGGAAACACCAGATATATTGCTTGGAATGCTGTCCGGAGAACATGCTCTCTGGGTAATTTTGTTCCCTTGAAGTGTATAAAACCACATCTTGCCAGAAGGGTAATCAAGCAAAGGTAATGCCTATCTAAGGGACAATTGAGGGACAGGGTAATGTTACATTTCTGTGCTAGCATGCACAGCTACTGTACTTAAGGAAGGGGCCAAAACTCAGAGCACGTGCTTAGCATGCGGAAAGCCTGAGTTCAGCTGCTGGGCTTTCGAATGAAAAGGCTCACCAGCAGCAGGACAAGGAATATGCTTTGTTAGAGTGTGGAGAACCGTTGCCAGTTAGATTAAGCTCAGCAGATTATTTGCATGTCTCAGTAGAAGACAATTTCATCTGATCGAAGCAGGTGTGCATGTGCCGTCAAGTCACACCCAACTTACGCCAACCCTGCAAGAGCTTTCAAGGCAAGGGGGAAGCTGGCCATTGCCTTCCTTGTTGGTCCTCCATCCAAGTACCGACCCACACGTGAACACACATGAAGCTGCCTTATCCCAACTCTGACCTTTGATCCATCTACTCAGTCTGGCAGCTGCTCGCCAAGGTTTCAGGTTGAAGTCTTTCATCTCACCTCCTACCTGATCCATACTGGAGGTGTCAGGGCCCTTCTGCATGCCAAGCAGATGAGCCAATGGACCCTCCCAACTCAGCATAGCTTCCAAGATCTGATGAGATCGGGCTATACTGTACCATTTGACATCCCCCCCCCCTCACCTGATTTACCTATTTATGTTATTTAAAATTCCAGTGATAAACAGGCCCGGTATACTCAAGTCTAGCTCTTTTGGAGAAAACTCAATCTAAGTTCTTAAGAGCTATATTTGGATTTCCATGTAGCGTCCCAAATGCAACTGTACGATTGGAAACCGGACTGCTGAGAATAGAGGCCAGGGTAACTCTGGCTTCAATCAATATTTGGCTTAAGCTCAGCCATTGTCCATCGGATATTACTTCCCTAATCCTTAAAGATAGGTACTGTTCTGCCTGGCTCGGGACCACCCATCAGAAATTAAAAATGCTGGGCTTCTCATTTGAATCCCTACAGATAATGGCCCTGGACCAGGCAAGGGCCGTGGTCAAACAGCGTATACTGGATGTCGAAAGACAGAGGGATCTTGCGAGGGTCTCTAATTTCCTAGCCCCCCCCCCCACACAAACAAGATATGTGGTTTCTCCAGCCTCCTATCTATCAAGCCTGGAGATCCCGTCCCATCTTAGGGCTTTCTCATTGGCCCGATGTAATACATTTCCATCTGCAGTACTTGAAGGCCGTTATAAGAAGGTCCCAATGGCTGAGCGAGTTTGTCCATGCAAGGCAGGGAAAGTAGAAACAATTGAGCACATCATGCTTGCCTGTAAGTTCTACCATGAAATACGTATAAAACTTATCCAACCTGTATTGAAGAAGCTTTTGAGCCTCCCTGACACAGAGCTAACTAATAAGCTCCTGTTAGGTGCCGATCCCCAGATCACGTTGGCTACTGCCAGATTTTTAGCCGCGGCTTGTAGAATCCGCAAGGAATGTGCAAAGCAGTAACATCTGCTTTTATTTCTAACCCTGAAAGCCCACACTTTTGTATTTATATTGCCAAGTGTTTATATAATTATATATTTATATAATTATTTTTACAAAGTGGTGTATTTTGTGTATGATACTCACTTATGTTTTTATAAGTCTGTACTGGTTATCAACTGTAAATAAATAATCTGAATCCAGTGATAAAGGGTCCTTGTCATGATAGAATGTCTGACCGAGATCTTCTTGAAACCTGAAGACAGCTCCACAAGAATCTATTGCCTTGTCCACCTTTCACCCAGTTCTGGGCAGGCACCTTCAAGATACAGAAATGGAACACCGGACACAGGAAACTGACCTTGGCCTATTAAGCATCAGCTCTCCACGGTCTCAAGCAGAAGTCTTTCCCATCATCAACTACCTGATCCTTCCAAATGGAGATGCCAGTGATTGAACTGGGGACCTTGTGCATGCGAAGCAGATGCTTTGCCACTGAGCCATAGAGTTCAAGCAGTTGTTTAATTGCATTAGTATGCACTCAAATACTGAAATTTCCAGGTATATCTGCTTCTTTGTGCTACCACAAAGTGTTCTAGGATAAAGTAGCAATATGTGTTTTTTAAAAAAACATGATGAAAGCCCATGAAAATACAAACAGAGCAGTGGAAAAGAGCAAGAGTCCAGTAGCACCTATAAGACTAACAAAATTAGTGGTAGGGTATGAGCTTTCATGAGTCACAGCTCACTTCTTCAGACTGTAGCTGAATCTGAAGAAGTGAGCTGTGACTTACGAAAGCTCATACCCTACCACTAATGTTGTTAGTCTTACAGGTGCTACTTGACTCTTACTCTTTTCCACTGCTGCAGACAGACTAACACGGCTACCCATCTTGATCTACAAATATAGCACTCTTTACCATGCGCACATGATCAGTTTGACTTGCACACTGCCACAAAGGAAGCCTTGAATGGTTTTAATTTCCATATAAATCTGTGTCCTGTGAATGCATCAATAGTCTGCCTCTTCTAAACACATTCTACTGATGTTCCTATAGCTTTATATAATGCCAAAGCCTTAAACCAGCAGAAGCCATACCTGAATTCCCTGCCCCGGTGCTAAAACAGGGATTATGGCATAAGTTTCAAAGGTACCAGCAGTGATCCCCAGATGTCCCACATTTCTTTGGCAGTATTTCCCACCCCATGCCCTAGAGCATATCTCCAAGCGGGCAGGGTCAAGGAAAGGAAGGCCTTGGAATGATCTCAGAAGAGAGCTTCTTATGTACAATCCGATTGCAATACTCTTTCTTTTCTATCACAATCGTCATCATGCTAGTGCAATCTCCCCTCACCCCTTTGAAAAGCAGAAAAATCGCTCACAATTATTCCTTCTCCCACCAATAGCTCTAGAAACATCAATGCAAGTAAACTCTCTCCACAAGCAATTTCAGTGGAATTGGCTGGCTGTAATATAAACTAGTTTTTCATGTTTTGATTTGAAGGAGAGTATTTTTCCCCCTTAGGAAAGTAAAGAAAGTGCAGCAGAAAAACCTATTTGTGATATTTATTCACTGTAATTTGCTATCTTACAACCTCCCCCACCCCTTGCTATCTTTGTTGTTCATCTGCCACCTTGTGGTTACTCTGGAAATTTTGGGGGCCAAAGAGAACGCCTGAAATTGCAACATCCCCTTTCCCCCACTGCAGAGATGTTAATCAACTGGCCTGTATTTTTCCTTTTTTGAGTACCGTGCTAATGTGAAAAACCACCCCCATCTGTTTACTTAATGATTATGTCCTATAGTCAGGACATTTAATATTAGAGAAAAAACAGGCTTTATTTTTCCACGATTACTGTTACTTTCAAAAACACAGCCCATCCATTCCTTTAAAGCTCTTCGGTTTAGACAACATATAACTGAACTACTTTAACAATCTTTTAAAACTTCTGTTTAGATTTTTTTTTATTTACTACAAGTCTGCTGCTCGTAACTCTTTCCTGGGTACATGATTTAAGTACAGAACCATATTGTTTTGCACATTAAGGAAAAAATAACAATCTCATCTAAAAATATATGAGAACTTCCTAAAAGCTTCCAATAGTATTTAGAAGGTTGGCATACTTTTTAAAAAATAGTAATCATTTACAGGACTGGCTCTCAGCAGGTGCAATTCTATGTACCTTTAGATGGTAAAAAATGTCTTGTTGAAGATGATGGGACTTACCTATGTGTAGACATGCAGAAGGCTCAGTGTCAGAGCATTTGCTTGGCATGCAGAAGGCCCCAGGTTCAATCCCCGGCAGTTTTCCAGTTAAAAAGGACCAGACATTAGGTGATGTGAAAGACCTCTGCCTGAGACACTGGAGAGCATCTGCCAGTCAGACTAGATAAGACTGATCTTGAGGGACTGATAGTCTGGCATCTGGCAGCTTCTTGTGTTCATGTGTGATTGCACTGCAACTCTAGGTTTGAGTTGTGAGTGTAACTCTCTTGTGGACAGATTGTGTAGTGAAGAGGGAGGAGGAGGAGGAGGATCTGGTTTAGCTTGGACAGGTGGTTCTGGGAGGTTTGGTATCAAATTTGGGTTTGCCTCTGCCTCATGTGCAAGGCAGCCATGAAGTATTGCTCTGCTCAGAAATGCAATCTGAGTTAGATCAAGACTGTTTTCCATTAATGGAAGGCACTTCCATGCCATCAGTGGAATGGAAATTTCCTGCCTACTTCTTCCCATTGCAGAACACTGATCTCCTCAAAGTGCTGCTTCTGGGAGACAGGGTAGGGTGGAATGATACCACATTTGGTGTAGTGGTTTGGTGTAGCCAGTTTGGTGTAGTAGTTAAGAGCGTGGAACTCTAATCTGGAGAGCCGGGTTTGATTCCCCACTCCTCCACTTGAAGCCAGCTGGGTGACTTTGGGCTAGTCATGGCTCTCTGGAGCTCTCTCAGCCCCACCCACCTCACAGGGTGTTTTGTTGTGGGGATAATAATGACATACTTTGTAAACCGCTCTGAGTGGGCATTAAGTTGTCCTGAAGGGCAGTATATAAACCGAATGTTGTTGTTGTTGTTGTTATTGTTATCCCATGTATTTTGGGGAGAAAGTTCTGCTGTGCAATGTGGGTGTTCAGTTTATATTCTATGATTGCTCAGGGGTTGAACTCCAATGGCCCTTACCGACAGTGTATTCGAAAGAAAGAACTAGTTCCATGTCCCCTGCTTTCTCAATTCCTTCTAAATTCTGAACTGAAGAGGTTGGCAGAGTAGCACAATGCACAAATCCCAAGAGGACAAAGAACTAGGACAAGATTGGGCTGAGAGTAGGTGGGTGAGGGGAACCTTTGAGCCTCACAGTTACTAGAATATTCTAGTCTTTTCCCCTTCTCTACCTAGTGAATTTCCTATTGGAGGGACTGGGGAGGGGGCTTCTGAGAATAAGTTAGCTCCTGAAGCAGAAGGGAAGAGACTCTTTGAGACCAACATGCTTTAAACAGAGATGAAGAACAGACTTTGTGGGGACTCCAAAGGAAAAACCTACAGGCACATGGTCAGAAGAGAAGTGACCAACCAGATGGAAAATGAAGCTAAAGCCGGAATGAATGGCATCTGAACGACAACCCTGGAACCTTTAAGAGATTTCTTCCTATCTCTTCAACATCACAAAGATAAGCTTTAGACCTAGGAAAAAGAGGACTGTGTTTATTCAAAGATGCCATTATGCCATTATTATATCTAGAGACCAAGCCCATACAACCTGTGACCCGTGAAGTTAAACACAGCCATCTAACTATGTATTGTGGCCCCACATCGGGCTTCGGAACCTCATCCCCACTGTTTTTGCGGCCCTAAGCAAATAGTACAACCAATCAGGAGATGTATAATTCAAATAGGGATAGACAAAGCATGGGAAAAACCTGCCTGTGATGATCATGTAACAAGGCAGTGCTCTTCAAACACCTGTACACAACTTGCCGCTCTCTCCAAGCCAAACACAACCCAACAGCCATGTATGATGGGAGGGCTCAATAAAACTCCTCCTGTTCTTGTGCAAGCAAGAGATTGCAAAAGTGAGGAGTTGTCAAGCCTCAGGCGAAGGAAGCAGATCTTTTTTAATCAGATGAATTATCCAAACTGTGATGGACAACCTTTTCTCTCTCCTGTGCAGACATGGTGCCCGCAGCACATCAGTCATATGGATGGCTGAATTCTTCATTCAAAAAATAAGCATTTCAGCCACATTGCTATTTTTTAAAAAAAAGTAGTTCTCTATTATCTGTCCTGTAAAGTCCAACAGAAGCTACCTGTTCACTCCAGTCATCTTCAGAGGCCCTACTTTAGGTGCCCCCAACACCTGAGGCAGCCCAAGAAAGGCATATGTTTGTCGTGGCACCAAAACTTTAGAACTCCCTTCCGAGGGAGATTTTTTCTCTCTCTACTATTATTTTCCACCAGTGACTGTGAGCAGTCTGCCTAGAAATCCACCATTTTAATATTTGCTTATGATTGGGGAAAATCATAAAGGCTTTAATTAATGCGCTTCGTGCCACAGTAAGCAAACTGCCCAGCTGGGCAAAACATTGCCAGCTTCCAATTGGGAGACTGGAATGCGCACGCCATGTGAATGGAATGTCAAGCGATTAGGTTTTATTGACTTGCCCAAGCCGCAGCATATGCAGTTCCTTGACAAGAAAGACGCTTGAGACAACTCCACTTGGACATTTCAATCTCCTTTGTTCCCATTGATGACCCTGGCTAAAACCCTATCCCTTGATCTAGGGCCATCAATCAGCTCTGATAAGTTTAAGTTCTTCCTGGGAACATTTAATCAAAACTCTAAATTCATCAGCCAGCTCCGGAGGCTAATTCAATGTACAGTTTTCTTTGTCAGGCACCAGGAGCAGGCAAGCTAACTCCTTTGTCCCACCCCAACAGGCCAATCAAAATTACTCAAATCTTTTGTTCATCCCAGGAGATGACCACTTAGGTCTTTGTTTCGCAGGCTGAAGTCACTCTCCAGCCTCAGGGCCCAGTTTGCCCTATAATTACTCTGGCTTTACCCCAGCCAAATTGTGCACGCCTACCTGGATCCAAGCATTGTGCCCACAGAACCCCTCTGAGTCTCCAGTAAGGCACGTTGATTGTCCAAGCCTCTCTTCCTCCGTGGACCTCTCTACTCCTCTGATAGATAACTATTACCCGAATCCTACAACTATTCCCCATTTTCTCACTGCCTTTCCTAGGATTCTTGTGTGCCTGTGATTTTTATGTTTTGCCTCTTGCTGTGTGTTTGAGTTTCCCCTTTAAATAAAAATATTCTTTGCTTTGGAAAACACCCATCTCTTCAGTTTCCTTAGGGGGGGACCTGGTAAAAACTGGTAGAGGATCTCACTTGTTGCCACCTCTCACAGCCTTCTCCTTGTTTGCTAATTCCCCCAATTCTCATGGAGACCCATTCCGATAACATGATAACTTTTGCTTGGTACTTCTTCACTAATCCTTATTGGTCCTTGTCCCTGCTTGTGTGTTATACATATTTAGTTGTTTGTATGTTTAATTGGTTTATATATATATATATATATATATAATATGTATGTATGTATGCATGTATGTATGTATGTATGTATTTTAAACACTGGTTAATGTTCAAAATGTTTTAATGTCAGAAATTATTAATTTTTTAATGTTTGAAATGTTTACATGTTGGGGTCCCTGGGTTGGGTGGAAAGGTGGCATAAAAATGTTTTAAATAAACACATTTTTAAATATCCCTTGCCTCTGTTAAGGCTCTGATCCTATTTCCAGGCTTAGTTTCTTGCCCAAGGTACCTTAATTGCGGCCTCTAGATGCCATACCTTACCATAGAGTTAGGCTTTGAGGTAGTTAGGCCTCAAGAAAACCTGCTGCTCTCTGTCTGGCTCTTTACCCTTCTCAATCAGCTGCCTCTCCTCCCTCTACATGGGGCCTGCAGATCTCCCAGAATTACAACTGATCTGAGAGTTCCCATGCAGGAAATGGCTGCTTTGGAGGATGGCTCTATGGCATTATATGCCTAAGTCTCTCCCCTCTCTAAATCCCACCCTCCCCAAGATCTACCCCCCAAATCTCCGGGAATTTGAGTTGGCAACCGTCTCTCTCTCTCTCTCTAGCTTTTTATTGCCCTTCCTCCTGCCATACCCACTCCCTGGCTCTCTTCTTGACTACACTTACTCCCAGTGAGGTCTCTTCTCCCCTGAGGAGGCTCATGCCAGCAGTCCTTGGCCCAGCCTGCACTTTAGGTGCCTTCTGGGCCACATCCTGCCTTTCCTTCCTCCTGGTTGCTAAAGCATAGCTTGTCTTGGGACTGTTCCCAGGTCCCCCCACCTGACACCCCAACTGAGAATACTGTGGGATGTGACAGGCTATGTAAGAGTTGTTAAGATTGTGGGTGTATATTGCTGGAAACAGTCATACAAACAGTTTTGCAAATGAATTCAGAATAAGGTATAAACATTTTCCTATTTTTTTCTGTTCTTAGCTGAAACACACACATAATGTACACTAGAGCTAAAAATATAGAAAGATGTTTATGAGAAAGATGTACTTTCACAAAATCAGTTTCTCCAAACTATTTTACTGCAGTCAGAAGAGCATGAAATCTGTGAGCAAAAGCCAAATGTGGGTTTTTTTTCAGAAAGCAATTTATAGTTCTCCAAAAAAGAACATTATGCTTACCATAAAATCAAAACATGCAAGTACCCAGCTTGCAATTAATGGATCTGTTCCAAAATACAACCTCTCCCCTAGATACTCCCCCCCCCCCGCCCCAAAAGACTGGAAAGTATCTGAATTCCACTAATTAATGAAAATCAATCCATTAACTTTTATTGTTATATACTTTGCACATAACAAAAAAAACAGAAGAAGGAAAAAACAAATATAATCAATTCAGAAAGATTAGTGAAAAGTCCAGAAAGATGAGTAAAACTTCATTAGTACGTTTAATAAAATAAAGAGTCCTATCCTGACTGCAATAATACTATTATATTATAATATCTGATGCAGTTTAGCAAATTGAGCATTACAATTTAAACATTACATCTCTATTAATATCAGCAAGTAACCAAGCATTCCTAAGCAGAGTTATAGCGTTCTAAGTCCATTGAAGTCAATGGGCTTAGAAGGGTGTAACTCTTTAGAACTGTACTATAAAATTCCTGTTTTCTGCCATAGAGAAAAGCAGCCAAGAATAGTCAAAATAACACGTGGCCTGACTTCTAACAGTTTCCTCAACAGGACAACTAAAATACTTTGGGGCAATTCTCAGTTCTCGCATTTACAATTAAAATCAATATTACAGTGTTTCAGTACAGGTAATAAGTCGAGGTTACTTGTGAGATACATTCAGTCATCAACTAAATTACAATCAATGGTTATTTAGAAAAATGATCTTTCCAAGATTTTCTGGATCAATATAAAGATGCTGAGAAAAATCAAACTTTCATACAGCCCAATTCTAATTATAATTAGATTTACATTAACATGTTTCAACCTGCCAACAATGAAGTTGTGAAGCACAGCAAATGATCGATTCCAGGCTTCATACCCCAAAATAAAAGCACTGAATGGGAAAATTGTGTTAATACAGCATCATAAACTTGGAAGACACCCATGGTCCTCTTATCCAGACCTCTGAAACAAAACCAAACTATTCACACTAGAAGCTTCCCACAAATCCAACCACACAATAGATGATCTGTCATGCTCCATATACACCAGGCCTGCACAACTTGTCTCCAGTCAACACAAGCACAGCCCACAAGCTTCTTTATTGGGTAGCAGCCTCAATCCCAGACAATCAGCACAGCCAGGATTATTATTGGGCTACCACGCTTTGATGGGTTGCAAAGGCATGTAGGCCCAAGACCAATAAACACATATTAAACATGGTGCCTGCAAATCCAGTTCTAACCTGCTTGAGTATTGGATGCTAATGCTGTCCAAACATATCTGCCATGGTGGTGGAATGCTAGGATGTGAGGCATTTCTTTAGCTCAGTGGACATCCCATCCTGAGCTCTTACTAGCTGATGAACATACCCACATGAAGCTGTCTTCTACTGATTCAAACCTTTGGTCCATCAAGGTGGGCATTTTCAACTCAAACTGGAAGTGGCTCTCCAGGGTGTCAGGGAGAGGTCTTTCACATCACCTATTGCCCGGTCCTAGTTTTTTTTAAAAAAACTAGAGATGGTGTGATCACATCTGCAAGTGATTCTGGAGGGCAAAGTGCCAATTCCACTCTGTTTTTGTTAGGAGAACAAGTACTATAGGCTACTATAACTTGCCAATTTGCATTGCTTTAAGGTGTGAGAAAGTGTCAAGATCTGTGTTTCAGAATGGATGTGGGGGAAACTGGGATACTCTTAGCAGTAGAGGAGGAACTGATATTGAATGCGTGAATGTATTCATGTGGAGCAAATTGAAGTGTGACTGAGCGAATGAGAGCATGGAAAGTTGGAGGGGAAACACGTGAAATGAGGGTAACTTGAGTGTCCCCTAGGTAAGATGACTTGTGTAGGGAGACTCTGTATGAGGGAGTTTAGTCTGTAGGGAGAAGCATTGAATTACATGGTGCCCCACTTGTATTCTGAAACAGGACATCACAGGAATGATTTTACAACTTCAGTGAGAACTAGGCCTTAGCCTGTGTTAAATCTTTACTATTTCCCCAATTCTAAGTGTCTTTGAAGTTCAGACTAAGAATAGTTCATTTACACATCAAAGTTTTCCATAAGGCTTACGTACCTAGCTGCCTGCCAGGAGATGCAGTTTGCTTTGGCACATGACTCCTTTTCAGCAACGGGGTGTTCCTGATGTTGGAGACTCCCAGAAACCACCTTCCTGGTATGATACTACTAGTGTTGCCAGCTCCAAGCTGGGGAATTCCTGGAGATTTGGGGGTGGATCCTGAGGAGGGTGGGGTTTGAGAAAGGAAAAGACATAAGTGAAGAGTAATTCCATAGACTCCACCTTCCAAAGCACCCGTTTTCTCCAGGGGAACTGATCTCTGTGGCCTGGAGATCATTTGTAATTCTGGGAGGTTGGCAACTCTAGATACCACGTGCCCTCTCTGAATGTGTAAACTAGCTGCTACAGGATCCCTCCCCCATCTGTTTTTTTAAAAAATAATTTAGCTGGGAAGGACATGAAAAACAAAGCTTAAACTAAGAAATCTTAAATGTTCGATATCTCTTTTAATAATAATAATAATAATAATAATAATAATAATAATAATAATAATAATAATAATAAATATAACGTTCGATTTATATCAAGACAATTTAATGCCCACTCAGAGCGGTTTACAAAGTGGGTTATTATCCTCACAATAGTCACCGGGGAGGTGGGGAGCTGAGAGAGCTCCAAGAGAGCTGTGACTGACCCAAGGTCACTCAGCTGGCTTCAAGTGGAGGAGTGGAGAAGAATCTTTGACCTTCAACAGGTTACCAGACCTTCCAATTTATTCCCCTTCTCTCTCTTCTGCTATGATCCATAAGCAGGGGCAGATACTGAAGGAGCACTAAAACTTATGAAGATATGAAGCAGTCTCTGAACACGGCTGCTTTCACACATCGTGGAAAATGTACTCTCAATATACTACAGCAATCACTCGCAGTTGCAACTGGATTTTCCTGTGTGAAAGAGAGAAACCAAGTGGCAAACGATTGCTCTAATGCAGTGACGGAGCATTAGCCAACATGTATAAAAGCTGCCCAAGTCAAATCATGGCTTTGTCCAGCTCAGCACTATCTACTTTGAATGGCAGCAGCAGGGAACAAGGACTCAAGCAGAGAGAGATCTTCCCTAGGATCTGCTATCGGAGATGCTTTCACTGGAGATGCCGAAGACTAGAATGGGGACTTTCTGCATGCAAGGCAAGGGCTGTGCCACTGAGCCACGGCCCCTTGCCGACTGTAACCCACATGAAAAATAGACGGCACCAAGTTCAACACAGTCTGTTCAGTCTAGAGCATCCCTAGCAGAGAGCTGTCCAGCTGAGTGAAGTCCTCCTCATTGAGGGAGAATCTAAAAGAGTCTTTCTTGCCGCTTGAGTTCCTTTGAACTGGAGATGCCAGAGGCTGAACTGGAAAGCTCCTGCATGCGAACCAAGAGTCCTGCCTCTTTCAGATTCCTCCTTCAAACTACCTTTGTCCATGACACCTTTGTCTTAACCCTTTAATCTCTTCCCTTGAGGTTAGATTCATCCCATGATACCTGCCTGTCCCCCTCCCCTCCTCTGTCGTCTACCCCTCTGTCAAAGTTTGCACTGAAGTCATCCTAGGGAGAGAAACCCCTCCCCCTTAGAGAACTAGATAAAGTGCCACATAAACTGACAGCACGCTTTAAGTAATTCACTAATTCAGACAAAACAGCAGCTTCGTGTATCTACGCTGATCAGGAAGGTGACCAGAATGGAAACAAGTGAAATTTTCCACCCACCCTCCTTTTTTCTTTCTGCACACTCAAACAAGGGATAGAAAGATGCCTCAGGGGCTCTGAGAGTGACCCCATTTCTCCTACAGGTGGGTAGGCTGACCTTGGGCTTATAAGTACTTGTTGTGTTCTAAATTCAAATACCAGTCACAACGCAATAAGACCGCGTTGCATTACACATCTTTCGGTAGGAGGCAGAATCCATTTTGTCTGTTGAGAGGTCCTTGACTATAATTGCAACAGAAGAATCCTGACAAAGTAAATGATAGCATAGAATTCATTGAGCCTGACTGGAGCTTAACGCTATACTTTATAACATGAGTGGAAAGTGGGGGAAATGGAACAGGATAATGTGGGACTGTTTATATTGTTTGTGTCTCTTTTAATGGAAGAAGTGCCAGTTTGCCATCGGTGAATGTAGTAATGATTTGTCAAGGCTGAAACACATTTTTAGGCTCCCAAGAATGGACTGTAATCCATTACTGGAGCCGTGGGGGCATTCTTTCTGCAATCCATGCAACAGCCAAGCTGGCCTTTAAGTATTTTGTTCCCACTTATCCAAAGCACTTTCTTTGTTCATTAAAGGCAAAACACAGTAATGGAAAGAGAAATCAAGGTGAGATTCTGGGTCCTTCTGTGGCCTTGTGAAAGAGAATTGTCAATGGATTTGGGCTAATCCACAGTTGCAGGAACGTCACTTATTTTTTACCTACTTGATTACTGAATCCTTGACAACTCTCAAAGTCAACTGCCTCCAGAAATTACAAAGATCACATTTATGTATACAATTTAAAATTTAACAATTCAAAATTGTAAAAGACTTTAAAAAATAACCTTTTGACCCTATAAAAGTAGAGATAGTACACAATCATGGCTATTCAGTCATTTCCAATCACAACTCAGGACAACCCGCTCCCCCTTAGCATCAAGTTGGACATTAAAACTTCCTGTTATGTTGTTTTCTATGCTAATCTCCTTTAAATAATTGGTAATTTTATTTTAAAATGCAGCCTATATTCCAGGTTATAGCTGGCTCCAGGGGGGGAAGTATGACTGTAACTATCTTCCCCCCGCCCCTCACCCTTCCCCAGCAACATGATTCCAACCCATGATTGAGAGCCCCTGTCTGCATTCATATATCATCATAAATAGTTTGGCCTTCAGCTGAATATGTGAACTGACTCCACTGAAGAGCAATGCATTTGAGATGCTGCGAAAGTTCAGATCTAGATTATTCGTGCTAAAGAATTTGGTTGTAGTCGCCTGAGATGATACAGAGATGAGTGGGCTGTACCATTTCAGAACCTAAGCGAGTGATGCCATTTTCCAATGTAGACTGTTACTTGCAAGTTTTTTTTTAAACCTAGCCCATCACGATGAAAGTTCTAGTTTAATTAACTCCTCACACACTAATTTTCTATTTGCAGGTAGAGTATTGTAATGGAATTACTGAGGGACTAGATTCTCAAACATCCCTGACATTCAATCTGACCTAAGTAACAATTGCCTTTTTCCTGAGGAGAGGAAGAAGAAGGCAGAGAAAAAGAGATAGAGAGAGCAAATCATTGATACCACTGTGAAAGATGCCTATGCTCTCTCAAGGATATGATACATCATATGTACTGGCAAATGCCTGTTGGTTCTCTCAGGGCTTTTTTTCTGGGAAAAGAGGTGGTAGAACTCAGTGGGTTGCCAGCACAGGGGGCAACTCTTGGCGGGAGGTGGTGCCCCGGTACCACATGTGCATGTGCAAAGTGCACACATGCTTCCAGGACCGTGCAATGACGTCACTTTGGATCAGCTGGAACAAGGGGGGAGTTTTTTAAAGGTTAAATCACCCTCAGTGAAAATGGTCACATGGCCGGTGGCCCCGCTCCCTGATCTCCAGACAGAGGGGAGTTTAGATCGCCCTCTGTGCCACAGCACGAAGGACGATCTAAACTCCCCTCTGTCTGGAGATCAGGGGGTGGGGCCACCGGCCATGTGACCATTTTCAAGAGGTGCTGGAACTCTGTTCCACCGCGTTCCAGCTGAAAAAAAGCCCTGGGTTCTCTGCCCTGGCTTGGCCAGTGGTTACTGGCAAGGTGAGGTATAACCTGAGGACCAAACCAAGATAGCCTTTTGGACTCTGTAATGCTTCTGCAACTTTTCAAAGACTGATGCATATTGTCTTGGCAGATCTACAGGGCACACCTTGTCTAGTACAACTGTGATGGAATCAGCATGAAAATGTCAGGCTTGCCAAATGCTGCATCCTGCAAGAGACAGATAGATGCTTGAAACAGCAGCAGGAAGGGAGGATGATTGACAGGTCCTTTCTCCCTTCTATGTCTAGCCTGAAAGAAATAGCAGTTGGAAATAGAATGAAGAGCTGATGGTTGGTGCTAACAGAAGGAGGAGTTGACAGAAGAAATTGAAGAGTGAGAGTTGGAGCCTGGTATCTGACCAGAAAGGGTCAAAGTCCTCTGTCTGAGGGGGGGGGGGAGAAGGGTGTATCCTCAGTGTGAAAATACAGAGTTTATGAAGCACTTTTAGTTCAAATACTAAAGTGGACCAGCCAGCCATAAATTTTTACTGAGACAAAAGAGATCTGGGAACTTGTAGTTGGCCCAGGAAGTGGGTAGAAAGGAGTCTTCCCTTTGGCCAAAGGAACTGGGTTATAGCTTGGATATAAGTATAACTACGGACCAGTATGTGGAGTGGGTTTTAACTCAGTGGAGTACCCTGAGGTTCGTGGTAAAAGGGAGGGAGTGCTGTGGGTGCATAAATTGGAGCACCTAATCTGTGAAGGGGTGAAAAAGGAGGAACTGTACTTCAAAGAGATCAAGTCTGATAACACCAACCTCTCTCCCATAAGTCGACCAACATAATAAACTCAATCAGACCAAGTGTTTTTGTACCTCATGCAAGCGAAGTAATCTGTGTTAAAACCACCTACTTACTGAAGCTTTTAGTGCCTGCCTACACTTCTGCCTATCCATCCTACTTGTAAATAAATCTTATATTATCTTTTAAACTTCAATAAACCTAGTATGCCAGTTTCATTTTTAAGAGAAACGTAAACCCCTGTTTTCTCATCTACGTAACCTTGGCAGGGTAACACCACAATCTATACATTCTTTAACATTGGGACAATAAAGAAACTTAAAGTTACGGCCACAAACATACTACTGAAGGCTCAAAATAAGTAAGACTCACATTACACCCTACTATCCACATTCTGAAGGGTTCGTGGAATGTTTGCATCTCACATTGACAGCTATGGTGTCAGCCTTCATGGAAGCCAATCAGAAAAATTGAGACAGTTTTCTTCCAGGTGGCATGATGGCATACAATTCTTGTTGACCCAAGAACAAGACATGAGCCTAGAGATACTAACATATATTCTACATAAGCAAAACATAGTTGATAATATTATCCTAATATTATCCTAAAGTGAGCCCTGTGGCGCAGAGTGGTAAGCTGCAGTACTGCAGCCCACGCTCTGCTCACAACCTGAGTTCGATCCTGGCGAAAGCCGGGTTCATGTAGCTGGCTCAAGGTTGACTCAGCCTTTCATCCTTCCAAGGTCAGTAAAATGAGTACCCAGTTTCCTGAGGGTAAAGTGGGGAAGGCAATGGCAAACCACCCCGTAAAAAGTCTGCCAAGAAAACGTCGTGATACGACATCCCCCATGGGTCAGTAATGACTCGGTGCTTGCACCTAATTATCCTAATTTAATTATTGCTCCCTAAATCACACCACTATCAACTGATTGGCCTCATTATTATCTTGTCCTTCCTCTAACAGGCTCAGAATACATATGTTTCTCCTCTCCTCCATTTTATCACTCTTAACATTTCTGTAAAGTAGCTTAGGGTCTTACCACACGAGACAAAATACACTTGAATTACATGAATAATACAAGTGTATTTGAGTGTAATTCAAGTGTAATTTAAGTGTATTTTGTCTCGTGTGGTTTGACCCTTAGGCTAAGAGAGAGAGATTGTTCAAAGGTGTCACCAGTGAACATCATGGCTGAATGGGAATTTAAATTGAAGTCCACTTACTCCTAGACTCGACACTACTCCACATTGACATTTTTCTGTTTCTTATAACAGTGCAAATAAGGGTTAATTTAGAAAATTAATAGTCTATTATAATCTATTCAGCTCCCACTGCTTAGTTTCCAGAATCTGCTAGCTAAAACATCATCTTGTTACACCAAGTTCAGTTCTAATGAGCTCTCATGGATTCCTACAGTTCTCAAATATTGATCTCCATCCGTTTAAATATTGCTATCCCAATGACAGCCTTTAAAACACACAATTTTCTCTTGTGGAAAACAAGCAGGAGAATTAAGCATCCATTTGATTGGCAGCCCTCCTAGCTGGAAACATATAATTAAATCATAAGAAATTGCTAGAGCCCTGATTTTAAAGCCACCATATAAAACTACATTGTAGATATGTAGTACATGTGGGCTTCGCCTTCCCGGGTGTCGGAACCAGTGGGGGCGCTGTCGCCAGGTTGGCCCCTCCTTGCAGCTGGCACAGGAAGGACCTCAAAAAATGGGCAGAGGAGGGGGTATACAGCACCCTACTCCCTCTCTCTCCTCTCTGGGTAGACCCTTTGGCTTCTGCTCCTTTTCCTCCTCTACCTCTCTCTCTCTCTTTCTCTCTGTACCTTCACACTCCGAGTCTCTCAGCTACTCCTCCCTGGTCCTCCTGACATGCCCGCTTTTATGGGGCCATCCTGGCTACTGCCCCCCCCCTTGTTGAGGGTCTGGACTCTCACAACCATACTTGGGCCATGATTGAAGGTAAGAATTTCTCCTTTTATACCCATAAAAGGCATGGAAGGGCAAATCCTGCCATATAATGGAATTTCCAAAGCCATTAACTACTCCTTTGATACAGAAAAAAATACAATCAATAAAAAATAAAGGAGCTTTTTTTAATTAACAAGGGCAATTACTTCTAATTGTGAAGCTCATACATTTTCAAAAGGAAAGATATTTTCTCCTTAATTGCTATAGGTGCGTTTGAAGAGGCAATTAAAAATGCATTAAAATGAGGGAGCCATAGATAACGAAACTTAAGTTTCTGTCCTGAGCAGATTAAGGATGAAAATTGTGGCAGGTGCTCTGTCTGTTTCTACTTTACAAGCAACAAAGATGCTTCTTATTTATGACTTCTCTACTGCAGACCATGGAAATATGTTATGACCCTTCAGGCCTTACAGGGGCCTGTTTGGGGGGTGGAGGTGGGAAGAGGCCTTATTCTTGAAGGAAGACATTTTGGAATAATTCAGAACAAAAGAATGTTTTCTTTATGTTGTAACTGTGGGTGGGTGTGTTAAAAATTAAAATTATTAGGAAGAGGGGCTGGTAACATGATTGCATAACATACTGACATGTAATTTGGATAATCTGAAATTTTGCATAATGAAAGATGTGAACTGTTTTGTATTGTTGGAAGAATATATAATGCCTATGATAAGAACTCTGTACATCTCTGAAGTTCTCGTTTTCAACAAGGTGCTTGGGCATAATTAAATTGCTGCTGCACCAGTCTAGTTTCCTTTAGCCTTAGTAGTCATTGATTTCTTGCTGGTGTGATTTATGGAGACGCGGACATAATTTCATGCAGAGATTCTTGCAGAATTAATAGCGGAATGAAAGGTGATTAGAAAGGCCACTTGTCCTATCACTGCTAATAAATGGTGTGCATGACTAATTATTTCTGCACATATACCAAAAAGGTGACATGCTACAAGCTCACCAGAATTCTATCCCTAGATCAAACATTCCAAGATACAGTTAAGAGGTCCATTTTTTGCTTTAAGTCTGAAGACATTCTAAGCATCTTCACTTCTGTTGTGAACCTAGCCTCAAAACTTGTACAGAGATCCCGTATCAGCAGCTGCCATCTCCTGGAGCCCTCCTGGCTGCATTTGCTGGCTGCTTATGTGCCATCTTCAAATGAGCAGTGATAGAAGCAAAGAAAAGGAGCAACTACCACCATTCATCTTGCCCTCTCCTTATGGGCAGCAACAGAGATTGGGACCACTCAGTGGTCAGCAGATTAGCCTTGCTAAGGGAGATGAGACCTCTGCAGGAATCTTCCCCCGCCCCCTGAATTGCAGCAAGCACTGCATGGGTCTTTTGCACGGAACCAGAACAACACTGGGTAGGGTTGCTGATTCCATGTGAAAGACCCACACAATGGACTCTTATCCACCAGACGTTGTTGCGGATTTTCCGGGCTGTATAGCCGTGGTCTTGGCATTGTAGTTCCTGACGTTTCGTCAGCAGCTGTGGCTGGCATCTTCAGAGGTGTAGCACCAAAAGACAGAGATCTCTCAGTGTCACAGTGTCACTGTGACCAGTGTCACTGTGACACTGAGAGATCTCTGTCTTTTGGTGCTACACTTCTGAAGATGCCAGCTGCTGGCGAAACATCAGGAACTACAATGCCAAGACCACAGCTATATAGCCCAGAAAATCCGCAATAAGCATCATTCTCCGGCCGTGAAAGCCTTCGACAATATATCTTATCCCCCAGGTTTATTTAAACCATCTTTGGGATGGTCAAGAGTTGCTGACTCAGGACAGAAATACTAAGTATCTAGGGACAGTCAAGTGCAGGATTGTATATGTAGTCCTCAAATCACATGCAGGCTGTTCTTGCTTGGTGCATGTGAATGCTGCTTTCATGGGAGCTCCCTTTGTGTGACTCCATCTTCAAGTGATTCCGGAGGGCAAAGTGCCAATACAGCTCTGTTTGTGCTGCAAGAACAAGTACTGTAGGCTCCATTGAATTGCCAATTTGCATTTCTTTAAGATGTGAGAAAGTGTCAAGATCTGCATTTCAATGAATGGATGTGGGAGGTGGGGGAAACTGGGATACTTTTAGCAGTTGAGGAGGAACTGATATTGAACACGTGAATGTATTCACATGGAGCAGATTGAGGTGTGACTGTGCAAGCAAGTGCATGGAAAGTTGGAGGGGGGGGGACACATGAAATGAGATTCACTTGAGCATCCCTAGGTATTTAGAAATGTGTATTTCCACCCTCATCTGGAAGATCTTAAAGGCACCTATCACTGCAACCCTAAGAACACTTGCCTAGGAGTAAGCTCCAGTGAATACCTGCGAAGGGTTCTGATTAGAGGATTGCTCTGTGTATCACATATCCAAGTGGACTAGAAAAACTTCAGCATGAAAATAAATGTTAACTTGTAATGTATAATTTGATTCCCTGCTGCTCCCAAGTTGCAGAGTATAATTTATTGTCAAAAAAGTTGTGCCAATAGTCATATTTGCTTGTAAGCAAACTGCAGACTCCACATTTATGACCCACAAGTTCACAATACTGTTGTTAAAAGCCTTGATTAATTTGCATTTTATTGCTCAGCATGAAGGTTGCCCCCATATTTATTCCAAGAGAGTATAGGAAGATTAATCATGCACCATATTTTTTCATTATGTAAATACTGAGGTGCCAACTGCATAAATTACGGCACATAAACATTTTAATAGAAGACGAATAGGTGTCAGGTTTAATTTTTTAAAAAAAAAACACATAGAATTATTGCCCCACAAGTAAAAACTATGGACAATAAACATCCACGTAAACAAATGAGTTACCATTTGCTGCTTAAAATGATTCATACATATTACAAAGAAACATACCGAAGCTTTTCAGCTTTACAATTATTGTTGTCTCAAGAGAGGGGATGTGATGCAACTTTATGACAAGATTTCTCATATTTCATTACTTACATAAATCAGTTTTAAGACAACTGGTGCAGTTTTAGAATAATCTTTTTTTCCCTTTTATTGAAAGAACGGATGATACACTCACCCTTAAGGGCACTCCTCCTTAGACAAAGAGCCAGGTCCTAGCCTCGAACTGATCTCACCAAGAGAACTTATCTTGGTCAAAAAACACCAGGTTATTTCTCAAATATTCACTCAGAAGGATTATGTTAACTGTGTTTTTAAAGTTCAAATATTCTCAGGTCTGTCTTACTTTTATTTCCTTGCTTCACATGATAATATTTATTAACATTGGACATCAGACCTTTGGAAATCAAGGTGAATGTTCCCCTTTTGTTCAACTGTCAAGAAAAGGCCAATTAATTTTCTGTTATCATAAGTAAATGCTGTTTAGATATACATCCTAACGGCTTGTATATCCTTACCACTCCACACTGGCTAGGTCCTTGGCTGGGGAGTCTTTCTGATTCTGCTTGCTTGTTTTTCCCCTGCTCCATATCCTATTGCAATCTGCACAGTATAAATTGTAAGTTAAGTATTTAATAATCCTGTCTCCTTTCCTTTACCTAATGAACAATTATTATTCATTTCATGGTATCATGAAGCCAAGTGATTTGTTTCGTTAGATTTGGTTTGAATCCGGGTCATATGGGGGAGCCCAGATGGGGGTTTTGTACAGGGGGGACAGAGTGGGTCACACAATGTCTTGCATGGTGAGCCGTCCAAACTGTTTAAACCAGCCTCCCACCATGGCAGGCGTCTGTCCCTCCCTCGACTCTGTATCCATCTGTGACCAGCCACCCTGTCCCACAAGCTTCTTTGGTCTGAACAGGTGATGCAATACACGTGCGGCTGTTTTTAGTATTGTGTTGTTATCTGCTGATTTTATATTTTATGCTGCCAATTTTATTATTGTACATTTTATATATTGTGATCCACTCTGAGCCTGCTTGCAGGAAGAGCATAATATAAATTTGATAAATAAATAAATGTACTAAACCTCCTACCCCAAACTGCCCGTATCAAAGAATAAGTATTCTTAGCTGATAGTGTGTGTGAACAGGCTTTTCAAGGATAATATACTGGTTCAGGACTTTTTTTCTGGGAAAAGAAGTGGTGGAACTCAGTGGATTGCCAGCACAGGGGGCAACTCTTGGTGGGAGGTTGTGCCCCTGGAACCACATACGCATGCGCAAAGTGCGCACACGCTCCCAGGACCACACAATGAGGTCACTTTGGGTCAGTTGGAACAAGGGAGGAGTTTTTAAAGTTTAAATCACCCTCGGCAAAAATGGTCACATGGCTGGTGGCCCCGCCCCTGATCTCTAGACAGAGGGGAGTTTAGATTGCCTTCTGCGCTGCTGGAGTGGCACGGAGGGCAATCGAAACTCCCCTCTGTCTGGAGATCAGGGGGCGGGGCCACCAGACATGTGACCATTTTCAAGAGGTTCCAGAACTCTGTTCCACCGCGTTCCAGCTGAAAAAAAGCCCTGTACTGGTTGCGTCTGATAATATTTTCAGGAACTCACTTCAGCATCATTATTGATGACAATGACGACAAAGACAACGATGATAACGATGATGCGGCTTACAGTTTGGGGCCTACATCAGTTTCTAAACAAGCTCCAAAAGTCCCCTTTGTAACAAAACCAAATGGAAATGCCCAAAGAATGGTGTGTTTCCTTGGTGACTAGTACTTTGGGTTAGATAACTCGGAACATTAAAGGAGGTCATAGGAAAGTGATGAGAGTGAGAAACAGGAAATATGATACTGGCATTGGTGGTTCCCTGTTGTTAAAGTCAATCATATTTGGCATAAAAAATGATTGTACTGATAAGTCTCACTGCTGGTTTGAGGAGGAAACCTTGCCACCTGTTTCCTGGGGCTCCTATCTTCTAGGAAGCGCCAATTCTACGGAGACTTAGTACCCTGCCTTCTGGGTGTGAAAATGTTTGCCTCTGCCCATATGCCATGGGAGGTTTTTAATTTCCTGTAAAACTGAGACTGAGATCTAGCAGAGAAGATCCTTTGAGTGAGGGGTACAAAGTCTGAAAATTTCATCCATACTAAATGGAAAAGCAAATGAGTTACTGTCAGAAATGAACATTTTAACTGAAACGAATATGTGTAATAACGAATATAACAAAAATGTTACGAGTCTTTTGAAATGAAAACAAAAATGAATGCCATTACTCAAAGGTTCTGCAAGTTAAAGGTCTTCCCCAATAGCTTATTCTCAGCACATAGTTTCAAGATGATTGAATCCATTCCATATAATTCATTATCAGATGTTAAAATGCCACTATGGAGTTTTAGGACTTGAAAATGGCATACAAAATGTTATTTCCTTTGAATGAAGCCTTTTTAGAAGAAATCTTTTGCATGTTTCTGCTGTTCTTTAATCTTGGCTATAGAAAAAGCAGAGAGGGATTAACAGGCAGCTTGTACAAAAGCACTGGCATAAATAAATGCATGAACGTCTTCGTAAAATATGTTTGTGGAATGTCTGGAATTCTGATGCACTCAATAGAAGATGAGAAAGAAAAACAACTTACTACATTTATTGAATCAATAAATGAATGCATTAATTGCATAGCACAGCTCTTCTGCGATTTCTTCAGATTTGCTCATCTTATTTAGGCAGTGATCTAAATAACAGGGTGATAATGTCAGTTTCAAATATAAATTACAACAAAATAATTATTCAAAAATAAAAATAAGAAAGTAAGTAAGTTTTTTAAGATAATGAAGGAATTTGTGTGGCAAAAATACAACAATTGTGTCACTAATCGGGATGCTTGATTAAAACTGCGTTACCTGAAATTAACAGAGCCCCGTGGTACAGAGTGGTAAGCTACTAGGGGTGTGCAAGCCAAAAATTTTCGGCTATAGCCGAAAGTAGAAAGCCGAAAGAAGATTCTCTATCGTTAAAGCCGAAAGCCGAAACAAGAATCTCTTTCGGCTTTCGGCTTTCGGGATTCTTTCGGCATTATTTCGGCATTCTTTCGGCTTTTTTCTAAGGGAAAATGCCTCCGTCTTCCAGGACGCCTGGAGGAGGCATTTTCCCACCGAATAAGCCCAAAATTGGTGGGGACCTTCCTCTAACCCTTCTCTAACAACCACCCAAGTTTCAGACAGATTGAACTTTGGGGGGCCATGTTATGGCCCCCCAAAGCAGGTCCCCCCATCCTCCCATAAGAAAGCGAAGGAGCAGCATATTGTTAGCATGCTGCTGCTAATCTTTCTTCATTATTTCCTATGGGGAAAAAATGAAGAGGCAGGCTTCCTTTGCCAGGGGTGGCATTTTGCATGCAAAATGCCCCCTCACCCTCAGGGGCCCTTCTCCCACCCCTCCTCCCACCCCCCACCAAGGCTCAGCCTGCTCCCACTTGGGGGGGCCATTTCATGGCCTCCCCAAGTAGGTGCTCTAATCTCTACCACTGACAGCTGGGGGAGGCTTGTGTTGCCAGGGGTGGCATTTTGCATGCAAAATGCCCCCCAACCCTCTGGGGCCCTTCTCCCACCCCTCCTCCCACCCCCCACCAAGGCTCAGCCTGCTCCCACTTGGGGGGGGGCATTTCATGGCCTCCCCAAGTAGGTGCTCTGCTCTCATCTCTACCACTGACAGCTGGGAGAGGCTTGTCTTGCCAGGGGTGGCATTTTGCATGCAAAATGCCCCCCAGCCCTCTGGGGCCCTTCTCCCACCCTTCCTCCCACCCCCCACCAAGGCTCAGACTGCTCCCACTTGGGGGGGCCATTTCATGGCCTCCCCAAGTAGGTCCTCTCAGCCCCTAAAGTCCACCCCTTACAGCCCCACACAAACCCAATTCCCCCCCAGCTGCCACACACAGACCCAAATCCCCACATTAGCCCCTCACAGACCCAAATCCACCCCCACCTGCCCCACACCCATAACCCCAGGAACAGGCTGGCAAAGGCCAGCCCTCTCCCTTTGTTCCCTATGCTGGGAACTTCTAAACTCTCTTTCCCTGGGCAATTCTGCACAGCCCAGGGGTGCCACAATGGTGGACACACTTCTGAGTGCCAGCTGGTCCCTGTGAAAGAGCACCTGAACCACAGACACCCTCCCTCAAATTCCCCCACCACCTACAGAGATGGCTGGCCAGCCAGCCCCATTGTTCCCTATGATGGGAACCAACTGCACAACAAAGAATAAAACAAGAACAACACAAAATAAAGTTTTAAAAAAATTATTTTCTCCCTTCCAAAGTACAAGTAGGCAAAGCATTATGACACATTACACCAGCAGTCCCCCACACAGAAAAATTAAAACAAAACTCACTTAACATCAGAGAATCACAAAACACGATTCCTGTCAAAAACACTTTATTTCTTGAACAGCTTTAGGTTACACAGCAGGGGGGAACACCAAAGGGCATGGCAGCACTATCTTACACAAAAATAACACAACTCACTTAACATCAGAGAATCACAAAAGCACAATTCCTGTCAAAAACACTTTATTTCTTGAACAGCTTTAGGCTACACAGCAGGGGGGAACACCAAAGGGCATGGAAGCAGTATCTTACACAAAAATAACACAACTCACTTCACATTAAAGAATCACCCCAAAAAATTGCTGTCAAAAGCACTTTATTTCTGTAACTGCTTTAGGTTACACAGTAGGAAGGCACCACAGAGCAGGAAAGCAGTGTACTACACAAAAATAACACAACTCACTTCACATCAGAGAATCACACAAACACAATTGCTGTCAAAAACGGTGAAGTGGGTTGTATCATTTTTTGTAGTACATTGCTATCATGCCCTGTTGTGCCCTCCTACTGTGTAACCTAAAGCTGTTCAAGAAATAAAGTGTTTTTGCCAGGAATTGTGTTTTTGTGATTCTCTGATGTTAAGTGAGTTGTGTTATTTTTGTGTAAGATAGTGCTGCCATGCCCTTTGGTGTTCCCCCCTGCTGTGTAACCTAAAGCTGTTCAAGAAATAAAGTGTTTTTGCCAGGAATTGTGTTTTTGTGATTCTCTGATGTTAAGTGAGTTGTGTTATTTTTGTGTAAGATAGTGCTGCCATGCCCTTTGGTGTTCCCCCCTGCTGTGTAACCTAAAGCTGTTCAAGAAATAAAGTGTTTTTGACAGGAATCATGCTTTGTGATTCTCTGATGTTAAGTGAGTTGTGTTATTTTTCTGTGTGGGGGACTGCTGGTGTAATGTGTCATAATGCTTTGCCTACTTGTACTTTGGAAGGGAGAAAAAAACATTTAAAACTTTATTTTGTGTTGTTCTTGTTTTATTCTTTGTTGTGCAGTTGGTTCCCATCATAGGGAACAATGGGGCTGGCTGGCCAGCCATCTCTGTAGGTGGTGGGGGAATTTGAGGGAGGGTGTCTGTGGTTCAGGTGCTCTTTCACAGGGACCAGCTGGCACTCAGAAGTGTGCCCACCATTGTGGCACCCCTGGGCTGTGCAGAATTGCCCAGGGAAAGAGAGTTTAGAAGTTCCCAGCATAGGGAACAAAGGGAGAGGGCTGGCCTTTGCCAGCCTGTTCCTGGGGTTATGGGTGTGGGGCAGGTGGGGGTGGATTTGGGTCTGTGAGGGGCTAATGTGGGGATTTGGGTCTGTGTGTGGCAGCTGGGGGGGAATTGGGTTTGTGCGGGGCTGTAAGGGGTGGACTTTAGGGGCTGAGAGGACCTACTTGGGGAGGCCATGAAATGCCCCCCCCAAGTAGGAGCAGTCTGAGCCTTGGTGGGGGGTGGGAGGAAGGGTGAGAGAAGGGCCCCAGAGGGCTGGGGGGCATTTTGCATGCAAAATGCCACCCCTGGCAAGACAAGCCTCCCCCAGCTGTCAGTGGTAGAGATTAGAGCACCTACTTGGGGAGGCCATGAAATGGCCCCCCCAAGTGGGAGCAGGCTGAGCCTTGGTGGGGGGTGGGAGGAGGGGTGGGAGAAGGGCCCCTGAGGGTGAGGGGGCATTTTGCATGCAAAATGCCACCCCTGGCAAAGGAAGCCTGCTTCTTCATTTTTTCCCCATAGGAAATAATGAAGAAGATTAGCAGCAGCTTGCTAACAATATGCTGCTCCTTCGCTTTCTTATGGGAGGATGGGGGGACCTGCTTTGGGGGGCCATAACATGGCCCCCCAAAGTCCAATCTGTCTGAAACTTGGGTGGTTGTTAGAGAAGGGTTAGAGGAAGGTCCCCACCAATTTTGGGCTTATTCGGTGGGAAAATGCCTCCCCCAGACGTCCGGGAAGACGGAGGCATTTTCCCATTGAAAAGCCGAAAGAAAGCCGAAAGAATGCCAAAACGTTTCGGCTTTTTTCTTTCGGCTACCCGAAACGTTTCGGCATTCCCCGAAACGTTTCGGCATTCCCCGAAAGAAGCCGAAACACTTTTATTTCGGCATTCTTTCGGCATTCTGAATGCCGAAACGCACATCCCTATAAGCTACAGTACTGCAGCCCAAGCTCTGCTCACGACCTGAGTTCGATCCTGGCGGAAGCCGGGTTCAAGTAGCCAGCTCAAGGTTGACTCAGCCTTCCATCATTCCGAGGTCGGAAAAATGAGTACCCAGTTTCCTGGGGGTAAAGTGTAGATGACTGGGGAAGGCAATGACAAACGCCCCGTAAAAACATCATGATGTGACATCCCCCCATGGGTCAGTAATGATTCGGTACTTGCACCTTTACCTTTACCTACCTGAAGTTAAAGTTGCCAGTTGTTTTCCTAGTGAAGCTCCTCTGACTCCAACAACTCCATCAAGGGCTGTAAATAAAAGGTCATGCTTGCATGAAGATTGTATGATGGGAAAAGTTTGCTTCTGGGCCTGTTGTGCAGCTGTTAAAGGCATACAAAATGGAGCCCTGCCAAGGGGAATAAAAACTTTCATCTGTCATCTGCCACTACTCCTTTCCAAATAGCATGTACATGCCATTAACATATAAATAGCACAAAATGGTACAAAATGCTAGAAAACAAACAAATAAAATGGGAACATCAACAACAAAACTGGCAGAAGAAAAAGGCTTGCAGTGTCAAGATATGGAAACAAATTAAAAAGAAGATGGGTGCATTTTTTGAACCTTCCTAATTTTGAATAAGCCTAACACAATGGTCTTCTCTAGATAGTCCGATGGGTGGTAAACAGTATAACAGAAGGTACTGGGTGGTCCTCTCTCTTAACTTTCAGATTCTGACACACATCTGGATCTGGAAGAGAGGCTAAATGGCCAGAAATGTCTGTCTGTTTGCTTTGAATGCAGAGAGAGAGATAATTAGGTGAGAGCTTGGTCTGGAGGTAGCTAAAAACTGGGTTACAGGACTAGGGGTGCAACATTTGCTCTTGAACATATGAAACTGCTATCGATTCATCAAGAGAAGCAATTTCTACCCTGACTGGCAGCCATTCTTGGGCAGACCAAGGTCTTTCCCAACATATAGTACCTGAACTCCTTTAACTGAGGATTCCAGGGACTGAACCTGGTTCTTGCGCAAGCAAAGCATGTGCTCGATGTATTGTTGAAGGTTTTCACGGCCGGAGAACAGTGGTTGTTGTGGATTTTCCAGGCTGTATAGCCGTGGTCTTGGCATTGTAGTTCCTGACGTTTCGCCAGCAGCAGCCGCTAGCAATACGTCAGGAACTACAACGCCACGACCACGGCTATACAGCCCGGAAAATCCACAACAACCAAAGCATGTGCTGTACCATTGCACCATGGTGCCTCTTTAGGAAACTGATTCAGAAAAAACCATTGAACTCTTTTCGTTAGGAAGTTTCTGCTAGTAGAGGTGTAAACAAACAATATTACAAAGATACCAGAAGTCTCCCGTGGCCTTTCTCGTGCAAAGGAAACTGAAACGTAGAGCTCTGCCTCCGGAGTCCTCATCACTGGGGGAAATGGGGAATGATAGAATTTCTAACACTGGAAATAATCTATCCACTGTGTTGGCTTCCCAATTTGTACTTGCAGACCCTTGTCTCACACTTCATGCATTATGCACTATGAACCTTTTCTTGTACAGAGGTAGAGAAGCAGCCCTTACATAGCCTTGAGAGAATGCTGGATCTCTAGGTAGAGAGTCAAAAGTTAAAACAGAAATTACAGAGGTCAGTTTTGAATGTCATAAGACACGCATTTCCAAACAGGAACTATCACAGACTACCGTTATACAGTTTTCCAATGTGGCTACAGTTTGCCTGTTGTACTTTCAGATATTATGATGTGAACCCCAAAAATGTAAGAATGCAGCACACACATTAGCTGGTGGTTGCTTTTGGTACTGTTTGAAACTCTTTTAAAAACATGCTTGGGGGGCGGGGTGCTATCAAGTCTCAGCAGACTTATGGCAACCCATAGAGTTTTCAAGGAAAGAGACATTCGGAGGTGGTTTGCCATTACCTGCCTCTGCCAAGCAAACCTGGACTTCCTCGGTAGTCTCCCATTTACTTCTCCATTTCAGTTTGGGTAAGCTATTTTGGCACTTGGGAATGCTCCTAGGATTTGAAAAAGGTGATGTTCTTACTTGCATGTGATAGAAGAGAAATTAAATAAATAAGCAATCACTGGCTGTGGGCTATAGTGTTCCCCAAATTATCTGTCTGGCACGAGTTATCTGTTAAATAATACATAACGTGAGTCTTAACAGCCTGCATGATTTCTTGTTTTAAACAAAAAATCAAACCACTGTCGGAATATTTATGCTTTGAAGAACCTTTGTTTACTCTTAATTCTTCCTTCAATCGGACCTGCTAACAGCATTGTTTTTTAGCAGTGAAATGGGAATTCTCGAACAATCATTACGCAGAAAGTTTCGTTTACTAACTCAGAGCTCCTGCAAAGAATTATAAACTATTTAGCACCACAGAAGCTGTCCACAAAAATTGCCAACCAGTTCAGTTGATGTATTTGTAAGATTCTCATATCAAGCCAGGGCCGTTTTTGTTTTTGTTTGTTTGTTTGTTTGTTTGTTTGTTTGTTTGTTTGTTTGTTTGTTTGTTTGTTTGTTTGTTTGTTTGTTTGTTTGTTTGTTTGTTTTAACCCATGTATTGCATTAGTGCTGTGAATAAGGACAGGTTAAAATTATAAAACCCTTCACTACTTTCTGCCCACCATGTCCCTGTCCATAAAAACATCTTCGCCTTTAAATGATATTTTGGTTGCAACAAACTCTGATTATTCTATCCAACATAAATATCAGATCCTGGTTTGTGAGTAGATTCCAATTTATCTGCTTCTTGCCTCCTTTCTGTCTCCCAGCAAGGAAGATAGCCATCCTAAACTGCCATCCTTATTATTTATTTCATTTATTTTTGTCATTTATAGTCTGCCTTTCTCACTGAGACTCAAAGAAGATTACATAGTGTGAGATTAGTACAGTCAATATCAAGGACATTTCCGTTACCAATTCCATAGTGTAAATAATACAAGTTTTTATATTGTCTAATGTCAGTCCTAGAATTCGATTCTAGCATTAGCAAGAATCCAATACAGAGTTGAAGAAATGCTGAAACAGAGTATATGCAATTCTAGGACTGACATTAGACAATATATAACTACCCAGTAGAATCATACTTGAAGCAGAGGTAGCACATAGGAGCACATACTTAAGGCAACAGATTGTATATAAGGCAACATGGTGGTGAAGTATATGGCCCCTAACTCATTAGCAAAACATCTGAGGCCTCCGCCCTACAATACAGCCCTCCCGTCTGGGTGAAAAGCCTTTTTGAAGGATCAGTGCTACCCAACAAATTCTGGGTCTTGAATTCAGACATTACAGCAAACCCACAGTTAGTACAAATTCTAATTAATAAACCAACTACTCATCATAATTTAAAATCCTGATTGGGTGCTTATGTTGGAATGCCTGCATTCAGACATCACAGCTAACCTTGGTTCGATTTTAAAAGGTTTACAGTGATGACTGCATACATCCTTTGCAGGACACTTTCAATCAGTAGAGATCCCCACTTCAGTCAGCCCCTTCTTACTTTTAAACAAGTTGCTATGGACTGAATGACTGCCATATGGTCATATAGTGCTCAGTAGTTTTCCCTGGATCAGGGTTTGCATTCTCACAACCAAAACTTTTGGAGAGGTTAGTTATTGCACCTGATTATCAAACTATGATCAGGTTCTTTTGCATATGCCATGGGAAGAATTCACCCCATCTTCCAGTAAAGTTCAGTTCCTAACCATACCCTGAAATGATGAAGAAAGAACCATACCCCTGTTCACAACTCACGAGTTACAGTGAACATGTAAAATCTGTGTACGGTGTGCATTTGATTTTTCTTTATTCACACATTGAATAATTCTCATGTTGATTCAATGCATGTGCCATTCCACTAGTGAATTAAACCACTATGTTTATCCAGGTACTGATCCCTGTTTTCCAAAATGAACATGTGTTGGCTCTTTCTTGCAAACAGATATATACATGTACCTGCAGGATGTATTTGCATTCACTGCAATGAGTACAGGGCTTATGTGAGCAAGCAAGGCATACAGTTTTCAATAATTTCTGCAACCGTGAAGTCAATATCAGGTGGACAGTTACTCATGCCATTTCAGTTCATATGTAGTTTCTCTTCCTGATTCTGCACTTGCATAGAACAACCGACCCAGAACAACTGAGATATGCACTTTGTAGGAAGGATTGCATTTTAGAATGAAGCTATGCACCTTTTGAAGAGGTACTGATGTGGGACATTCCTGAGGAAGATAGTTGAAACGAGATTTCAGATAAGCTGGCCTCTCATCTTGGTGGACTATTGAAAGAGTACTGGAAGGTTTTCTGAAAAAGAAAAATTAGAAAAAGTTTGTGCTGCTCTTGTACACTTTATGGACTATGGCTTATCTGCATATAATGGACTTTTGAGTGTTGGTTACCTTGACTTCCGGGCCTTGGACTTGTAGACTCTGGTATATCTTAGGAATGATCTTGCGTCTGATTAAGGAATGAATGTAGAGAGCTTATTCAGGAAGTACAACTTTGACAAAAAGTTGAAACAGAATAGATACTAACAGAAAACAGAGAGGGAGAGACTTCCGGGAAGAAGCAGGAAGCTGCCTAAGAATACCAATCTGGAGACATGCAAGAAGAGAGGAAGCAAGGATCCCATTCTCTCATCTATCTAACTGTCAGACCTGCTGTCCCTTGCAGGTATTCTGTGTCTCCTGCCTTCCCTGTACACAAGACATTGTATTTCCAACAGGACCTACATGTATAGGATTGATTCTCTGAGTGTACATCACTTGGATTAATTTTAACTGTAGCTTTTGAATGCTTATGACTATGGTTATGCGTATATCATTATTCTTTTTTGTTGCACATGTCACTTTATAGTATATTATGAGAATGGTGATATAAATACTTTCACTTTTGGAAGCTGTTGGTGAGATTTAATTATCTATTTGAATCAAGAGTGTTTTGAATAACAATTGTTTGTGTATTGGGGTTACACTGCCGGTCATCACTATATCGTGATTTTGTTGGGATCTAGCTACTGTAATGTGCTCTTTTTTCTTTTGACTTGTTAGAACAATTGCATGGCAAAAAGTCAAAAAAAAAAGTGCGAATAAAACCCGTAAGAGTCTTACCTTACAGACCAAACCCTTCCCTTGATCCTTGTTAGCAAAATGATGTGTAAATTTCCTTGTAGTTCCTGTGTAGTCTCCATAAAAGTGAATTACAGCACAATATCAAGCTAATTAAGAAGCATTAATATGATTGATTTGAGCAGAAGCACTTATTCCTTCTTGGTTGTGTCAGCAGTTTAAGTGTTGTTTCTCCGACCTACACCGTCTTGGCTATCCAACTGAAAGTCTTGCATAGTGGTTGTCCACCCCCTGCCTGTCAGTATATCACCTCCTAAATGATTAAGGAGTAGCTCCATAAAAACATTTCCCTGCCCTTAGTGCCCCCACTCAGACTGTTACACTTTCATCACCCCAATCCGCAACATCTAATTACTTCTCCACTCGACTGCTAATTTTTCATGTGCCCGTTGTCCCTTATTCGCGGGTTGCTATAGTTTAATATTGGAAGATCATAGGGCTACCTCACTCAATAATATAAAAGAGGCTGAATGGAGAGTTTATTGGGGGCCCCGAACTGCATGATATGAATAACTGTAGGCTGGAATCTCAGAATTACATATGAAGCAGAGGGTTGTTTTTCAGTAGTGGTACTTAAATAGCTTTTTGGTTGCCACAGGTTCTGAGGACTTGGAAATATAAATGTGCAACATACACACAAACCCTTCCCATTTTGTACAGACACATAGCCACTTTTATGGATGTAAGAAATGTTCTTTTGGGTCTTCTAAGATCTATGTCACCCCAAAAAATAGACAGGGCATGAGGGCAATACCTCTAAGATGCTCATGAACAAGACACAGTGAGTGCAAGCATCCATACTGGGGATGTCGTTTGTTCCCAACATCTGAGCATCACAGTTACACTGTCTTTAAATATGGAAGTTCCAGTTTTCACATTGAAAGTTCATATTGATAAGCCTGTTGTCATAAACCCACGTTCAACTCAGGCTTAGGCTGACCTTCCCCTACCCTGAGGTAAAACTTCTCCTCTCTAAGCCTGTGAAGCTGTATACTGGGCTGGGAAGCCTCTGGTAGCGTGGTGGATGTTAAGCTTCAACTTTCCTTCTTGTCCCACCCTTAAGAAATATTAAAAATGGTTCCCCAGCCAAGTCTTAGTAGAAGACAGATCAGGGGTTTGCGTTTCCCTTTAGCAGAAACTGGCCCACAAGGCTTGGGGAGGTTCAAAAGGTAACAGAAGGTTTATTTACAGTAGGTAAAGTCAGAAGGCAGGTAGGCAGATGTTTGAACTGAAGTAACAGAAAGGTTTTTATACAGAAACTTCATGCGAGGCACAAAACACTTGAAATAACACTAGGTTGCTGGCTTCTTTCAGAGGTTGACGCTGCTTTACAAATGCTGTACTTTTAAAGCACAGACACAGCAGGACTTTCCCTCCTCTCCGGACTTAAGGGTGCTCCACTGGGTCAAACCCTTACTAGATACTGGGCAGGTGTTATAGATATGACACTGACACTGAAGGGGAGGCTCCTTTGTACCCACTTCCTTGGCCCACTATAATTCCCAGATCTCTCAAGTCTAAGCAGGAATGCTGGTTTTTCCCACTTTAGTCCAAGGACTAACAGTGCTTCACAAACATTTCTTCCTCACACAGAGGATTCTCTGGCTGACCCTCTCTGGCCAAAAGCCAGGCTCCAACTCCCTTTTACTCTGCAGTTTACTGTCCAACTGTCAGCCCCCTCAACATTCCATCCCCAACTGCCATTTCAGGTTAGCCACATAGCGGGGGGACATGTCAATCATACTTTTACTGTCTGGCAATCTCAGCATCTGAAGCTGAGTCCGTCACACCTGTGTTCTATGCACTGGGAAACCTGGGCTGCTTCCACACACATTGGATAATCCACATTCAACACTCTTTAGTGAACATTTGAAACTGATTTTCCATGTGTGGAACAAAAAATCCACTTCTAAAGGATTACGAAAGTGCATTGAAAGCGCATTATTCAACGTGTGTGGAAATGGCCCTGGTTGGCCCTGATCTTGTCATATCTTGGTCACAAAGCAAAGTTGGCCCTGGTTAGTGCTTGGGTGGGAGATGCAGAGATGGGTAATGGCAAACCACCTCTGAATGTCTCTTGCCTTGAAATCCCTCTGGGTCGCCATAAATCAGCTGTGACTTTACACACACCCAAACTCCCATGCATTTATCAAATTCTTTTTTATAGCTGACCTCCAAGTTGACTTTTTCCTCAGCTTTTCCATGAGATATACAGATCTGTCACATCATTGTATAAAAGTGTAGATCACTGTTCAGCAGAGTCTAGCTGTATCCACTTGGCAAAGACTTGGCAAAACATATAAGGACTGATCCAGCCGTGATGGTGTGTACAACGCCAGTCAGCTGATATGCTATAGATCCTGCTGGCTGGAGGAGGCCTTTTCTCTTATCATCTCGCAGGACAAAATTTTGCCCAGCATCCAAGAGGGGAAAGAGTTGGAAAGACACAACAAAGAATGGGACAAGAACTGGAGACAGAGAGCGCAGAAAAACAAGGGCAGATTGCCCTAGGGTCAGGGCTGAGCGTGATGGAGCTTTGAAGTCTGGCGTCAGAGTCAGGCTGGTGTCTGCACTACCATTCTTTAGGAGTATAAGCATCTCTAAGCCTCTCAACAAATAATGTCATTTCAGACATAGATATACAGCCCAGGCCAAAAGGCTGTGGCTGGGGAGGGTGTGTTTCAGTCTGGCAGACAGCAGACACTGAAGGGATCACAATTCGGGATGGGAGGTTTAACTGATTCTTCTGTATAATTCATTTAAAAGACTCTTGTTATGGTTTTAAATTTGCCACCTGTAAGGTACGTATAAGCCCTGACCTGGATAGGCCAGGCAAGCCTGATCTCATCAGATCTTGGAAGCTAAGCAGGGTCGACGTTGGTTAGTAATTGGATGGGAGGACTCGAAAGAAAACCAGGGTTACTGTGCAGAGGCATGTAATGAAAAACCACTTCTGTTAGATTCTTGCCTTGAAAATCCTGCCAGGGGTCGCCATAAGTCAGCTATGACTTGAAGGCACTCTCCACTACCAACAAACTTATGAAGAGCCCTGCTGAATCAAACCGGCACTCCATCCCATTCAGTCCTACATCCTGTTCACACAACGGTCAGCCAACAAACTGGTCATAGAGGCTAAGGTTCAAATGTTCCTTCCTAGCACTGCTATCCAGAGGTTTACTACCTTGGAATATGGCTGGTATCCGTTGATGGACTTCTCCTCCATAAATCTCTCTAATCCCTTTTTAAAGTCATCTGTGCTCAAAGCCCTCATGACCTCTGCAATAATTCCATAAGCACACCATGTCTGAAGAGTTGGAAGTTTTACTTGAACAGAAGCAGGGCCTCCCCTGGCCTCTGCTTTAGCAGAGAACAAACAGCCAACAACCAGAAGGAGAAGCTAAACCAAACTGCAGCACAGGCTTTTCAGCCCTAAGGGATCAGAGGAAAATAACTAAACAATTCAGGAAGGGAAATCAGTTCAGTAAGGAAACATCACCAAATTCACAACTAGCCATGATATAACACCCTCCACTGGCAATGATTCCACTCTTTAGAGAGCAATTCTAAGCAAGTCTGCTCAGGGCTGCTCAGTGGGGCTGAGTCCCAAGAATGTGCTCTTAGGATTACGCTGTTAATTGCTTACAGAGTAAAGAAATTGTTCCGTTTGTCCATCCGGAATAATAAGAACTGCGTTTTTATACCAATCTACAGCCCCGTGGTGCAGAGTGGTAAGTGGCAGTATTGTAGCCCAAGCTCTGCTCATGACCTGAGTTCGATCCCGGCAGAAGCTGGGTTCAGGTAGCCGGCTCAAGGCTGACTCAGCCTTCCATCCTTCCGAGGTCAGTAAAACGAGTACCTAGTTTCCTGGGGGTAAAGTGTAGATGACTGGGGAAGGCAATGGCAAACCACCTCATCACAAAAGTCTGCCAAGAAAACATCATGATGCGACGTCCCCCCATGGGTCAGTAATGACTTGGTGCTTGCACAGGGGACTACCTTTACCTTTACACTCAGAACAGTGAACAAAGTCAGTGTTAATATCTCCACAGGGTTGAGAGGAGTGGCTTAGCCAAGGCCACTTGCTGAGCTTGGCAGTAATGAGATTGAGTGCCTCAATGTTCTGTTATTATGGACGAGAGAGAAAAAATTCTGGAGACGTGGGTAGATCCTGAGGAGAACAGGGTTTGGGAAAGGGAGGGACTGCAGTGGAGTATAATGCCCTCCAAAGCAGCCATTTTCACCAGGGAAACTGTTCTCTGTCGTCTGGAAATCAGTTGTAATTTCAGGAGATCGCCGGGCCCCACCTGTAGGTTGGCAACCTTAATCAGGATCAGGCCTTTACAGTAATTTTTAATTGGCTAAATTCTCCTCTAAAATGGCATCAGTGGCCAGAGGTTGGACCCGTGGCAGCTGCAACGTGTACTTTGGACCATAGCCAAGAAGCACTTGGGGCAGCTGCCTTGGGTTCTGCTCTGGGTGGGGACTACCCATAGCCCTGCCACCAATGGAGGGTAGGGTGCTCCCACACTCTGCACGGGGCTGATTCTTTGAGAATTGGCCCCAAATAAAGCAGGGGAGCACTCCCATGAATGATGTCACTTTCAGAAATGGCATCATCGTGTCCGCTGGGGGAGCAGGCACCGCACGTGTTCCTGGAATGCCTGCCAGTGGTGGGTGATCTCCAGGAAGCCCAAAACCTCCTGCCAGTCACCAGCGATTGGTGGGAAAACAGGAGGTTTTCTGCCACCATCGGGCACCTGGGATCCCTAATGGAGGGAGGGAGAAAGAAGCAGGTTCCTGCCACTTCACCCATCTGCCTCATCTGGGGCTCAGGCAGACAGCTTCCATTAGTATCATGGCTCTCACCCACCTCACATGGAGAAGGGCTGCCCCTTGCCTGGCCCTGGCAGCAAGTGGCTCCAATGGGGGAGCTGGCAGTGATTCCAGTGGCACATCCTGGATTTTTTCTGACAACCTCAGAATCGCTAACATTCAGGGCCAGCGTGAGCATACCTTTAGGTGGGGCAGCTGCTGGGTCCCAGGGCTTCTGCTAACAGCTGCTAACTCCCCACCCATGCCTCTCCTCTGATGTCCGCACTTATGTCCTTCCCCTGCCTGCACCCATGCTTCTGGCTGCAGATGCTGCCTAACACTCCTGGGAAAGGGCATGTGGGTGGTAAACAAATCCATGCCGCTCCTGTTGGCTGTTTCAGCGGCAATCCCAACTGTACCCACTGCCCTTCGTCACTGGGAAAAGGCATGCAGGTGCGTGTGGGCAGCTGCAACTGCAGGAGTGGGTCCGCTTGTGAGAGGGCAGGGGAACAAGGCACGGGCAGTTGGGGGGCATGCAGCTCTCGGGGAAGGAAGGGGGATGGTAATGGGTATAGGGAGCCCCTGGGCAGTCTCTGCCCATCTCCCTAAAAAACCTATCCTACACAGGTCCCTGCAGTTCCATGGTTCCTGATATAGCCTTATTGGTGTCACAACAAGGGGCTCTTTCTCCCTCTTCTACCAGTGGAAAAGCTAGTAGTTCAAAGCTTTTTATCAGCGAACCTCTACAAGTCATCACAAACAATTCTGTCCTACTATCTGACTCGCTGGGTAGTCTCCTTAAGCAGAGTTACGCACCCTTCTAACTCCGTCAAAGTCAGTGGGCTAGAAGGCTTTAACTTGACTTAGGATTGTCTTCCCGATGCACATATGCACAGGTGTGCAGTGTGTACATCTGAAGTTCTTAGCACAGCAAGACTAGTTTTAGCAGAAGAGAAGAAAACATCACTTACTGGCAGGAAGCACACCGAGTGCACAGGCATCTTTCGCCACAGAGACTATTTCATGTTTGCTTTTCTTTCTTAGTGAATCTTATTTTTCAGAACTGTTCAGAGCTTTAAAAAAAGCTGAAGCCACTTGAACACAGAGCATTAGAAAGCTTTGAAATAACACGACTGCAAAAACCTCGATATCTTTGTTGCTGAGAAAGGGAGGATAGTGTCTGTCCATGTGTTTCAGTTTTGTTTTCAGCAACATATTTTCACCAAGAACTCCTTTTATGTCTAAAGGCGAACAGCAGGCAAAAGAGCTGGGCGGGGGCCGGAATGTGACTACAGAACTATGATCTTCCTTTAATGTGTTCCCAGCCAAAAAAGCAGGCCAGCTCCATTGTGTTTAGAAGGCATTATCAAAAGCTCAAGCAGAAGGACTCTTGAGCATTATGAGAATGAAGTGTCCTTGTAGCATTGTTTGTGATTCTGCAGTGGCCAAGCGTAATTGTCAGAATGCTTCTCTCTAAAAAGGTACGGCTATTTTAGGAAACACAATCCACAGAGAAACCTGGAATGGAGATAATACATACCCTCACCTGTCATCCATTTTTATGGTAATCTGGCTGTAGATTAAAGTCACCATGGGCACTGCTCTATGCACATGGCTGTCTTGGAGAGTCTCCCAGAATGCAGTGGGCTATGCAGTATTGTGCAATGGTTAGCAAGTTGGAATGGGGACACTGGAGTTCAAATCTTCACTCAGTAGGGTTGCCACTAGACATGGGCATGAACAGCATTATGAACAGAAAAAAACCACGAACAGCCCAATCTGCTGTTCGCAAGCAAGCTGTTCGTGAGGCCCCATCCTAAACGAACAGGTGGTCGTTAAAAGCCTTGTTCGTTGCCTTCGGCAGTGGTTCAGCAAGCAAGACAGTTCGGTGCCTGCTGCAACCAATCCTCTTGGCAACCGGAGGGAGGGACTGAACTCTGTCTGAACTCCTTCTGGCTTTCCTTCTGGCTTTAACCCTTCAAAGTACTTCCAGCAGAGAGTCCCATTTTTGCCACTGTGCAGAGAAAATGACAGCCAACTGGGAGACCCATGGATCATGCCTTTCCCGGGGTGCAATCTCTCTGAAACTTGAGGGGTCTTCAGAGGACAGTGAGGACTATGTCCCCTGCAAATTTGTTGGGTATTGGACATTGGGAAGCTCAGTTTATGGGATGTTTAAAGGGCCATGCTCCTTGCATGTGGCAGGAAAGGGCCCTTTAAACTATCAGCGGGCAGGCAGCCGGGGGGAATCCCCCCTGCTGCCTGCCAGCTGATAGTTTAAAGGGATCTTTAAAGGGCCAGGTAAGTGGATTTGAGGGGAGGGGTCTAAGTGGGGGGTTGGGGGGTGGAGGTGGTTCTGGCCCCCATGAACAACGAACAATGAACATGTCCAGGAACAGTCCATGTTCGTCCATGTTCGTTGTTCGTTGTTCATGGATGGCACCGAATGACGAACAGGATGTTCGGGTTTTTTTTTCCATTCGTGCCCATGTCTAGTTGCCACCCTGTCTGGAGAAAATGTCTGTCCCTTTAATACAGGCTTAATAGGATGCTATATACCAGGTGGTAGATAGCTTCATGTCATAAATAGTTAGGTATGAAGGGATGTAGGGAGCTTGATTCTCGAAAGCTCAAACCCTGGAAATCTAATTGGTCTCTAAGGTGCAACTGGACTTGAGTCCTGCTCTTCTAGTGCATCCCAGCTACCCACCTGAAAGTTGCCCCTACCAGGGTTTCTTCCGCTAATGAGATGGAGCGGAAGTGGTGAGCCTCACTCTTGGTCCTGAGACTTGAAGCCCACCGATCTCATGATCTCATCTGCACCTGGGTGCCTTGGTTCCATCTTCTTATATCTACGAGAAACTGCTAATTCTAAGCTTCACTAAATTTACATCAGTTTCTCTTTTGTGGCCTGACTAGTCCGAAAAGCCTGAACCAAAGTTTTAAAAAACCAAGAAACAGACTAACAAAGGCCAGTTTCTTGACACTCGCTCCATCCTTTTTTTCCTCTAGTCTCTCCATGGGTCAGTGTCATGGTGTGTGCAAAACCAAAAACAGATATACAAAGATTGGCTGGATTTTTTTCAGTTTGCAGTAGAATGCCTTAGGTTACCCGAGGAGCAGTACATCTCCTCCAAGCCAGTCCCTTCCCTTCTTCCCTTTTGCACACTTTACCATGCTCTGTCTGCTATTTGGGGTTGCCATCCTTCAGGTGGTTTCACATCTTCTGCAGAAGATCTGAGATCTTCCATCGTTACTTGAGTTCTGTTGTGCCCTTTAGTTTTCCTGCATCCTACAGGTTGTAGCTGGAGATCTCCCAGAATTTCTCCAGGTGACAAAGATGCATTCCCCTTAAGAAAATAGTTGCTTTGGAAGGTGGACTTTATGACATTGTACACTCCTGAGATTCCTCTTTCCCCCAAATCCCACTTGCTAGGCTCCAGATTTTCCAGGAGTTACCCTACCTGGAGCTGGCAACCCTATTGCTATTTGCTAGGCCCGCTTCTGCTCCCCCAGTCAGTGCTTCATTTACCCTGTGGCCAAGCCAGCACAACTCTTAGTAAAAACTTACTGAAGTATGAACTCCCAGTCCCCCCATACTGTCTCTATTCTATAGTTTTTTATGGACTTGCAAAGCTGCCTTCTACTAAGGCAGGCCGCTGGACTGTCTTCTCCAACTGATAATGATTCTCCAGGTTGAGTCTTTCACAGCCCTACTAATTAAGATCCTTTCTGATGGGAGATGCTAGATACTAAATGGTGGACCATGTTCACACAAAGCATGGCCTAAAACTATATTCCCTCCCGTCATGTCTGTGCCTCATCCATGGCATACTTAATGCAGACCTGTTGAGCCGAACCAATGTTTCACGCTATAACTTGATGTCATATTGGCAATGCCATAACTGTTTCCATTCACAGGCTTATGGAAGCTGCAGGTGTCTTATCTAACGGACTGTAGAAACTTTCAGTGCTGCTGATCTTGTGTACTGCTCACTCCCATGCGCTGCTATGTCTAACTTTGATCTCTTGCTTTGTAAGTGTCTCGACTTGATAGCAGCATGGAGGGCAATCTAAACTCCCCTCTGTCTGGAGATCAGGGGGCAGGGCCACCGGCCATGTGACCCTTTTTGCCGAGGGCAATTTAAACTTTAAAAAACTTCCCCCTTGTTCCAGCTGACCCAAAGTGACATCATTGTGTGGTCTTGAGTTCCACCACCTCTTTTTCCAGAAAAAAAGCCCTGCAAATATGTGAGACATTCTCAGGACAAGTTCACGCCAAAAGTCCTGTTTTATTGTTGGGAGGGGGAGGGAGCAAATGTGTGGGTTACGAGAAAGGATTTTCCCACAGGTCACTATTCCTGTCAACCTGTTCTTACTACTTAGATGCTTACCTTGCTTCTGAGTAACCCTATGGACATATCTGTGGAAATGATCTGATTTCTGAATAAAGCCATTTAACCAAGAGCCTGGAGTTCTTGTTGCAATGGTACAGGGATCTATCTGCCATAGCCTGTCATCCATAGCCTGACACCTCCCTTGCGGAAGGCATATTTTCTTCAGCTTAATAATTAATGGTCTGTTTATTGACAGCTGGGTTTTTTTCCAATTCCAGAAGGAAACATTTGCTTCAGATTTATTCATTAGGAAGCAAACCCATCTTGAAACACAAGATCAGCTTTATATATAACTACCAGCTAATGACAAGGAGGTTCGTCCAGTAATGAATTACTCTTCATGTTCTGACTTCAGTTTCCAAGAACTCAGCCAGTAGTAATCTCTCATCGACTGTATGTATTACCTCTTCCTGGATTTCTTCTACATCAGCAACACATGTATAATTATTTCCCAGTGATCTTATTTCTATAAAAGCCTTATTCTCAAGTGATCAGGGCTTGGCATTAACAAGATTTTGGAAGCTGTACAAGCAGGGGAATGGTTTAATTGGACCCTTTTCAACTCATTTCAGATCATGAGCATCTTTTTAAAACATACACACACACTATAAATTCTAATCCACTTATTATATTATTCTCCAAAATGAAGTATATACTTTTCCCACTGTAGAATTGCTGCTGCTACTTTGGGTATCAATTAAAATGGCTTGGAACAATACTGGAAAAGGTTTCTTATTGCAGGCCGAATGAAAACATGAAGCTGCCTCATACTAGCCCTGCTCACATATTACAATGAACACAAATACGACTTGCATGTACATGCACAGACCTGTTTGGAGGAGGAGAAGGAGGAGGAGTTGGTTTTATGAACCACCACTACCCAAAGGAGTCTTGCAGTGGCTTACAAGTAGACATGGGCATGAACCAAAAAAAATTAACGAATCCGTGGTTCGGTTCTGATGACAATCCCCAAGTTGCGAACTGCAATGGACATTTCCCATTGCCGAACCGGTTCGTGGTTCATGGTGCTCAGAACGGCCCCCATTGCACTTAGAGAGCCCATATTCACAGGGAGGTCTGTGTTTGGCCGTCAGAGCTGCCTATCAGGGTTTGCATGGATGAGATTGGAGTGCAGGCTCTCTTCCTGCCAGCATCCAAGTTTGGTCAAGATTGCAATAGGGATCTTGGAGTTATACCCTCTCCAATCTGAGGCCCCCAGGAAACTCCCACAAATTATACTCTCAATTATACTCTCTCTGTCTCTCTCCAAAGGCTAGCAAGTAGCAAGCAACAGCTCTCACACTCCACTGCTCGCTGAAAATGAAAGCCAGCCTAGGACCGCAGTGCTTTTTATAAGATGAGGTCCCATAGAGCAACGCAGGAGGTCTGTGTTTGGTCGTCAGAGCTGCCTATCAGGGTTTGCAGGGATGAGATTGGAGTGCCCATGGCTACAGAACACCCCCTCTCCCCTCCCTCCCCCGGATGTTGTCTCCCAACTTGTAACATCTTTGCAGCTCCGTGGTTGGAAGGAAGACCTGCCGATCAAGGTAAGCTGGGCTTCCATTTGGGTTTCCAGGGCCACAGAAGGAGCGCAGACAGAGTTCAGGCATTCCCCTGGCTCCGTTGCCAGGGGAATTGATTGATGGTGCCTGACTGTCTGGCTTCCCAAACCGCGGCCAAATGCACTGAACCAGCCTTCTTCCGAATGCTGGTTCGTTGGCCGTGGACAATCACGAACTGCCGGGTCGCGATCGCGTGATCGCCAGTTTCATGGGTTTTTGAAGTTCGTAATGTGGTTCATGCCCATCTCTACTTACAATCACCTTCCCTTCCTCTTCCCACAACAAATACCCTGTAAGGTCGTTTGAGCTGAAAGAGCTCTGAGAGAGCTGTGACTGGCCCAAGGTCTCTCAGCTGGCTTCAAGCAGAGAAGTGGGGAATCAAACCCGGTTCTCCGGATTAGAGTCCTGCCGCTCTTAACCACTACACCAAACTGGCTCAAAGAGCCAATGTTTGTGTATTCGATTTACAAATGAAACTGGGGTAAGGCTGCTTGGCCTTCCTGCCTTAGTGGGATTAAAAGGATGGGACATGTTTTCCCTGTTCAGTTAGCAATCCTGCTGTACTAGATGGAAGCAGTATCCAGTGGGAGAGGGTGGGCATTGGCTGCCACCCTTTGCCACTGCCCGATGCCCCTTGCTCAGGAATGATCAGGTAGGTAGGCAGTGGTGGCCATGGGACCTAGGGGAAACAGTAACTTCCTCTGCCTGTCTTGCTCCTGGACACCATCATTGCTGGTTGTTCACTGGTTCAGGAGGGGAAGGGGATGGTTAGCAGAGGGGTTTTGTGTCATTGTGTGGAAGTAATGGGCATGGAATATGGTTGCCAATTCCCAAGTGGGGCCTGGAGATCTCCCAGGATTACAACTGATCTCTAGACAGCAGCCATCAGTTTCCCTGCAAGAAATGGCTGCTTTGGATGGTGCGCTCTCTCTGTGGTCTCATGTCGCTGTTGAGCTCCTTCCCTTCCCCAAACCCCACCCAGCCTTGGCTCCATCCCCCAAATCTCCAGGAATGTCCCAGTTCAGAGTTAGCAACCCTAGGAAGGAGCAAGCAAAAAAAGCAGCTGTAGCGGTTTCTATCCAAATAGCTTTCTTTTTTTAAAATGAAGATCAGGAAGGTGGGCCATTTCAACCTGTTTGTTTTCCTCCTCCACTATTATTACCCCCTGTTATGGCATCTTTCTACAGCTGGCTCTAATTGTGAAGGCAAAGGGGGGCCGGCTGTTGGATGGATCTGGTGCAGCTGCTGCTGATTGTGGCTAATTGTCTTTCATTGGAAATGGCTGCTTCTCTCCTGTTCGCTGTGCTCCTTTTCGGGCCCTGGGCTGCACTTCAATTAAAGCATCGTCAACAAAGCAAAGTATGTGTTTGCGTCTCCGGAGTACGTAGGGAAAAGGGAATCCCGTCCTGCTCCACATGCCGGCCGGCCATTGGCAACATTTTACAGCTTCAGTCGACTTGTGGGCTCGATACCCATAAGAACATAGCCGACTGTGAAAATGTATTCAATCAGCCATGCAGTCTACATATCCTGTTTGATAATGCAGCTGACATGTGGACTTGCCAAGAGCATTTCGAGAGAAACATTCAAACCAGATCGTGCAGCCAGCTAAAGAACTACTAGTTGATTAACCAACTAACCAACTAAATGAATTGGGTAGAAGGTCCCAGATTCGGGCCCTGGCAGCTCCAGGGCCCCCGCCACGACCACTACGAGGCTCCTCTTCCTGCCTTCCCACCCACATGCCCCCATGTGCCTGTGTGTCCTTCCTTTGCTACTTGCAAGTAGAGATGGGCACGAACTGGAAAAAACTCAAACCGTGAAGTTCATGGTTTGTCAAATTTCATGAACCACAAACTTTCACAAACCTGCCACTGGTTAGTGAACTGGTTCATTTGGTTCATGAAAACGTCACATCTGGGTCAGAAAATCATCATTTCCAGGTCAGCAGAAGGTCACTTCCGGGCCAGCAGAAGGTCACTTCCGCATCAGCAGAAGGTCTGCAAGAAGTCCATCCCCTGTTGTCTAGGAAACTGATTGATTGGCACCAAGCTGTCTGCAGTCACGAACCAATAAACGAACCAAACGAACCAGCCTAAAGTTCATGGCGGTTCGTCAGAAATGGGATCTGACGAACCGTGGTTCGTGAACCACGAACTGGCCTGGTTCGTGCTAAATTTTGGTTTGTATTTCGGTTTGTGCTCATCTCTGCAAGCTCTCCCACCACCTGCAGACACAGCTGCCCACACTGTCTGCATATCCCTTCCATGTTGGTGCTGGGTGGTGGATGCATCAGCTTCAGCTGCAGGGGGGTATTGAATATAAGAGATGATCCTGAGCACATGACACCCTGCCGTGATGATGTCACTTCTGGAAGTGACATTGTTGTGAGGGGGATGGGAGCCTGCTTGTACTTCACACCAGGGCCAATTCTTAAAGAATGTAGCATTCTTAAGGAATCAAAACATAGCATTTTGGGCTTATTCTTAGAGTCTCTCTACACAAGGTATCTGACACATGTTCTTCATGTGTTGGGACATGCAATGTTAGCCAGGAAGTGTAGTTGTAAAAGACAGAGCAAGTGGCAATCGCTCTGGAGGGGACAAATTCACTTACAGCCCTCCATTGCCTCTGGCATATTAGACTGTCTCCCCTTCCAGAGTCTTTGCCCTGCCGAGACTCAGTTAATTCAAAGTTTTAAGCAGTGAGGACAGCAGGGCACAGACTCCAGAAGGGGAGATAGTCCACCATGCCAGAGATAACAGAGGGCTGTGAGAGAATCTGTCCCCTCCAGAGCGATCTCCGCCAGCTCTATCTTTTAAAACTACCCTGCCCGGCTAACATTGCATCTCCCAGCACATGACGAACATGTGCCAGAAGTCTCATGTAAACAGACTGTTAAGGAATTGGTCCTGGTATGACGTGCACACACGTTCCTGCCTCCCGCACAATTATTTCATTTCTGGAAGTTCTGTCATGACTGCAGGGCATACAGATTACAAGGATACGTATTGCACCCCCTTGCCCTCCCAATCTCCCACCAGTTGCCGGGGAGACTTAGCAACCCTGGCTGTACTGTAATTCACGCACATGCTATGCTCCCATGAACCTTGGCCTACCCATGTGTGCTAAATCAGTTATTTGTCCTCGAGAGTACTGGGGGAAGAAATCTCTCAAGTGAACAAAAGTCCAGTTTGCTGAGCTTGTATATTGCTCTTAGGTGTGTGCAATCTTTAGGCATAATAAAACCCAGGGTTTGACCTAACATGATGTTCATGACAGAGATAGCCCTGGAAAACAACTGTTCTTGGTGCAGGAATGCACACTTACTAGAGGCAAACTGACTAGAACGTGGACCCATAGATCCAGAGGCATTAGCGGAGCTCCTTAGCAGCAACTTCAGCAGAAATTTTAGCGGACTTCCAGCCACAGCCATCCTCAACTACACAAAGCTGTCAGCAAGATATCAGGCCTGTCATGCCCGGCCTGGGTTGCCAGATATCCGGTTTGGGACAGAACAGTCTGGTATTTGTGTTTTTTGTTCAAGCAAAAATTTGAGAAAATATCAGACATATAAATGAGTTTATCATTACCTTGCGCACATGCATTTGCCTTCCTACTTGAGGGGAAAACCTTTGGCCCCCTCCTTCCTTTTCCCTCAGCCTCTGCCTCCACCTCATCAGTTGTCATCATGCCACCTTCATCCTCAAACAAGGCCAAGGCAGGCAATCCAGGTAAGAACACAATGAGCATGCTCCCAGCGGGGTGCTATGACATCACTTCCGGAAGCAACATCATTGCACCAGGGCCGGAAGCCCCCCTCAACTCTGTCTTGGCTGAAACCATCCGGCAACCCAACGCCAGGCTGTCAAGCCCCCAGTGGAGGTCCCCTTCTCCCAAATCTAGTTGACCACCATTGCTGGAAATGGTGACAGGAGAAAAATTAACAAGTACAAGGTCTTGTCTATTTATAATAACAACAACAACATTTGATTTATATACTACCCTTCAGGACAACTTAATGACCATTCAGAGCGGTTTACAAAGTATGTTATTATTATCCTCACAACAATCACCCTGTGAGGTGGGTGGGGCTGAGAGATCTCTGGAAGAGCTGTGACTGATCCAAGGTCACCCAGCTGGCTTCAAGTGGAGAAGAGGGGAATCAAACCCTGTTCTCCAGATCAGAGTCCCTCCTCCAAACTGGCTCTTACCTTCTGGCAAGTCCTAGAGCTACCCAGAAGTACCTAAATGTAGCTCTAGGAAACACTCTATGGGAAAGCCAGACGTTCCTACCATACTTTTGGTCGCTCTAGGAATTGCCAGAACCCTACAATAAGAACTTTCAAATTTTTCTCCGGGCATGCTGCCTCCCCCCAGCCCTTAAATTGGTTGCCAGGCACAGCCTAGGGTGGGAACTGGAGACCTCCCAGAATTGCAACTGATCTCAAGGCTACAAAGATCCCCTGGAGAAAATGGCTGCTTTGGAAGGAGGACTCAGTGGCATTATACACTGCTGTATCTGCATGCCCGTTCCAGTCCACACTGCAATGCTCCCTGAAATGGCTGGATTCATCTTTAGATGTGGTGAGAACCTTCAAGTCGGAGTTGACTTATGGCAACCTCTTGTGGGGGTTTCACAGCAAGAGACTAACAGAGGTGGTTTGCCATTGCCTGCCTCTGCAACCCTGGTTTTCAATGGAGGTTTCCCTTCCAATTACTAACCAAGGCCAACCCTGCTTAGCTTCTGAGATCTAACGAGATCAGGCTCTCCTGGGCTATCCAGGTCAGGCCTGTCATTAGATAACGTTGAAGATTTGCTTCTGCATCTGGAGCTTCTAGTGTTTGGAAGCACCTGAGACCATATCCACAATTCCCATATACCGTCAGATGCCCCAAGACTGTGACACACCATCTTTTAAGAAGCATTTTGTAAACAAGGAACCCTCGCCCTCAACCTCTGTGAAGTATTGGCTTCAGAAGTCAGATAAACACATGTACTGCCGCTGCATTTCTATAGCGTAATGCGCTATACATCACTACTGTCTCACGTGTTGCTAACCAGTGTAATTGGATCACTGGTTTGATTTAACCAAAATGAAATTAGGTTCAGATTTTATACTGCTATATATTTTACACAGTCGTGTTTTACAGAAAGCTCAGTAGCCCGTGACAGAATAAATTGGGCTTAAAGCAGCATTTTTTATGTTGGCTTTCCCTGATTTCAGACAGCATTATATTCATTTTCCAGTCTTAGCGGCACTCATGTGCACTCAAAGTTAAGAAAGACCAGCTGATGAATGATTTGTCCTTTAATCCATGGAGCTCTTGACTTCACAAAAAGGTGATAATTAATTGACTCCAAGTTTTTACTGCAACTCTCTTCAGTATATTCAGCATTTCCATATAAGAGGGGCCAAGTATCTGTAGGGAATAATGCCGAAGCACAGTCCTTCCTGGAATAAGGAAAATTAATTTTTAATAAGTTAATTTGGTAGTAGGCAGGAAGATGAGAGAAGCGCAGTATATAATTAAGTCTGTAGCCTCCATCTTTCCAGAGAGTTAGCAATGTACATGCACGTGCTAAGTAGAGGTGGGCATGAACCAGGAAAATGGCAGTTAGTTGTGGTTCGTGGTTTGTCGCATTTCACGAATCACGAACTGGCATGGAATTGCCCAGTTCACAAACTATTTCATTTGGTTCATGGTTCGTCACTTATGAGGCAGCAGAAGATCTGCAGAAAATGCCCCGCACGTACAACTCGGCGCTGGCATGATGGCGTCATTTCCAGAAGTGACATCACTGCGCCAGTGCACGAGCCGGCATGATGACGTCACTGCCAGAAGTGACGTCGCCTCGCTGTTTGGGAGTGCATGCTGAGTGATTAGTGGACGAGGGGGCAAATCCCACTGAGGAACCGAAAAATAAACCAAACGAACTGCCCTAAAAGTCATCGCAGTTCATCATAAATGCGCCCCGACAAACCACCTGTTTGCGAACCCTGAACAGGCCTGGTTCGTGATGAACTTTGATTTGTATTTTGGTTCGTGCCCAACTGTAGTGCTAAGACATGGATGACCAAGCTAAGAAATCATTACCAGGTTCAAGTTATGGGAGAAAAGACAGTAGTGTCTTCAAGGACCCACTTACAAAGACATGAGCCTTGTGGTCCTTCATACATGCAATGAAGAAAACCCAGAGGAGGCTCACACATTTCGTGCATTTAGTTTCTTCATTTCTAAGCTGGTGGTAGTGGAGCGTGCCCTCAAGTCATAGCTGACTTATGGCGACCCCGGCAGGGTGTTCATGGCAAGAGACTAACAGAGGTGGTTTGCCATTGCCTGCCTCTGCAACCCTGGTCTTGGTTAGAGGTCTCCCGTCAATTACTAACCAAGGCCAACTCTGCTTAGCTTTTGAAATCTGAGGAGATCGGGCTCACCTGGGCTATCCAGGTCAGGGCCATTTCTAAGCTGCTTTTCAACCAAAAAAAAAAGTTCAAACGATGGCTTAGATATAATTTATAATGGGTAAAGAATGAAAGAAAGAAAGATTCAATTGGTAATCAAATCTTGAATTAAAAAAATAAAATCTTCAGCTAATTTCCAAATGTTTGCAGAATAAGAATGTCTTCTCTTGCCACTGTTGAGACCAGGAAAGAACATGCATGGGCTCCCTAGAGAAGCACATTTCATAATTCTGGAACCACTACAGATTTTAATAGGTGGCAACCTACTTAGATAGAAACCCTATTGGTAGATTTCATACATACCAGGGACCAGGGCTTTTTTTCAGCAGGAACATGGTGGAACAGAGTTCCAGAACCTCTTGAAAATGGTCACATGGCTGGTGGCCCCGCCCCCTGATCTCCAGACAGAGGGGAGTTTAGATGGCCCTCCGCACCGCTCAGCGGCATGGAGGGCAATCTACACTCCCGTCTGTCTGGAGATCAGGGGGCGGGGCCACCAGCCATGTGACCATTTTCTCCGAGGGCAACCCACTGAGTTCCACCACCTCTTTTCCCAGAAAAAAAGCCCTGCCAGGGACTCTTAATAATAATAATATTTGATTTATATACCACCCTTCAGGATGACTTAACACCCACTCAGAGCAGTTTACAAAGTATGTTATTATTATCCCCACAACAAATGACCCTGTGGGGTGAGTGGGGCTGAGAGAGCTCTGAGAGAGCTGTGACTGACTCAAGGTCACCCAGCTGGCTTCAAGTGGAGGAGTGGGGGATCAAACCTGGTTCTCCAGATTAGAGTCCCATGCTCTTAACCACTACACCAAACTGGCTGACTAAGGGAGAAAATGCAACCTGCATCGTCTTCATTATTATCATCTCCTCTGCCTCTCTCTTCATTTATAGCCCTTTTTTCTCACTGAGTTGCAAGACAGATTACAAAATAAGAAAAAAAACATTTCAATCCACCCACAAAGATCTTTCATACTCGTACCCAGACTATGTAGGGCTTAAAAGGTCAACACTAGACCTTGAATCGCTGTTATAATGAACATTGCAGCACAAAGAATGTCACCTTTTCCATTCAAGTGCATTAATATAATCGGCGATTTTCTCAGGTATTCAAAATGCTCTCCATATAATGTAGCACTACTGTAGATTGTGAGGTGAGCGAGAGCAAAGACGAGCAAGTAGCTTGGCTAATTGAGTTCTTTATGGCAGCTCTGTAGCTATTTCACAGCACTCCTTTTGTTCCAGCAAGATACACAACACTTTTAAGAACAGTCTGTTGACATTTTCATATATAAGTGTGCAGAAGGAACAAACTGGAGTGAAGGGAGTTTTGCTGTTAGTTTTGAGAGTCTTAATGGCAGCTCTGCTAAAACCCTGATAATCTCTAACAAAGAGGGTTGCTCCCTATTGTTCTTTTAACCCTTCTTGTAAATGTTCAACTCTGTGGTTGCCAAGGAGCAGCTGGGAATCTGAAAATGTTGAGAAAACGGCTGGATGTCATTGGAGGAAGACTTACGCCAAATCGCCTACAGCATGCCACAGAGGATTACTGCATACTTTGGTATATCTTTGGGCACTAGCACCTTTTTGGTGTAATACTGACTGTCTCATTTGGATGAATGTTACTATCAATATACTGTATAATTTGTGCAATACTACTAGGCATTTGCATTTTATTGAGTGAAGATTCTTTGGTGGTACATTAATATTTGAAATAAGTGGTTGGTTTCATTTGATCTGGATTTGTTCCAGCCTGTCCTTACGCAACTTATATATCAGATATATTGGTAATATCTGATGTTAATTAATAAAGATATTCCAGTGTTAAGTCTTGTTTTGCTCCTAGGCTTACTTAGGATAGAACTGAAATCTTTGATCGATCTTTTGATGCTTTCGCCGTAGTTAGTTTTCACGGCTTTTCTCTGCTTGGATACTGTTTCCGTGATATTCTCATATACTTTACAGAGCATCTCTTTGTCAGATTTTGATACATTTGGATTGACCTTCCTGATTCGTGTTAACTAGGCATATGCAGTTGTGAATAGGATTACCAACCTCCAAGTGGGGCCTGGAGTTCTCCCAGAATTACAACTGATCTTCAGACTACAGAGATCAATTCCCTTGGAGGCAACAGCAGCTTTGGAGGACAGGCTCTATGGTATACCATAGAGCCCAGAAAAAATGGAAGTCCCAGAGCGACACTGCATCCCTGCTATGCCCTCCTCCCTCCCCAAATACTGCCATCCTCAGGCAGCAGGTTGTGGCAGAGCAACTTCAGGCCTACCTGGATGACACCGTTGCCCGTGACCCATTCCAGCTGGGCTTCAGACTAGATAGAGGATTGAAACAGTTTTGTATTGCGGTCTTATGCAGAGCTCCTCCACATTTAAATCCATTGATTTCAACATGCTTGGATGGGAGTATAGTGTATAGGATGTGCTGTTAGCAGCTCATGAGAATGATTTCCATTTACAGACAATGATTTCCAGTTGCAACTCTAAGATATTTCTGTAGACTTTGACATCAGTCATGATATATCGTTGAAGTGCACGGAAAGGACAATTAGGATTAGGGGCTGGCTCTCTGGATCTTTTTTGTCTGAAAGGAGGCAGAGAGTTTGTGCTGGAGAAGCAGGGCTTAAACTAGAGTCCATCACTCTTACCCAGGGCTTTTTTTCTTGGAAAAGAGGTGGTGGAGCTCAGTGGTGGAACTCAAGACTGCACAATGATGTCACTTTGGGTCAGCTGGAACAAGGGGGGAGTTTTTTAAAGTTTAAATTGCCCTCGGCGAAAATGGTCACATGGCCAGTGGCCCCGCCCCCTGATCTCCAGACAGAGGGGAGTTTAGATTGCCCTCTGCGCCGCTGAGCGGCGCGGAGGGCAATCTAAACTTCCCTCTGTCTGGAGATCAGGGGGTGGGGCTACCAGCCATGTGACCATTTTCAAGAGGTGTCGGAACTCCGTTCCACTGCATTCCCACTGAAAAAAAGCCCTGCTGTTACCTATGATCTTCAATATTTTGCAGGCTGTTGTGATTGTCCATAGCGCTGGAGTTGGTGGTCATCAGTAGCTATACTTCTTTGTCTGTCCCCAGATCCTGCGGCTGCTATCTTAAAGCCGTGGTCAAACGGCTGGATTCGGTTCCAGCTTGGTCTCCCTCAGCTGAGACAGGTGAGAAATCTGATGGCCTGGGAAGGATTGATGGGTGAGTATATTTCTAGCAGGTCAGGTAAAGAGCCTGGGGATACTATGGGACCTACTCTTGCTGTTCGAAAAGGAATGTTGATATTTCAACTGCAGCACTGAAAAATTGCCTCCTGGACCTTTCCAACCTAGCCACACTGCTCTTTACTACGGTAACAGTTAGATTAGACTACGGCAACCTGCTGTTTATAGGCCTGCCCTTAAAGGCAACTTGGGAGTTTCAATTAGTGTCTAATGTGTAAATCCGTCTGTTAACAGGGGGAAACAGCTTTGAATATGTGACACTTGTCTTGAAACCACTAAGTTGGTTGTCTGCTGCCGATATTCTTTAGGTTTCTGCTGAGTTAGTTTCCGTGGATACTTTTCAGCTTCTTTGCCTGAGGATGTGGACAGAGTACTCGGAGAGGTACATGATGCCTCTTGGCTCCTCAAACCCTTGCCTCTCATGCCTATGAAATCTCCTGGAGTAGTAACAGTTCATCTTCACAATTTTCTGAATGGAATGGATTTTTAAAAAATTTATTTGGAAAATATTAATTGGAAAATATCTATCGGGCAGATTCTCCAAGGAACCTGCCCAATCTCAATCCTTTTCAGTCCGTATAGACAGGTACTACCTTGTCTGCTCTTGGCCTTTGCTGGACAGCTGGCATTGGGAGTGCTTCTCTGTTGGTGTCTCTCAGCAGCTGTAAATACTATGGACCCTGCTACACCTCTGACAATGATTTCAGTGGGCTTAGACTGGAGGAACACTGATTGGGATCGCACTGTGATATGGTGAGCAGGAGGGGAGCTGTTCTGCAGTACATTAATACTACCCAGATCATAGGTATCAAAAGTGAAACCAGGATTAGAGGCAATCTTCATTTTAACATTGATTAACTCTGATGAAGGTATGTTGTGTGTATGCTGTGTTTTAACAACCCTTGTAGTGCAAAATTTTACCATTCCTTGGACCCTGTTATCCCCCTCCCTTCTTTCTTCTGTATATATATATATATATATAAAATGGAGCCGGGAAATAACTGCTCTGTCCTTTGGCCCATGGGGTGCCCCAAGTCTCCATTCTACCCTCCACGCTTTCAATTTAAAGCAAGTGGGAGAGATCATCCAAATAGCATCTTGGTTGCATCGTGGTTATATAATGCCAGTAGCTCTCCACTTAGCTTGTCATTCTACGGTCTTGATTATACCATATTCTCTCTTTCTGTTTCCTTAGCGTGTCATTCTACAGTCTTGATTATACCATATTCTCTCTTTCTATTTCCTTAGCGTGTCATTCTACGGTCTTGATTATACCATATTCTCTCTTTCTGTTTCCTTAGCGTGTCATTCTATGGTCTTGATTATACCGTATTCTCTCTTTCTTTTTCCTTAGCGTGTCATTCTACGGTCTTGATTATACCATATTCTCTCTTTCTTTTCTTTTCTTTTTGAAAAATTTTTATTGGGTTAGTATCAATTATTTTCACATTACAATCAATTCTCCCATTTACCAATTTCTAACCCCCTCCCTTTCCCCCCCTTTTTATTGACTTCCAACAGTTTTCCAACCCTTTTTCCCTTTTCCCTTACTCTTTATATATTCCTCTATCTAATCAAATATATATTCTCCTTTTATTCTAAGCAATACTTCTTTGACTATTTTTAATACTCTGTACCCATAATAGATAAACAATTTATCCCATTATTCCGTTTTCAAATATTTCTGGATAACATAAACTATATAAACTATATAAGCCATACAATCATATATATCAACCAGCTTAACTTATACTCTATATATTATTCATTCTATCTTCTTCTTTCTGTTTTAGTTATATTAGTTTACATTAATATTTTATATATGATATCAATCAATTTGACTCATATATACCTTCATATTACCATATTCAGTTTGGTACATTGTACAAAATCAAAAAGAAAATATTATTAGTTAGTCAATCCTTATAGTTAACCCTTGTGGTTAGTTATTTTCTATCAATATTCTATTTATTATTCTATATATATCAATCTAATAACATAACTGCTTAGAGATTCATTTTTACCTCTTCTCCCCCCCGGTAAAGTCACCCCCCTCTGCATTTTATTATATTTCAATAGTTCTCAAACTGCCACAGTTCTCCTCCCACCTCCCATTTCTTCTCCAAATATTGTTTCAGCTTCTCCCAGTCTGTGTTAAACTGTCCTGGGTCCAGATTTCTCAGTTTTCTTGTCATTTTGTCCATTTCTGCCATATGCAACAATTTGTAAATCCAATCTTCAATAGTTGGCACTTCTTGTACTTTCCATTTTTGCGCGTACAAAAGTCTAGCTGCAGCTGTCATGTAAAATATCAACGTCCTATGGTGGGCTGGAATTCCCTCCATTCCCAGGTTTAGTAGCAGGAGTTCTGGGTTCTTATTTACTTGAAATTGTAAAATCTCACTCATTTCTCTTATTATTTCCCCCCAGTACTGCCTAGCTACCTCACAAGTCCACCACATATGATAGAGGGAGCCCTCGTGCTTCCTGCATTTCCAGCATTTATTAGAGGTATTCAAATTCCCTAGCGCAATCTTCTTTGGTGTCATGTACCAACGATAAATCATTTTGTAAATGTTCTCTTTAATGCTGGTGCATGTCGTTATCTTCATTGTAGTCTTCCACAAGTATTCCCATGTCTCCATTGTTATTTCTTTGTTGAAGTTTATGGCCCATTTCACCATTTGTACTTTAACTATTTCATCCTCAGTATACCATTTCAACAGTACTTGGTATACCTTGGATATTCTTTTCTTGTCCTCTTTAAGAAGGGTCTGCTCTAGTTCCGAATTCTCTGTTCGTATACCTCCCTTTACAGAATCCGAGTTATATAAATCTCTAATCTGTCTGTACTGGAACCAGTCGTAATAAGGTGATAGTTCCTCCTGAGTCTTTATTCTGAGTTTAGATGCTTCAGTTCTAGTTATTTCTTTGTAAGTTAAACATTGTTGCTCATTATCAACAGCTCTCGGGTCTATCACCTCATATGGAACTACCCACAAAGGGGTTCCTTCTTGTAAATAGATTCTGTACTTCTTCCAGATTATATATAAACTTCTCCGTATATAATGATGCAGGAACCTCGAGTTCGCCTTTACTTTATCATGCCATAGGTATGCATGCCAACCAAATATTTTTTTATATCCCTCTAAAGCTAGTAATTTCTTATTCTTTAACGTCATCCACTCTTTCAACCACACTAGACAAATTGCGTCATGGTAAAGTCTTAGATTGGGCAGTTGCATTCCGCCTCTTTCTTTTGCATCTTGTAAAACTTTCATTTTCACTCGAGGCTTCTTGCCTGCCCATACAAAGTCTGATATTTTCCTCTGCCATTTTTCAAATTGCTTAGAGTCTCTGATGATTGGTATTGTCTGTAGCAAAAACATTACTCTTGGTAACACATTCATTTTCACTGCTGCAATCCTTCCCAACCATGACAAATTCAATCTGTTCCATTTGATCAGATCTCTCTCTATCTGAGTCCATAGTTTTTCATAGTTGTTTTTAAATAAGTCTATGTTCTTTGCAGTCAGTTCAATTCCCAAATATTTCACCTTATTTGTTACTTCACATTCCGTTATTTCCATTAGCAATTGTTGTTTTTGCTTGGTCATGTTTTTGCATAATACCTTTGATTTCTTTTTATTGATATAAAAACCTGCCAAGTCCCCAAACTCCTTAATCTTATCTATCACTTTTGGCATGTTCTCCATTGGGTCTTCCACAATTAGCATTATGTCATCCGCAAATGCTCTGACCTTATAAGAATAGTCCTTTATTTTTATTCCACGGATTTCTTCATCTTGTCGTATTTGTATCATCAGAATCTCCAATACCAAAATGAACAACAGCGGAGACAGCGGGCAACCTTGTCTTGTTCCTTTACTTATAACTAATTTCTTAGTCACTTCATCATTCACCACAATTGCTGCATTTTGGTCTCTGTAAATTTCCTTAATTGCTCTAATGAATCTTTCTCCCATTTGTAGCTTTTCCATAGTGGCAAACATAAAATCCCAGTTTAAATTATCAAACGCCTTTTCAGCATCAACAAAGAAGAAACCAACCTCCTTGTCACAACGCTTGTCATAGTATTCAATAGCATTTATCACTGTCCTCAAACTGTCTCTGATTTGTCTGTCTGGCAAAAAGCCTGCTTGTTCCTCCTCAATAACTTCCGAAAGCCACCCCTTCAGTCTCTCCGCCAGTATCTTCGCAAAGATTTTATAGTCATTATTAAGTAACGATATAGGTCTATAATTTTTCACGTTTGTCAAGTCTTGGCCTTCTTTAGGGATCAGTGATATATTCGCTTCATTCCAAGTACCTGGAATCCGTTGATCCTTTAAAACTCCATTGATCACCTCTTTTAGGAATGGTGCCAGTTCATTGGCCATTGTCTTGTAAAATTTAGCCGTAAGTCCATCTGGCCCTGGCGCCTTTCCTAGATTTGCAGATTGTATTGCCTTACTTATTTCCTCATCCGTTACTTCATTATTCAGTCTATTTCTCCAAGCTTCCGAAATTACTGGGAGTTTCATTTTCTCCAAATATGTCGCTATTGATTCTTTATTCACCTCTTTCTTATTGTATAACTTAGCGTAGAATTTGTAAAAGGCTCTACTAATGGTAGTCTGTTCCAAATACGTTTTATTGTCCTCACATATTTTGTTTATTATTTTCTTTTCCCTTCTCTTTTTTAATTGCCATGCCAAATACTTTCCAGGTTTATTTGCTCCTTCAAACACTTTCTGATTCAGTCTTTTAAGATTCCACTCCAATTCTTTATTATTCATTGCTGCCAACTGTTCTTGAAGTATTTTAATTTCCTGATATAATTTCTTTTTCCCTGGTCTCTTTTTTAACTGTATTTCTTTGGCTTTTATTTTCTCCTCAATCTCTTGTCTCTTCTCCTCTTTCTTTTTTCTCACTCTGCCATTTAAGTCCATTAGTATGCCCCTTATTACCACCTTGTAGGCATCCCAAACTTTGTCAGTTGGTACTTCTTTATTCACGTTATATTGTATGAAGAACTTTGTCTCTCTTCTCAACATCTCCACGTTCTCTCCTTCCTGTAACAAGTCCTCATTTATTCTCCATGCTTTCCTTTTTCTCCTCCTCCCTAATTTCCACGTGATTGGATTATGATCTGAGCCTACCATCGGCATTATTTCTACCTCCTTAGTCCATAACGCTAAGTCTTTTGAGGCCCAGATCATATCAATTCTCGATAGTGTACAGTGTCTTGAAGAGTAAAAAGTAAATTGTCTACTTTTAGGATTTTCTCTTCTCCATACATCTTCTAAAGTCTCCTGTTGTATCAGCTCGAAAAAAAGCTTTGGTAACAATCCTCTTTTCTTTTGTACAGTTGATGTCTTTTTATCTAGTTCCAAGTTCGTCACTCCATTGAAGTCTCCAGCAAGAATTATCTGGTCGTATGAAAGTTCATCTAATTGCTTCCTCAAATCCTCAAAGAAGCTCTCCTTTGCACCGTTAGGTGCATAAATTCCGACTACCAATACTTTTTTTAAGTTCCATGTACATTCCACTGCTATAAATCTGGCTTCCACATCTTTCATTACAAATTTTGGCTGTAGCTCCTCTTTTATATACAACACCACTCCTCTTTTTTTCTTATTAGAGGCCGCTACAAATTCATTGCCCAGTTTCCCCATTTTTAAAAATTTTACATCCGGTTTTCGAATATGGGTTTCTTGCAAGCAGACAATATCAATTTTTGTTTTAATAGCCTGTGGAAAATACTTTTTCTCTTGTTTGTTGAGTTTAGTCCATTTACGTTCCAAGATAAAACTTTACACTCCATACTCATAATCTTGTTGGTAAGTCTTTTTCATTGTCCCTTATAAATCGCTCCATCTCTCGCTCAGATCTGATACGCTTTTTGGCCCCTCCAAACTCAAAGGACACACCTTCTGGCAACTCCCATCTGTACCTGATTTTCATGTCCTTCAAGATCTGAATTAGCACTTTATATTTTTTCCGGTCTAATAACACTGACCTGGGTAATTCCTTCATTATGATAATCGTCTTGCCATCAATCTCCAATGGATCTTGAAACTGTTTTTGTCACAATCTTCTCTTTCATATTTCGTGTCGTAAACTGCACAATCACGTCTCTTGGTAATTTCCTCTGGGTTGCAATTCTCGAATTTACACGGTATGCCACATCAAGGATAGCCACAACTTCCTCCTCCTCCTTCCCCAGGTATTCAGCTAACACCTCAGTCATCTGTTCTTGCGCTGACTTTCCTTCCACTTCTGGCAAACCACGAAACCGTAGCTGCTTCTCCATGTGTTTAGTTTCCGCAACCGACATCCTTCCCCTCATCAGTCTCATCTCTGTTTGTTGCGTGTCTGCTAAATTCTCCATCGCGTCTTCTACTGTTTTAACTCTCTGCTGCGTTCCTTGTAGTTCACTTTGTATTGTTTCCATACCTTTTTTCACTTCTGACAGCTCCGATTTTACTGTCTGTTTGACCTCTTTAACCTCTTTAATCAGTTCTTTAATCACATCTAAAAGTTTTTTGTCCAGGTTTTCTATTGCCGATTGCCACTCTTTTTTTGACATCGTGGGGCTTGCTTTGGCTCGCTCCCACGAGTCCGCTCTCTTCCTTAACTCCGTGGCGTAAAATTTAAATGTCTTTTTATTTCAAATGTCCCGGTCTTCTTGCCAATAATTTTTAAAGAGTCCAAAATGTCGGGCATCTTTTCTCTATGGTTCCTCTATGATTTTGTAATCCAAAATGGCTTACTTCCTTTTCCGCTGAAGCCGCAACCCTTCCCCTTTCAAAGATGACGATTCCCTTCTTCCTGCCCCCTGGCAAGGGCCGCTTCTCTCCAGCAACTCTATTGTTATTACGTACTTCCTGTCTCCCGACTTCCCACAGTAGGTCTCGCGATGGTATCTTTTTCTCACAGCTCCATAACCGCAAGTATTCAAAACAATAGTCCAATTTCTTTAATAACTTCTTTAAACTTAGTCTCTTTTCAAATACAACTCTTGCCGAGTCTTCCCCTCCTTATTATTAGCCTGTTGCAGTTTGAAAATCTACTTTTCTTCCTCTCTGTTTTTATCAATCTGTCCCGTATCAGAAGATAGTGATCTTTACCTTCTCTTTCACTTTTCTCGGGCTGTAATCGCTGTTTCGATTATAACTTCTCCTCTCCACTTCTTTCCCCAATCGAAGCTTGGGTATGTAGGTCTTATGCCAGCCGAATTGGCCCCAGAACTGCCGCAGAGATCGTAGCCGACCTGTCGCAGGGTGGGACCTCAAGGATCGGGAGGGGACCCTTTGCGCAGAGCCCCCCCTCGTCCGAGATCTAGCACACCCTAGGGTCTTGAGCGTTCTTTGCCTGCTCTCCGCCTGAGAGCAGTCGGCCGCGGGCTAAATTTCCCCCGCCGGCCGCTTAAAACGGCAGTCCGGTCAGCTCCGCAAATGGAGCTGCTTCAGACCTCCATGAATCCCAAACCGGAAGTCCACCATATTCTCTCTTTCTGTTTCCTTAGCGTGTCATTCTATGGTCTTGATTATACCGTATTCTCTCTTTCTTTTTCCTTAGCGTGTCATTCTACAGTCTTGATTATACCGTGTTCTCTCTTTCTGCGTGTCATTCTATGGTCTTGATTATACCGTATTCTCTCTTTCTGTTTCCTTAGTGTGTCATTCTATGGTCTTGATTATACCGTATTCTTTCTTTCTTTTTCCTTAGCGTGTCATTCTACGGTCTTGATTATACCGTATTCTCTCTTTCTGCTTCCTTAGCATGTCATTCTACGGTCTTGATTATACCGTATTCTCTCTTTCTGTTTCCTTAGCTTGTCATTCTACGGTCTTGATTATACCGTATTCTCTCTTTCTTTTTCCTTAGCTTGTCATTCTACGGTCTTGATTATACCATGTTCTCTCTTTCTGTTTCCTTGCTGCTTTTTCGTACGAGTGTTTTTATAATAGGTCTCTTCATCTGCAGCATGTTTTTAACTTTGTTAAAGAGATGGTGTGGAGTCAACAGCTTCCTTTGTCAGGTTTTTGGCATTTTGAGATGAAGGTATAATCTTATTTGTGTTTTCAAAGAGAAATTGGAAATATGCTGAGTTGTGCATGAAAAGAAATATTTACTCTTCCTATTGCGAAGATAATGAAATAAAATCCTGCTAGAATGACAACTCATAAGGAGGGCAAAAGCTTAAGACCAACTTCTGCCCTTCTTATAACTCATTTAGACTAATCATTTCTAAAAATTGTATTCACCCACATGCATTTGAAAACTAAAGGGCCGTTTAAGAGGGCCTGTGATTTTGATCAGTTGTCCCAACTTCCTGCTTCCGCCCACTGAGCACCCCAAAATTTAGTTCCTGGGGTCAGAAGACCCTTCAGAACAGCATGTTGGGGTATGCTGTAGGATAGAGAATTGGTAGAAATAGGGGCAACCCTTCTTAAGAAAACATCAGTGCCCTTTAGCCTTTGGAATGTTGTGGGATAACGCCGAATGTCCTTGGTGCCTTGTTTCAAAAACTGTCCCAATAGCACTCCGTGCTGCCCTTTGGGGCTGAATTATTTGTGTTACAGTTAAAGTCCAGGATGCTGCAATACGGTGTTTTTTTGTTTGCAAAGTGGCCCACGCCATTCTCCTTTCCTCCATTTTATCCTCACAACAGCCCTGCGAGGTAGGCTGTGCTGAGAGTGTGACGGGCCCAAGGTTTGATTGGATTCGAACCTGGTTTGATTGGATTCGAACCTGGGTCTCCCAGATACTAGTCCAACCAGCTGGAGGGACACCTCCAGGGAATTGTAGCCCAGTGCTCGTCTTATGCATAGGGTTGACCCATTGCATGGGGACAAAGAGGGGGGCATGAGTAGGCTGGCACTGCTCCCTTCCTATGCACAATTGCCTGGTCATCTGCAGAGAGCAGCCACATGGAGGAAGTGACCATACTCACTCCCCCTTCCCATAATCGGCAGTGGGAGTGTATATGCAGCCACTTCCTCCATGTGGCTGCTTTCTGCAGATGACCAGGCAATTGGAGTGATTCCAGCTCACTCTTCCTCCCCTTGTGGTGAGTCTAGGGGTGGGGGGGGTCATCTGTACCAGGCTTATTTGTCCCAGGACAAAGGTACTTGGTGCCCTGCTACCCAGTCCTTCCCTTCTAGTTCCCTCCCTACTTCGCAAAGGATACATCAGCTAAAAGAGGTGCCTGCTGTTGTGACGAGTGGGAGGCAAGCAAGCTCTCCCTATCCTGAGTTAAATACTCCTCTCCCTTCCTAATATGTGGACCTCTTCTTTTGCAGAAAAAAAGTCAAGCCACAACTGGTTATGCCCCTCAAGCTCAGCTTCTGCAAGGTCAACTCCTAAAAGAAGCTTCTAGCAACACACACGATGACATCCCATGCCATCCCCACAAATGCAAAAAACACCAGGCAAGTTTTGAAAAAAAAAATTGCGACAGGGTATGAGCTCACTTCAATACCCACAAAAGCTCAAACCTTACCACCAATTTTGTTAATCTTATTGGGGCTGCTGGATTCTTGTTCTTCTCTACTGCTACAGACAAACACAGCTACGCATCTTGAAAAAAAATGTAAGTGTGGCACCAGCAACTGGAGTGTCCTGGGACAAGCCCAATCTTTTAAGAGGTACTGCTTGACCTGTCCCACCACGTTGGCAAATCTAGCTGGAAAAAAGAAGTGTAGAGAGGAGGGGAGAGGCTTTGATGGCATTAGGACATGTGGGAGGGGAAAGTAATATTGGTCCTTCTTTTATTTTTAAAGCAGCCTGCTATGGATATTACAAAAGCACAATCACATCAAAATTGAAATGGCAATTGAGCATTCACTTCAACTGTGCCCCCCCTTTTCTCTGATAACTCAACATAGCAGCCCCCTCCATATATATCCAACTGAGCAGCATTATAAAATTGCTAATTTCCCCCTTTATATACCTTGTGCTGTAGCGCATAATATTCCCCAGCCTTTCACCCAGCTCTCTGATGGGTAACTACCTAAAGCACACGATGCATGTGAAATACAATTAGGTCTGGTTTGCAATTCAGGATTTCAAAAGGCACCTTTGAGAGGGCAGAAGGACAGCGATGCAATTTGCAAAGAATATGAAATAAATCTGCAGTAATCAAAAGGATACGTTGGTTAGCAAGCAAAATAAGTGGAACTCTAATGTGCTTGACAAGCAGAAATATCAAAGGTAATCCAGTGCAGCTGTTTGTGGCTGAGCCGGCTGCATTTGGGTTCTGAATCATTTATTCAAAGCCATTGAGTGGCCTGTCAGGATATTAGCATATTTAAAGAGATTTAATCGAGTTTCATCACTCTGATTAAAACTGCTGACAAGGATGGAAACTCTCGATAAACAGTGTGGAGGTCAGAAAGCACGAGAGTAGAAATGCTACTGAAAACTGTCTTGTTTCAGGAAAATGGGGGGGGGGCAGGGTTCAAAATATGCTGTATGGGTGGAACGGCAAGATGATCACAATTTTTACAAAGCCTCCTGTTATGACCTTTACTTTTGGGGGGTTAGATTTTTCTTTTAATCTTTCCCTTACACCCTCTGGGTAGTTTGCTGCCACCAGGAATATATTATTCCAAGATATTTTATTTAAGTTTTCCCTTTGGTAACGTTCCAAAGAATCAAGCTCCTTCGTGGTTCTATGTGGCCCTGAGGATAGGAATGGGATATAGCAATGATAGCTACACTGGAATATAACAAAACAAAATAAATTTTTATTTAGTCAAGCGTATTGGTTTCATAAAAGTAGTTCTCGGTTCTTAAAGTTACTTCATTTACTCTCATTCACACAGATCTCTTCTAAGGCTTCACACACAGTTAGCCTCTTTCTCTAACTCAATATTTCTCTCACGGAAATGCTTAAACTCCTCAGGCAGCACGCAGCCAGCCCCTCTGACTCTCATTCACAGAAATATGAAACCTGCTCAGGCAGCACACAGCTGGCCTCTCTTTCCCTGACTGAGTGTCCAAACATGCTCAGTTCAGGTTCCACACAGGTTATATTTCTCTCATAAATCCTCCAATATACTCAGGCAGCACACAGCTAGCCTGCTTTTTTCTGACTGAAACCTTTTCTCTCTGCTCTCTCAGTCTGAACTGCATTCACTCCGCCCACAATCTCAGTCAACCAATCATATTGCTCACTCATTCCTCTCTTTCACCCCCACTCTTCACCTAGCTCAAACCAAGCATTTAAAGACACATGCACCCATTTACTTGGAATCATTACACCTCCCCACAAAACACACCTTGGCCCGAGCCTGGTGGAACTCTCTCCCAAGGGAGATTCGAGCACTGCAGGATTTATTACAGTTCCACAGGGGCTGCAAGATGGAGATGTTCTGCTGGGCTTATAGCCGAAACACAAAAATTACACGGGGGGGGGGGAATCAATCACCTTGAAAATATGTATGTACAAATACAAAAGTTTTATCAAATGTGTCCAAATGAGTATAGATAAATAAATACGTCTCAGTGAAGTTTGTTTGGAACTTAGAGACTGTGTTCTTGAGGACGCTGTAGAACGAACAGTTCGTTTTTCATACGTGGTGTGCTAAGCACTAAGTTCATTTGTATTTGTTTATCAATACTCATTTGAACGCATTTGATAAAACTTTTGTATTTGTACATACATATTTTCAAGGGGATTGATTTCTTTTCCCCGTGTAATTTTTGTGTTTCTGCATTGTTGTTACTGGGGATAGCCTCTTTTGTGTTGGAGCTTATAGCTGAAGCTTGATGATGCCCCCCCTCCGACCAACTCTCGGTGCCCCCACAGTGCCACCCTGAGAAAAAGTGTCTTTGTCTTTCTACTACCTGCACTTTACATTTTTAGCCTAGCCCTGATATGATCATTGACACTTTATTTATGTAATTATGAATTGGTTTTAATTGTTTTAACGTGTATTTAAAGTTTGTATTTAACTGTTTGTTGTGAGCCACCCTGAGCCTGTGTGCAGGGAGGGCGGGATATAAGTCTAATAATAAACGGAGTTTACCTGTATCAAATTAAGTTAGGCACAATGACAAGATTGAAACAGAATGGAACAAATAATACAGCCCATGAATGGAAATTCTGTGATGCTGTCTACAGGAAGTGGCCAATTGTTTACAAAGAGCTGGGTTCTAAGGCTCTTTCTGTTGATACATGTGGAGCTTCTGCCTGTGGGAATCTGCTGCCCATCCTCACTGTTGGAAGAGGAGGATTCAGTGCTGTCCCTTTCCTCGGGTTTCAGAGGGGGACAAACCAAAGAATTAGAAAGATAGAGAGGTCAGGGCACTCTGTTTACTGTTTACTGCTCTGACTGTTCTTTGATATGTAGATTGCTATTCTCAGGATTTCCTCCACTTGACTTCCTCCCTCTCACTTCTCTTCCTGGCATTGTTCCAGGCAACATCTCTCTTCTTCTCCCTCCATCTTAGCAGCATGGATGCAGGCCTTGTCCTGCTATCCATGTCCGTCCTTAGACTAGATAGGTGGTTAAGATCTGTCTCTCATCCTTTCCTATCAGAGTATGGAGAACTCTTATTTCTTTTCTAAATATAAAGCAAGTGTATGCTTTGTTGTTTTCTCTCCTGCACACACACCAGCCAGCAGAACGAGCTCACAACCACCTATACTCACGCTTCCTATGCCAAACGATAGACTCTGCTAACGGCCCAAACATGGAATCTTTTAATTAGGTTTATGGGGCCTACATAATGATTTATTTATCACTCACCCACCAAACACACACCCTGTACTTCTCACACTATTTCCAAGGACCTCACTGACCAACAAGAAAAGGATTTCAGGGATTCCGGCAGACCACAATGAGAAGGGGAAAGTGAGAAATCTGAGAGAAAGTGACTTTCCAGCATGATTCATGGACTTAGAATCATAGGATCATAGGGTTAGTAAAGACCTCAGGGTCATCTAGTCCAACCCCCTGCACAATGCAGGAAATTCACAACTACCTGTCCCCCACACACACCCAGTGAGTCCTGCTCCATGCCCAGAAGATGGCAAAACACCGTGAGGATTTCTAGCCAAACTGGCCTGGGGAATATTGTTTCCTGACCCCAAAGTGGCATTACCCTGGGCATGGAAGAAGGGGCCATGAGAACTAAGCACTGCTGGAACCTTTCCTGCCTTCCCTCTCATGAGCTGCCGAGGTTCACAGAATTCGCATTGCTTCTCCCAGAATACACTGTTCACCTGAGGTCTGTACAGAACAGGGCTACTGGAGAGCTCAGCGTGAGACATGACAGAGTGCTGAGTAACTAGGAACACTGAATATAGTTACGGGGAGGGAGGAAGCATGGGAGAAGACAGGACTCCTCAAAAGGATCCAGTCCATGCATGAAGAAGATGCGTTCTGGGATAGCCAGGGTTCAGCGACCGTGAGGACTTCTCAAAGGAGGAGGAGGGTCACTAAGTAGCCAGCCCAGAGTCGACAGGAAAATGAGGTGCAGGCCTGCTAGCCTAGGACTTACAGCCAAAAGCTGGCTCCAAATCACCTCCACTCTCCAGCTCTAATTCAGCAGGTGAAGGCCAGTTAGCCGCTCCGAGCCCTCCGGGATCACCTGCACCTTTGGAATGCTGCAGAAGGTGGCTGAAAGCAGAGTTACAGGCGAGGAGGCAAAACGTACATCTTTTGGCTCGATGCCAGCTGCCTGTTGATAGTGAAGATAAGTCTTTACAGGATTGTTCCTGAGAAGTTGGCTGGGTGTGTGATGTGTGAGCATGCAGGCCATAAAGATTCCAGAGAAATGCTTCTGGGCGTGGACACAAGGTGTACAGATGAACGGCAGACACTGCTTTGATTAAGATTCTCAAGAATGCCCATGCCCAGAAGATAGCAAAACACCATTCTTAAACATATTTAAGAATGAATAGGGCATGGTGCCAGTCCTGAAAAACACCAGACTAACAAAATACTCTTCACCTTACAATAGCCCTGCAGATAAGATTAGCATATCAACCACCAATCCATATGCAAAAGAACCTCCTCAGGATACAGTGAACCTTCCCCCCATTAGCATTCCACACCCTGGGAAACTCTTACAGGATGACTCAGCCCAAACCCACCTTCCTGAGTAGATATAAATGATCTGTTAGCATATTCTCCACACATTGACACTGAAAGATCTCTTGTCTTTTGGTGCTACACCTCGGAAGATGCCAGTCACAGCTGCTGGTGAAACGTCAGGAACTACAATGCCAAGACCATGGCCAGACAGCCTGGAAAATCTACAACAACCAACACTGCTTTGATTGATTGCTGGAAAACTTGACCTCTACCTGAACGACTCTGGACTTTGGATATCCCCTTTGGCATTACCTTGAGAAACTGAAAGAGGTGGAGGCCAACAAGCCAGTACAGTATGAGAGGCAAAGGATTTTGCCAAGTATTTTTAAATCACTGTTAATTTTATCTTATTAAAGAAAAATACATCTAGGGAGAAATACCATCTGTAGGCCCACCGTATTTCTATAATATAACCTTTTAAAAGACTTTCCTTTGTAGGTTTTACAGTAAAAAAGAAAGAAAAGAAAAATCAATGATATTGAATACATGTAACTAAGAGCAATGTGCTAATCCTCAGGAACATATATATGATATAACTAGAACTGCCTATGCACGTTCTGATCCAGCTTCCATCTGTGGAAGGGAGGAATTGCGTTAGAGCTTTCTTTCTTTTTTAAAGAGTGAATTATTGCAATAAAACACCATACAATACAAGACTAGATAAAATTTATGGAGCACTTTTTATGTGGAAATCCCAGTGGGGCTCAAAGTAATAACTATAAAACAGTTAAAAAATATTGTGATACAGATTTAATTTTTAAAGCAGAAGGCAGAGTGCTTACATTATAAACGTATATGCATACCCACATGTAGAGAGATGATCTCGAAGAGATGCTTCACTAATGAGTTAGGGACCATAGTCTTCACTATGTTGCCGCATGTACTATCTATTGCTTTAAGGGTGTGCTCCTATGTACTAGCTGTTGCTTTAAGTAGGACCCTACTGAGTAGTTCCATGTTATCTAATGTCAGTTCTAGAATTGCTTATGCTCTGTTTCAGCATTTCTTCAACTTTGTATTGGATTCTTGCTAATGCTATGTCTATGTGAACTTACATTTATTTACCCTATGGCATTGTTTATTGAAATGTCCTTGATACTGACTGTGCTAATCTCACTCTATGTAATACGCCTTGAGTCTCAATGAGAAAAGCAGACTATGACCCTTTTCACACTTACGGTTTAAACCGCCATTTATGAGCATCCGCCCCGATCGCAGTGGCTTCGGCATTGCACCTGTTCATTTCACACTGTCCACTGCAATTTCGATTTGGTGTCTGTGCTTCATTTCAAAACCTCGGTGCAATTTTGGGCTTTTGGGGCCTTGCAATTCACGTCACACTTTTTTTTAAAAAATTCAGCATGTGTAGTAACGTTGCAATGTTGGAACCCTTCCCCCCTTTTTGCTGATTGGGCTGTCTCCTGCCCACCGGAGAGGCAATTGGTGGCAGAGTTCTGGGGGAAAACATGTACCACTCTCATTTTTTTAAATCAAGCCAGGAAAGGGTTAAAATGCTGCCGATTAATCTCCTCCCAGGAAGCAGAGGCTTGTTTCCAAAGGGCTGTGCAAAATGCTTGGGTTTTTTCCCCCCTCTTTGGCAAAGTCTGAAACATGCCTGGGAGGGAGGGAAAAGCAGCCATTTAATCCTTTCCTGGCTTTTAAAGCCAGGAAGAAAGTGCAGGAACATTACAACGTTGCAACCCATTCTTGTCTTTAAAAAAAAAAAGAATGTGTGTGCATACCCTAAGGGAGGAAGGAGAAAGCAGCTATTTAACACTTTCCTTGATTTTAAAGCTAGCAGGGAATTAGCAGCAAGCTTAGGAATCATTCCTGGCTTTTGAAAAAAAATAAAACAGCATGCATACCGGGAGGAAGGAAACCAACGAAGAAGCAGCCTTATGACCCTCAGCTCGCTTTACTAAAAAAAATGGTGGACAAGGAGTTCAGAGAGCTGAGGAGGGTGGGAGTGGTTAATTCTGCACAAACCAATCAGCTCCCAGGGAAAAGGAGAGGGGGGGGGAGAGAAGCAAAAAGGAGGCAAAAGTGTTCACATTAGCAAAATGCGGGCCAGCTGCCAGTCGGCAGCGAACTTAAAAAAACATCGGGGTATGTCCGCAGGGGGAAAAATCGGGGATACAGCGGACAAAAAGCGGGACTGCATCCCATGACTGCTTTTAAGTGTGAAAACCTTGCAAACATGGGATGTGGAACAGGTACAAACGCGCTCTAAAAACCGAGTGCGAAATGTACCTATAAATGGCATAAACAAACAAACAAATCTAGGTTGCCATGAGTATTTCTCATTGGAGGCTTTCATGAATACTAACACCAATCTTCTCTGAAAGATGTCTTAAGCATAAATGAAACAATTTACAGTGTAATCCTGAACCAGGGGTCCGTAACATAGCACCCACCAACACCTTTCCTGGTACCCGCCAAGAGTTTTTAGGAAGTAGATGGGGCTTTTACCCAGCAAGGCTTGTGATTGGCCATTGGAGATCTGATTGGCTTTGCTGATTTTCGAAAAGTTGCTTTGGCAGCAGCTGCCACCACAAAATAATGATTTTTCACTGTGTGACCAAAGGTAAACTGTGTGTGTGCAAGAAAATAACAACATGTTCACTTAATAAGGTATCCTGCTAAACAGAGTTTCTGTTTGAAATGTTAAAGAGTTTCTATGCATGAAGAGTTATGTACGATATCACTCCCTGACATTTTGTGGTTGATTCCACCTCTTGTGGCAGCCATTTTGTGTTTGGCTCCACCCATTGTGGCAGCCATTTTGCATTTGTTCCCACCACTTTGTTTCAGAATTTCTGTGGTGCCCATAAAATCAAAAAGGTTGGGGATCCTGTTCTCAAGCAAGTTGACATCTAAGGCCATCAACTGCAATGAACTTAGACAGGTGTAACTCTGCTTTAGGATTGTACCTCTGGTTTTAATGCTGATAAAAGGGATTTTCAGTAGAAGTTAATAACAAACCTTCTCCCACTGCCTCACTCAATGGAGTGGAGGGAGCAAAAGAAAGGGTAAGAACATCATGTAATGCCATTGCCCCCGCTCCCTGCCCCAAAAATTCCTCACCCCCCACCCTAAATCCAGTTCAGACCCCAGGAAATGCCCATCAGAACAAAAACACATATCAGTGCAGCCATTGTTACCTTGTAAAATACACACATTTTTATCCCTGACTGTGGAACTGTGTATGTAAAAATATAGCGCAGGAATCAGTCCTGTTGTTGTTAATGCTCCTTATATTTATTTATGGATTCTGTTTCTGGATACTCAATGTGTTTGACATACATTATTTCAGTCATCCTGCCAGCTGCTCTGTAGGACAGAAAAGTAGGATTATTTCTGCATTTCAGAAAAATGCAAAATACAATTTTCGGATTAGTTGAGAAAGCAATTGAAGGAGTGGGGAAAGAACAGGTAAAAGAAAGCACATTAAAAAAAAGTGCTACCAGTAAACAAAACTTGCCAAACTCTTTTTAGAACTTATGGGTGTTTAAAGAGCAATTGGGGCAGGCTATAAAGGTTGCCACCTCCAGGTCGGGCCTGGAGATCTCCCAGAATTACTGTGATTTTCTTGTAGAGAAAATGGCTGCTTTGGAGGGGCATTCTACCCCACCAAGGTCCCTCCTCTCCTAAACTCCACCCTCCAGAGGCTCCACCCTACCCCCAAATCTCCAGTAATTTCCCAACCTGAAGTTGTCAAATGGGATAGAGAATTGGGAGCATTGTGGTGCTATAGAATGAGTGGAGAATGTGTCAGATTAGGACAGAATCACATTCAACCAGGAATGGGGGGGGGGGGATGTGACCAATTGTATGTGGGGGAACCTGGGTGTGACTATATGCTTGTTTGCCAAGCTTCAGGTGGACGTCACAACAAAAAGGAGAATCATGGAAGACCAAACAAAAATCCACCGTGACAACCTAACTATAGGACGTTAGATCCAAAATGGAATAAATGAACCACTCAAGAATCATACCCTGAAACAGGTTACAGTTTAGTCACAGCTAAAGGTTGTAAACTTCCACAGATGCTTTAAAGTGTCCAATATAAAGTGCAAAGTGTTAATACATTAATAAATATATAAATTAATACAAGTGAGATCCATCTATAACCAATTGTCCAAGTCCCCCACAACGGGCTTTGTTGCTAGTTATGCCATAAATCCCAACCCCCAAAGCAAACATTTTCTCCAGGGGCAGTGATCTCTCTTGTCTATTGTCATTCTGATGAGAAATCTGTGTATGGAAGAATTGCAATCAAAGAATACATACACCTTCAGGAGATTGGAAGTAATTTGCAGCACACTCGTGAAAAAGGGACTTGGAAAGGAGGAAGCAAGCCAGGCTTCTCATTGAGCAGCACTGCAGGGATGGCATATCCTCTCTTGTGGAAAAAGAAAAACATGATACAAGTTATAACATTATAAAGTATTCAGCAAGGAAATGATTAATAGACTTACTTGTTGACAGCTTAATTGAAGGCACGGCCATATGGACAATTGGTTATAGATGGATCTGATTTGTATTAATGTACATATTTACTAGCAACAAAGTCCGCTGTGAGGAAAAAATACAACGGGCTCTAGAAAGGGGAGGGCGGGCAGGCAGGCATTCACTCCCCCTCCATCACTGATTCCAGACGGTGAAGGAGGGGTGGGTGGGCATTGTCATCTGCTTCATGCCTGATCTGCCTGATCTCAGCCATGGGAAGGGGTGGTGGACTTTGCTACCTGCTCCATGCCTGATACATGCTGGGTAAATGGGGGCATTGCCTCCTGTTTTACACCTCACCACGGCTGGGTGAAGGGGGGCAGGTATTGCCACCTGCTCCGAGACTGATACCAACTGAGTGAAGGGGGGTGGGCATTGCCACCTGCTACCTGCTGGGTGAAGAGAGGAACAGGCATTGCCTCCTGCTCCGTGCCTGATCCTGACAAGTGAAGGTGGGCAGCGGGTTTTACTACCTGCTCTGCTCCCAATCCCAACTGGGTGAAGGGGGTGCGGGCATTGCCACTTGCTCTGCTCCTGGTTCCGGCAGGTTGAAGGGGAGGCAGGCATTGCTGCACGCTTGGCTCGTGACTCCGGCAGGGTGAAGACAGGGTGCAGATTGCCTCCTGCTCAGTGGCTTATTCTGGTAGGTTGAAAAGAGTAGGCATTGCCACCTTCTCTGCTCCTTATCCAGGCTGGGTGAAGGGAAGAAGGGCATTGCCTCCTGCTCTGCATCTGATCCAAGCCAGGTGAAGGCATGAGGTGGGCACTGCCACTTGCTCCACTCTTGATCCCAAATGGGTGATGGCAGGGGGGTGCACATTGCCACCTGCTCTATCACTAATACCAGCCAGGTTAAGGCAGGAGAGGGCATTGCCACCTGCTCCGCTCCTAATACCAGTTGGGTTAAGGTGGGGGATGGGAATTGCCATCTGCTTCGCTCCTAATACCAAATGGGTTAAGATGGGGGGCGGGCATTGCCACCTGCTCCACTTCTGATCCCAGCTCCCTGAAGGAGGGTGGGCATTGCCACCTGCTCTGCTCCTAATACCAGCCGGGTGAAGGCAGGGGGTGGGCATTGCCACCTGCTCCACTCCTAATACCAACTGGGTTAAGATGGGGGGCGGGCATTGCCAACTACTCTTTTCCTGATCCCAACTGGTTCAAAGCGGGTGGGTTAGGCATTGCCACCTGCTCCGCTCCTAATACCAGCTGGGTGAAGGCAGGGGTGGGCATTGCCACCTGCTCCACTCCTAATATCATCTAGGTTAAGTTGGGTGGTGGGCCTTGTCACCTGCTCCCAGCCTGCTCCCAGCCTGGGCTTCCCACCATGGCAAGTTTTCTGGAGGGACATGGTGCCACAGCGCCCTTTGGTGGTGCACCAGGGTATAAAGTGAGTTGTCTGAAATACACTTACTCAATTATATAGTAAAATGGTCCTCTAAAGTCCCTCCCATCCCCAAATCCTGCCCTCCATGGGCTCCATCCCTAAATCTCCAGGTGTTTCCCTACCTGTCTGTATGCCTCTTTGGATCCAAGCGGGTGTTTGCATGGAATATTTTTGCCAATATTCTTGTGGAAACGGTGAAAGGTTATTTTTTGAGCAGCCTTCTAAGCCATACAGCCTTGGAATCATAAACAGCTTTAGCTATGGAACCAGAGAAACAGGCAGGATTCCCAGGGGTTGTTTGCTACGGAGCTCTTTTTCCACTGATTCTGGCTTTAAGCCTTTTTAAATTAGAGACAGGGCCCGGAAAGTTTAACAGCGAGCTTTGACTGCAGCTCCTGCAAATGAGTTGTTTGAAGGGAGATAAGCCAAGCATGATACAACACAAAATTAATAGGATGCATGAATTATAAAGTGACCTCAGGGAACGTAAAGAATAAGGGATGAAGGAAAGAGCTGTGTGGGGCTTTTTAGTACTTTGGTATTTTAAAAAGAGCCGAAGAACGAGCGGGCGGGCGGGGGGGGGGGGTCAACCTAAAGCACAGGAAGCTTCAGGCAATGGGGAATGCTGAACATCACATGTGTTAATGAGGTTTCAAGAGGCAATTACAGCAATGTGAAGAGAGACAGTGTGGTGCAGTGGCTAGAATGCCACTGCACCACACACGTGGGAAACATGTTCAGCTGCTAAGGAGTGCGTCAATCAATATTGCAGGGGTGGCCATGAAAACGAAGGTTTGAAAGGTATCGTGGTTGCAGTCATGACATTCAAATGCAAACAGCAGCCAATCCTGCCGAATTCTGTTTCCAGGTGCAAAATCATCAAATGAGGAAGAAGGCAGATCCATGCTAAGGGGTCCAGTCCTGTAGATGGCAGTCCTTTTTTATGCAATGAGCAGTCATCTGTCAGCCATCCAAATCCATCCTCCCCTCCAAGTCACACATTACAAATTACACAAGCTGGGTCTGGGGTCCCCAAACTACAAAACCAGCCATGAGTTGCGGATTCCCCTTAAATTTTGCACATGCAGTGCCCAATTTGGATCAGGTACATGGTGTCCCCTGTGCCATTTTTGTGACCTGAAAAGGTCTTGGCTTTTTGGTTCATGGGAACAACCGAAAGGTTTTCATTCCCATAACCAGGTTACAAACTTGACTGAAATGGGTCTACAGTAGATCCTAGGGCAAGATCAGCTAATAGTGGAAGCAAGGGTCAGCTGCCTCTGTGGGTGGACTGGGAGGCCAAAACAGCCCTGAAAATGGCTCTGCCCCTCATGGAGGGAGGCTTGGCCAGCGCAAATCACACGCGGCAACCAGCATTGCTGAGTGAGAGCCAAGCTACAAGTGACGCCTGACACAGGTTGGACACTTGTCAGCTTCCTTCAAGTTTTGATGGGAAATGTAGGCAGCTTGGCGGAATGTTGGACAAGTGACAGTTGAAAAGTCCATTGGACAGCAGTCAGAGAGTGAAGCTGCGAGACCAGGATGCCTACATTTCCCATCAAAACTTGAGGGAAGCTGACAAGTGTCCAACCTGTGTCAGGCATCACTTACAGCTTGGCTCTGAGTGACATAGCATTGGCTACCTCACCTGCTTGGCCTGGACACATCACAAAGCTGCAAATGGGTCTCTTGGCTGGGCAGGTGAGTTGGGCACTGAGCAACCCACCCAGTGGGCACCCTTGCTCCCTACACAGGCACAATTCTGAAAAGCTGGCAGAGGAAGGTTGTGCAGCCAGTATGCTCATTCGTGCTCCCACTCTCCTAACATACGGAGGGGTCATGTGCTCTGGGACTAGCTGCATCACTCTGTTGGGCCATGGACCACAAATCAGTGAAATCACAAGTGGCAATCCTCAGATATTGATGATCGACTGTAATGAGTATCATGCAGGAGAATCTGAAGCTGTACTGCCGCCGATAGCTCAAGTATCTTGTCTAAGAATGAGGTATTTGCTAGGCGTCAATATTTGGGCAAATCTTGGGGTCCGAGGATGGCTTCATTGGGAGACACCTGGCAGCTACCTCCATCAGTACAATGAAGACCATGCCCTCTTGCAAGGAGCCCATCTGGGCCCGTCCTGTGGCTCCCCTCCTGTCGGATGCATTGAGCCCAGAAGACCAAGGTTTTGGGCTACAAAAGCATCATATCAGCATCTTCCATTTCCAGTAGCTGAAATCCAGATATCTGTGATATGTACTTATGTGCCTGATACATATTTATGTGCTGTCAAGTCTCAACCAACCTAGCAAAGGGCTTTCAAGGCAAGTGAGAAACTCGGGTGGTTTGCCTTCACCTTCCTCTGCACAGTCTTCCTTGGTGGTCCCCCATCCAAGAACCGACAGGGCTTAGTTTCTGAGATGTGGCAAAGTCGAGCTACACCGTGCTGCCTTCACTCTCCTGATTGCAGGATATACTGGAAGAATTTTGCATTTCACATGGAGTACAAACTGCCATGGATATGAGGGATTTTAACTGCGAACTAACAGATCTGAAAGCAAACAAAACCGAGTGGGCTCAAGATGGTCATTTTTGGACTCAGTGTTTTATTTTTTGAAATATGGGCATTTCCACACATCTTTATAGAGAGGCCCACTCACAGAACACTGGTGGCTTTGCCCCAGGATTCCAGATGTCTCCGTTTGCAAAATGGTTGCAGGCTGTTTGGTTTCCATTTCTTCGGTGCCCTTTCTGGGATAGCGGGAATGTCCGGTCCCAGAAAAGGCACCAAAAACCCAGAAACCAAACAGCCTGCAACCGTTTTGCAAACAAAGATTCCTGGAATCCTGGGGGGAAGCCTCCAGTGTTCAGTGAGTGGGCCGTCCCTGTAAGGACGTGCGGAAACGGCCTATGTCAGTTCCATTGATCAGCATTCAGTGGTAGATGCGGTGATAACCCACATTATAAAACTATTGTGAAGATGAATTAAATAAAGGAAAGGCCCAGTATGACCCTTGGGAAATGGAAGAGGAATTTAGCTGAACAAAGTAAAAGCTACAGGAACCCATCTTTATCCTCCCAACTGCCACATAAGTTCTGAAAGTAGGAGGGGGTGGAAAGTGGAATGGCAGTTTCAAAACCCTCCTTGCCTAAAATGGCGCCTTTCCTGTCATCTTCCTTTCAAGAATATGCTCACAATTAAGCTACCCAATTATTCACTGAATGGACAGCACAGTGGTGCCTACCGACAATAACAACTCAGGTGAGGTTTTGGCTTTGATCTCCCTAAGATGGAACCACAAAGCTCCGCATGAGAAAAACTGTCAGGTAATTATATTGCCCAGCATGCTTAATAGTTCTCACTGATCTGAACACTGTAATTGAACGAATAGAATTGGTATGTTTTACAAAGATGGGTAAGTAATCAAAGCCTTGTGGTACGGAACCGATAAACTTGGGGACACACCAGAGGCGAAAGCTCCTTATTGCTTAAATCTCCAGCTCTGGAACAAACCGATTATAAAATCCTTTAATCAAAGCTAATAACCTTGGATAATCTTCAAAATAATGACTGCAAAGAAATAGCCAGTGCCTATTTCCGATTGCCCATCCAGGTTCATAGGGTTTAGCAAATTGATTCCCACTCCCCGCTCCTCCCTCCCCCAACTCTCCCTGCAGTGGCTGGATTCAATTTGTCTGACGCACAAGCTTTGACTAAGTCCAGGCAAATGCAGAAATGGGGAAATGTTATTGCATATTCATACTGAATAATGGAAGAAATCATTGCAACACCACCCCTGCTTTCTGGGGTGGATAAGAATACATTAAATGGATAGGATTCGGATCACCTATGCCATGGACAACAGCACTTTACACCTTCCCATGCTGAAATAGATCAAATAACCAATGCTGCAGAACCCATTACAAAGCCAGTGTTTCCCCCCATATATAAGAGAATTTCCTTCCATTGAAATCAGTGTGGGCTTTAAATGGTTTAAATTTGACCCACTCCATTTTATTCCCTTTAGCTATTTGCAACACATTTGTTTGTTCACTCTTTTGTTTTCTCAGCTCCAGTTCTTGGGCTATGTTATCGTCCCAACTACAGCTCAGATGTCTCTTATCCTCGTATCTAACAGGGCTGACTATTACGTGTATCAAGACATCCATAAAACAGAGTCAATCCCAGATGTTTTCGGCTTTAGGCTTGCAGAAAAATCAGTAAATGTTAAAAAAATGAGGGGATGGGATAAAAAAGGCCAAAACATTTTTAAGTCCGTACATGAACATATAATCAAGGGGGGAGGAAGAGTTCAGGTGACATATTGCATTGCCATAGCAACCCAAAATACTGTCCAGAGGAAGAAGTAAAGATGGAGGGAGACCGAGGTGAAGTAGAACCTGGAATCAAGGAGGGAGGGAATAAAAAAAAGTGGACCCTGAGGGGAAGCGGAACAAGTGCAGAGAGACAGAAGCCACGATGGGCACTGGAGCAAACATGGAATTTCTTCCCTCCCACAAATCTTCACAGTTCGTCTTCTTCTTAGTTTATGTTTTCATAAGGAGTTTTTGAGTAACCAATTTTATTATAGTTATAGTTTCATTTTTATTATCTCCTGTACTACTTTGCTCGAGGTTTAGAGATCCCTGGAAGGAAGAAATTAGTCCATTTGCACCCCAGAGACTTGAAATTGAGTTCCGGTGCTATTAGTCAGTCCTAGACGTGGCGGCTTGAAGCTGTTTAGACCACTAGTCCTGACCTAGTAACTGAGAAGGAAAAACCTTTTCATATGCCATAACTTTTAATATTTAGCATTTAATTTTTACAGCCTACATGAGCCAAATCTTTTTTTAAAAGCTGAGCAGGGCTCACATTAAATCAGTAAGATTCTAAAATGGCCTCTCAGAGGGTTGTACTCTGTGCTTGTTCACTTGGCACCAAAATGCTCTTCAAAACATGCGCCTGCTTAAATCAGAGCTGGTGATGCCCCTTCTGGAATGTGGGATGGAGCATACAAGTTCCCTCTAGACTGCAGATACGTGTGCTCTGGGTGTCCTCCACCCCTCCATGAGTGACAACAACAACAACAGCATTCGATTTATATACGCCTACTCAGAGCGGTTTACAAAGTGTGTTATTATTATCCCCACAACAATCACCCCGTGAGGTGGGTGGGGCTGAGAGAGCTCTAAGAGAGCTGTGACTGACTGTGAGCTTCTCAGAGCTCTCTCAACCCGACCCCCTTCACAGGGTGATTGTTGTGAGGATAATAATAACACACTTTGTAAACCACTCTGAGAGGATAAGTTGTCCTAAAGGACGATATATAAATAGAATGCTGTTGTTTGTTTGTTGTTTGTTGTTATTGAATACATGGTTAACAGTCAGCTTCATAAGACAGGAAACAATTTCTTCATGGAAACTTAAAGAAAAAGAAAGACGTTTGTTATTCTGGTGTTTTACTACTTGGGAAGGGGAGAGAATGTTGAAAATGGAAAAAGAACTGTGCTGCATGAAGGCATAAATAAAACTGATGACTTGTGAAATTATTATAAATTGGGAAGATGATAATATCCTCTCTCTAGGCCCACATTGTGCTTCCCAGGTGCCATTATATGCTAAAATCACTTTATATCTACATTAAAGTAACATCACGTGATTTAAGTCTAATGTAAACATCCTTGTAATTAACAGACCAGGGCAAATATCTCAGGGTAGCAATAAAGAGCATTATTAATGAAAAATAGAAAATGGATGTTCAACAAGCAGCTACTGAGAATGATTGTGTTTTGTGGTCAGTTTATTGGATGGGGACAATGAAGGGGCTTTCCCTTCACTTGAAATTTATTTTCTTGCTGGAAATACATTCATAGAAATCTTTCCCTGCCACCCCACATGAAAAAGGGATACAGCCAAGGCTTTTTTTCAGCTGGAATGTGGGGGGACGGAGTTCCGGAACCTCTTGAAAATGGTCACATGGCTGGTGGCCCCGCCCCCTGATCTCCAGACAGAGGGGAGTTGAGATTGCCCTCCGCACTGCTGGAGTGGCACGGAGGGCACTCTAAACTCCCCTCTGTCTGGAGATCAGGGGGCGGGGCCACCAGCCATGTGACCATTTTCTCTGAGGGCAACCCACTGAGTTCCACCACCTCTTTTCCTAGAAAAAAAGCCCTGGATACTGCCGTAGGAAATTCAACATGAATTTTCAGTAGTTATGTTTCCTACAACCAAATCTCAAATTCACTATACAGGAATGGGGGGGGGCTGGGCAGAGGCATTCAAAAGAGCAAGCATCAACCGCAGAATGACAGCATATGTCACCTCTTGGTGATATTTCTTGCACACACAAAATTGATTGCATATTAACTCCTCTTTAGATGCCAGCAGTTGCAAAATGTCTGGTTTCAGCTATTCCCTCTGAATGCGACAAATTAGCCTCAGTAATTTAATCAAAGAATACATTCTATTCCAACACACGCTGCTATTGTCCTTTATGCAAAATAAGTTCTTGTGCTGATACGGATCATTAGAGTGAAATGGATTTTTAGGAGATGCTTCGGTGTGTTTATTTCCTGACTCTGATACAGTAGCCTGGCTCTCTTCATGAAACATCGGCAAGCTTTGTATCTTGTTGTTTCATTCATTGATCTTGTCTAGTTGTTTGAATGTATTCTGGAGGCTCAGACTTTTGTTGGCAAGAGTCAGGTCTTGTATTGAGAAACTAAGGAACAAACTACATATTACAACCTACACAAATCAGAGACCTGCAGCTGTATTGCCCGTGTGAGCTGCTGGAACCTGATTGGGCTCACGAACATGGCAGTTTATACAGGACAAACATCAAAGACAATAAGAGAATAAACTGCATAAACTCCAGGAAATCAGAAGGATCTTCACCTCCTTCCAAAACCTCCCCAAACAATACAGATTCAGCAAGCTTCCCCAAAACCAATAACATACAAGCCTTCCTGCTATTATCCGCTAAGCTGTTCCAAATGACTTCAGCAGCTGCTGAAAAGGCCTACAACCAAGTGGCAGCAGATTTCATCAGGTTTAGGGATGCCAGCTCCAGGATGGGAAATTCCTGGAGATTTGGGGGGTGGAGCCTGGAGAGGGCAGGGTTTGGGGAGGGGAGGAACCTCAGCAGGGTATAATTGCCATAGAGTCCACCCTCCAAAGCAGCCGTTTTCTCCAAGGAACTGTCACCTGAGATTTGTTGCAATTCCATGAGATTTTCAGCCACCACCCTGAGGCTGAAGCAAAAAGAGAACTGCTCCAAGGACACAGAACTATCACAAAATACAAAGAGCCCTTGGAGTATACAGTCACTACTAATAACAATAATTCATATATGTAAAGTGCTATAGGGCTCAATGAAATCAGTTCAAACATACAAATATATACACACGTCATATATACCAATGGTGATAGGACAATTAGAAGGAATACCAAAGTACTTGGGGAAAGTCCATAGAGCAAAGTTTTGAAGTCTACATGATTGCTACATTTGCCATTTAGTTCTCTTTCCAGTTCACAGATTAATTCCAAGTGCTTGGTTTCCCACACGGTATTGGCATGGGTGGGTGATACACACATTGCCATCAGACAGCCGAAGGACAGATGCAACCAGTACAGTAATAGGAAAAAATATGGTTCCGTTCTTCTCCTGGGGACTGGGGACCACACAGGTTGGTTCATAGATGCAGAGGTGGGCTGGAGCGGCAGAAATCATGGCACATTTGTTTTTGCTAATTCCACCATATGCGCAGCCATGGATGTTGGTTTCGTAAGTATCTGAGCAATAAATACAGCTGAGATTGGAATAACACATTTGATAGGATACATAAATAGCAGTAACTCGGCATACAGATAATAAAGGAGTTAACAACAGATGTGAGAACCAAGTTTGAGTCCAGTGGCCTCTTTAAGACCCACCAAGTTTAATTTCTGGGTATAAGTAAGAACAGAATGACTTAGCACATGTAGTGAGATAAGAAGCCGATTATCTCTGTTAAGCCCTGGGGGGTTCCATTGTCCTGAGTATTGTAATAACTTGTAATTCAGCAATATCCCACTCCAGTCTGTTTCCAAAATTCCTTTGCAGTAAAACAGCTACTTTGAGGTCCCCCATTGAGTGCCCTGGGAGGCTGAAATGTTTTCCTACAGGTTTCTCAGTTTTGCAATGCTTGATGTCAGATTTGAGTCCATTTATCTTTTGGCTAGGTGCGCAGAAAATTATGATACAGCATAATGAAGCTGTTTAACAGATTCAGGGGTCAAACAGGAATAATAAGCCTAGCTTATATGGTTTTCATTTGTTTGGGTTCAGTTCCGGAGGAAAAACAGTGAAGGAAATAAATATGTCAAAATTGGAGATTGTGGTATCCTTAATTGTGGGATGCTGAGAGTAATTGAGGCCATTGATTGAGACTCTGTCATCGCCTCCTATCAAGCATAGAGGCACAGCTAAATGATTGTTCCCTGGAAGAGATGGGCATGGAACCAACGGGAGGGGAGGGGATCCAGGCATTTGTCCTAAGTAATGCTCAGAACCTGGTGTGAGATGTAGAGCTAGTTGGGCCCAATGGGAACAGCGATTACAATTCAGTGGGGTCCAACTTATGTGAGAATGAAAGGTTGACCCAAAAAATCCAACTAAAACCCAGTTTTAAACATTTCAGTTTAGAAGGCCAAATTTCTCAAAAACATGGGAGGAGCAGTCAAAAGGAAATTTGGAGGGAATGAAAGGAGGGTGTAATCCCTCCATGAGGCTTGGATTTAAATCTATAATAATGGAAGCACAGACAGAATGTATATCACAGACTAGAGAGGGGTTGGCCAAATCGAAGAGCAGGCCAGTGTGGCTAACATATAAAGTCAAGGAAGCAGCAAAAGACTTCCTTTAAACGATAGAAAGCTAACCCGATTGACACAAATAATAAAGAACAGGGGATATGGTAAAAGAGATGTAAGGAAGTTACCTCTGGGTCCAAAATTGCAAGCACCAAAACTAGGTGCTCGGGCTATTCTCCATTCTCTCCCTCGCTCCCACCCTCCATCCCCCACCCCCGCTTACCTGGCCAGCGGGGGAGGCATGGGGCTCCAGGGGCACGCTCCCGGGGAGGCACAGCCTACTCCTGCGGGCCCGATCCTGCCTGGATTGGGCCTGAAACAGGCCAATTGAGGCCCAAATCGGCCCAGATTGGGCCGATTCTGGCTCAATCTGACCCGATCTGGGCCTGAATCGGGCCACTGCAGAACACAGGAGCACTCCCACGCTCCACTGAAGTCTGTTCCAGGCTGATTTGGGTCCGATCCCCATGCAGGAGTGCGAGTTCATGCCACAGCGGGTCAATTTGGGCCTCAAGCAGGCAGGGCCAGTGCCAGGGTTTCTGGCACCAGAGGCTGGGGGCAACTTCAGGTCTGCGTGCGCGCACACACCCAGACTGCGTGATGACATCACTGTGTGCGACGGCATCACACAGCATGCTGCTGTGAGCTGGCCCCATTGTCACGGCGGGCGGCTGGGACGGCACGCAGGTGGCCTCCCAGCCCTCCTGCTCGGTTGCCCCGTGCTACCCCGGCACCTGCTGTGCCTGGCCGGCAGCTGTGTACTGACGGTGGTGCGGGGCAGCTGGGCGGGAGGGCTAGGAGGCTGCCGGCTCAGACTGCCCTATGCCCCCACTGCTGGTGCGTGTTCCCAGCCAGGCATGGCAGGTGGCTGGGGAGGCGTGCATGCGTCCTCCCAACCCTCCTGCTCCATTGCTCCACGTGCCTCCCCGGACACCAGCCGTGCCTGGCCCGCGGCTGCTGCACCCAGCTGGGGGTGCGTGCTGGTAGCGGCAGCAGACAGTGGGAGAGCTGGGAGGCTGCAGCAGCTGCAGGCCAGGCATGGCAAGCGGTCGGGGCAGCGCACGTGCAGCTTCCCATCCCTCCCAGCGTTGCCACCACCAGCTCCACGGTGTGCACCCCCACCCCAATTTGGCTTGTTTGGCCCCCAAATCAGCCTGCAGCAAAATGCAGGAGTGCTTTCAGGGTGGTGCAATGGTGTCAGTGATGTCATCGCGCCACACCAGGAGCGCACTTGGGAGGCCCGTTCCATGCTTTCCTCCCCTTCCAGCCAGGTAAGTGGAGGGGGGGTAGAGGGTGAAAGCAGAGAATCCCCCACCCCCATTGGAGGAATGAGATCCCTACAACTGGTCCATCAACCTTGCCTAACATAAAATGTGTGTCAGCTTTATACATGTTAAACTGTCAGGGATTCACCCCACAGAATCCTGCAAAGGGCTTAGATCCCTTATGCAGCGACAGTTCTCCAAGTTCCATTCTTTATTTTTGTGTTTCTTTAAATAGTTTTTAAATGTGTGAAGGGGGCCTGGAAGGAAAGGCAGTGTGATATAGCCTCATCAGACCCTGGAAGCTAAGCAGGGTCAGTAGTCGGATGGGAGACCATCAGGGAAGTCTCTGCAGAGGAAGGCAATGGCAAACCACTTCTGCTTCTCCCTTGTCTTGAAAGCCCCTTGCTAGGGTTGCCATAAGTCAGTTGTGGCTTGATGGCATTTTACACACACACACACCATCAATCATCCAACTTTTTCTTCCTGCTCTGAAGCAGCAAACAAGATGTAGTCCTTCATCACTCCCAGTCCTGCCAAAGCAGCTAAGACTTATTATGTATGGGATCGCATAATCTCTATCCACGCAAGGAGTCTGCAATTAATGCGCTAATCATTTCATATCCTGCTTATTTGCCTTCGGCTTCTGAGACAGGGAGGTGTACCCTGTCACCCGTCTTGCAAAGGTTCTCTGTTCAATCAAGAAGGTCAAAGAAACAGCAGACGATGAGAATTTTCCTAATGCATTAAGAATCCAATACAAATCAGGTATCGCATATCTAAAATTCATAAATGTTTGTTAGTTGTCCGATATTTTAGGTTTAATTATTTCTTCCACTACGAACAAGAACAGCTTTGTGGGATTTTTTTCTAAGATACATAGGAATTTGACTTGGGTTAGAAATTGTATCACAAATGCCATTTGTACGGGGGTTTTTTATACTGTTGCCAGAGGGTTAATGACTCTCTGCTCTGTTTTGGTGCTTAAAGAATAATAAGAGCAAGACAAGTTTCCCTTGGGTGAAGTTAATAGTAGGCGGTTACAAGATCAGAACTAGGCAATTGATAAATGCCTACTAACAAAACCAGCAGCCCTGTCTAGAGTTTCCCCCTCTTACCTTTTAACGGAGTGCCTCTTAACCTATGATCACTACCACCCACAAAGTGGGCAGCATTCGCATCTGATACCCTCTAAGCCAGCGGTCCCCAACCTTTTTGGCACCAGGGACCAGTTTCGTGGAAGACAATTTTTCCACGTACCGGGGGTGGGTGGGGGGAAATGGTTTCGGGATGATACAATTGTGCACTTTATTTCTATTATTACATTATAATATATAATGAAATAATTATACAACTCACCACAATGCAAAATCAGTGGGAGCCCTGAGCTTGTTTTCCTGCAACTAGATGCCCACCACTCACCTCCTGTGTGGCCCGGTTGCTAACAGGCCACGGACCGGGACCGGTCCGCATCCCCGGGGGTTGGGGACCCCTGCTCTAAGCTGCAAGAAAAATAATCCATGTATAAAGTCAGCACTCCAGAGAAGGACGCTTTATTGATATAGTTTTGTTTATGATACATACATATGATCCACAGATCTCAGGGATAAATTACATGAGATCTTTCTGCGATGGGACTTCAGCTAACTCTTCATTGCCAGGTTTGATTCCTCTTTGTTGTGTGTGCCACTATTCAAAGGGCCTGGGGGAGAAATCTAGGACTTTATCCTCAAAGTAGGGGTGCCGTCCTTAAATATCTCTTCTTTGCTTGCTGTCATAAATAAACTGGAGTTAAATGGGGAATGTTTCTATGTAACTAGGGTTGCCAAGAACTTATACCCTACCAATGGGAAGGGGGACCTGTCATTTACCTGGGGGTTAAATCCCAGAACCAACATGACAACTCTTCTGGGAAGTGACATCATTGCACCAACAGTGGGTTTATTCCCGCACTTTGCACGGGACCAATTCAGCCCATTGGGGGACAAAATTGTCCCCTCTGCCACCAGGTATGATGATATCATTTAAGGAAGTGTCATTGTTATGCCTACCGGGAACACGCTGCTGCATGGTTGCCTAGGAGGTTTCTTGCCTTCCAGGCCCATTCCCTCCCTCTCGCCCCACCACCAGCCAGGTAAGTGGGGGGGGGACTGAGGCTGGGAGCAGCGTATCCCCCACACCCACCAGGGGAATGGGATCCCTATATGTAACAGAACAGACTTGTATTTAGCCAGCAACTATCTCTGCTGCCTTCTCTCAGCAGCATCCAAAACTCTTCTCCCTTTCTCTCTCAGAGCGGGACGACAAGTGACGCCTGACACAGGTTGGACACTTGCCAGCTTCCCTCAAGTTTTGATGGGAAATGTAGGCAGCTTTGCGGAATGTTGGACAAGTGACAGTTGAAAAGTCCACTGGACAGCAGTCGGAGAGCCAAGCTGCAAGACCAGGATGCCTACATTTCCCATCAAAACTTGAGGAAAGCTGACTAGTGTCCAACCTGTGTCAGGCGTCACTTGTGGTCCCGCTCTCACTCTCCCCAACAGACTCCAGCTGTCATTGGCCCAGTATTCCACCCACTCTCATTCATCATCTCCCAGGAACGGAGGACCTCGAGTCAGTCCTGTCTGTCACATCTGACAATAGAAGAACAGCACTGAAGAAGCTACACTGACAATGGAAGAAAACAATCCCACAAAGATTTTTTCATTTTTTCCACCCCCCCCATTTGATCTATCCATTCTCTGAAAGCCTCCATAGCCTGTCCTCTTTTCCTGCTTCCTTCTCTCCCTCTCGCCCATCATCCAACCTTCCTTTATCTGCCTCCCTTCAGTTTTTTCTCCTTCCCTCCCCCTGCCAGCCTCTATCTGGGAGAACAATGGCCAGGCCCAGCTGCACTGTGGGGAACTCACAAGGACTTGCTGGGGGCACCTCACCTGAGACTAGGATGTGGGAGACATAAGACTGAATTCCCTCTCTGGATGACCCTAAGCTAGCAACTCACACTCAGCCTAACCTACCTCACAGACAGGGTTATCAATCCTCTAGTGGGAGTGGGGGATCCCCTGCTCCCAGTCTCTGCTGCCCACCACCACTCATCTAGCCAGTGCGGGGGGAGAAGGGAATGGGTCCAGGAGCTCCAGAGTGCCTAGGAGTTTTCTTGCCTTCCGGGCCTCTTCCATGCCGCTTTCCCCAAAGTGGGAAAACAATCCAGAACCCCCTCACCTCTCCCATCGGGTAAAAGAAGGCAGTGGGAACCTTTGAAAGCAGCACTTTTCTTGCCATTCGTAAATAAAGTGCTATGGTTGCTGCTACAAAGCTTTCCGAAGTGTTATGAAGCATTTGGGAAATCTGCTTCAGTATTTTCGAATTGGCTCAGCAATGCTGGGTCCAATTTGGGAATACTGAATCTACCTGAATCAGGCCCGATTCGGGTTAAAAACCCGAATTGGAAACCCGAAGCACACACCCCTGCTGACAGCCCTAATCACAGCATTGTTATAATAAAATGGAGCAAGGGAGAATGATGTAAGCCACTCTAGATTCCCATTGGGGAGACAAATAGGCTTTAAATACCTAAATAAACTTGTAAAGATCCTGGAAACAGAGATGAATTCTAATGAATGACAAGTCTGGCTCTTGTAACAAAGTATCCCCAAAATGGGGAGAAATAGGGACAAAATCAGGACAGAGATTGGAACAGACTGTCCCTGGTAATTACAGACAAGTAGACTATTAAGGAAGTTGCCTTCGGTTTTGAATAAAGAAAGAAAAAGCTATTTGGTTATCAAATATTTGAGAGACTCTGCTATAACGGCTTCCCTGAATTCCCCCCATTGTTTGGAAAGGGTAGAGCAAAATCATATAAACCATTTGCTTTATACAGAAGAATGTGCTCATTCACTCTCTCTTGTTCCTGGTACCTGTTTTTATGCATGAACAGATGCAGGGAAGAAATGGATTGTTTTATTGCCTTGTTCTTATACTTAAATAAAGCCAAAGCCAGCCGCGCTGTTTGTCATTCATTATTAGGAATCGCTTAAATTTTCTTAGCAGCCACTTCTGATTTTCATTTTGAAGCTCCAAGAGCACATTGATTCGGGAACTTTTACAAACCGAGAGATTACAGTGGCCAAACAAAGCAGCAGGGTTGATGACATTCATTTCATGAGCCGCCTTTAGTATGCCCCATTGTGTGTAGAGAAGAGGAGGCAATGGACACATCCAGAATACAAAGCAAGAGCAGCACCATTTAGCACCAGCGCGAGTCAAATAATTCCATATTCAAATGGTCATTGCTCTGTCTATACAGAATCACTTGCCTTAGTATTTACTGCCCTATTACCAGATAATGGATCGTTATTTTTTTTCTTAAAAATGCAGCTTATTGATTTGAATTTCACATTTAATTTAATCTTTCTGGGGGGGGTAGCAAAACCAGTGGCCAATAGGTATTTTTCATCCTTGCTGTCTTTTATTCTTCGTTACTGTCTTCTACGAGCCTCAGTCTCTAATGATGGTAATGGGAATAATTCTGTATTGTGCTTTTAGAGAGGCAATCAAGAAACAAAACCTTGCTTTGAAGATACGTTGCAGAAATTAGGGCAACGTTCATCCTAGGAAAAAGAGAGCTATTCAGAAGCCTCACAAGAGCTTGGGGGGTTGTGTAAGTGAACAAGATGACAGGTAATCATTTCCTGGACCACAAACAATAACACTCCAGATATCAACCACAGTTTACCCATTAAGCATATAACACCTTTCCTCAATCTTCTCTGTTTTTCAATAGCTAGGACAATACAGTAAGCAATACATGTGGCTCTCCTTGCATTCTCTGCAATGTCCATCCATTTAAGTTCATGGAGGACCTGACCACTACTAGTTCAACAGACTGTAAAACTGGTACACGTATGCCTTTGTGAAATAGGGACTGTAGACTATACTACTGTGTACTGACTGTTGCTGTAAGTATGCCCCCACAGGATATATGTTTTGTCTCAGTATTGTTTTCAGATTTCTTGTTTTCAGATTTTTGTAGTCCTTACCCTATTGTGTTGTTTCTTGAATGTTTCTTGAATGTCCCAGCCATTGATTGAATTGACTACACTGTGTAATCCATCTTGAATCTCAGTGAGAAAGATGGACTATAAATAGCATAAATAAATAAAGAATGTTTGGGCCTTTGCACTGCTGAATGGGTCCTACCCAGAAGCCTCCTTGCCTGTCTGTAGATTCCTGGATCTACTGTGTTTCAGCTACTTGCTTTTTGACCTGTGTAACTGCCTTGTTGACATAACCAGTTTGGTGTAGTGGTTAAGAGAGGCAGGACTCTAATCTGGAAAGCCGGATTTGATTCCCTGCTCCTCCGCTTGAAGCCAGCTGGGTGACCTTGGGTTGGGCACAGCTCTTGCAGAGCTCTCTCAGCCCCGCCCACCTCACAGGGCGATTATTTTTGTGAGGATAATAATATCACACTTTGTAAATCACTCTGAGTGGGCATTAAGTTGTCCTGAACTACGGTATATAAATTGAATGCTGTTGTTGTTGTTGTCTAACAGTCAGGTCAGAAACATGACTGCTGTAGCGTTCCCGTGGTCATAAGGAATTGCCAGAATATACTCCCTTCAGTAACAATTAAGGATGCAACCCAATGCATATTTAGCTGGAAGCATGAGAGGGTGTACGGACAGCAGAATTGTCTTGAAGTTTCCCTCTCTTTCAATGACTCAGTGGGCAAAGGATGCTAGAAGGTCTTGCTGGTGAAAAACAGTCCCAGCTGAATAGTAAAGAGTCCAGTAGCACCTTTAAGACTAACCAACTTTACTGTAACATAAGCTTTCGAGAACCACAGCTCTCTTTGTCAGATGCAAATGTGACTCAGTCTCAGCTGAGTCACATTTGCAGAAAGAGGGGCCATTGGCTGAACTCTCCTGTCTTATTTTTATT